>NC_073302.1:170599339-170933993 GCF_027595985.1 Sorex araneus
CAAACTCTACCACTGAGTCCCATTCCTTGCCCAAATAAGTCCATTTCTTTTTAATAAAGAATAATCATTCTTGCTAAAAAATGATAGTAGTAGCTCTTACATGATAGGCATAAATTTATGGTAATAGAATACCACAGAAGCCAGGTATTTCTTATTTTTATGAAATTATTTGCTTTAGTGACTGTTTTGTCATGTAAATTTAGGTGTAGAGAAAGGAGAAACAGTTTGCTAGTATTATTAAGGAGACCTTTGAGCATGGCGTGCACTGTAATGTCTTTCACTTTGGGAAATGTTTAGGTGTTTGGGCCATACCTGGATGTGGGACTTACTCCAGCTCTGGGCCCAAAGATCCCTTCTGGGGTTTCTCAGGAACCCTCTGTATGGTGCTAGGGTGTGAACCCAGATAGACTGCATGTAAGGCAGGTGCCTTGCCTCCTGTATAATTCTCTGGCCTCCTTTTATTGTATTTTTAATTAGCTAGGTTTTGTCCCAACAAGTATGCAAAAGAAATACTGACAGAAATTATATTTATGTATTTTAGTATAATATGTTTTCTGATGTCAGGTCTTCAAACATGAACTAGCTTACCTGTTGACTGGCATCCTTGGAGCGGCAATAGATTATTGGATCTTCCTGGGTCTAAAGATGGGTAGGAATGTTATGCGGCACATGTCTGACGACTTAGGCAGTTATGTTTCCCTCTCATGTGACGGTAAGTCTGTTATGTTGCTACGCTATTTAATATTCATTGTAGAAATTAATTTAGTGTCCTTTAGCATATTTTCCAGATGACCAAGGATTTACCTCAGGGTAGAGCATTTTTCCTGCCTGTGTGAAGTCCTGGGTTCAACCCCTGGCACCACAAAAAATATAAACTTTAATTTAAAAATTCCCGAAAACTATAGTTTTCACACAAAGAACTTCTGTTAAATATCTTCATTTCTTTGTATTTCAAAGTATTTTGATATAAATTTCATGCTTTGTATTATTTTAAATCCTTAACTTTTCCTCTAAACTGTGTATGGGCTTTTCTACAAATACATTGCATCTTATTTACAATATTATTTTGATGATTTCATAGAAATTGAAGGGAATGAAAAATGACCAGTGATAATAAACTGAGAGTCATCCTGGAAAACTGAGTTGGCTAAGTGGGAAGGGTGATGGGGTGTGGTGTAGCAACATTTTATGCCTGAAACATTACTAATAACTATTGTAAATAATGTGCCTTAGAAAAATACTAAATACTACCTAGAAATAAATTACTATATGCTTATGTACAATATTAACATGTTCCTGGGTCCTACAAGTAACATTTATGTTGAGAACAATTCTGTGCAAGAACAGATATCAAAATTGGGTTTTACTCTTTTAATTGAAGAGAGGTTTGCTTTTTATGTTTTATAATCTCACATGGCAATAAATATTTTCCATACCTTTTTTAAAAGATGAAATCAATTTATTAAATATCAGGTCAAGAAATCAGAAAAGTAATAGTTCTAGTCATAGAGACATGAACCATTCCATAAAAGTACAAGACCAAAAGGATATAACAAGTTTCAAGATGTACGAAGTATAAATTGATAAATCAGAGAAGATAAATTTTGAAAATCAACTATTAGGATATTTTACATTCTTCTTTAAGATAAAACATGATTAAATTTAGTAAAGATACAAAAACCTTTGTACTTCTAATCATTCAAGTTGAATAGAAACCATTGTCTATTGCTAATCTTACCTATGCCATATGAATAGTTTCTAGACCTCTCCTTATATGAATATTTAATGGTATTAGCGAGAGAGTGCAGTGGGTAAAGCCTTCCAAACATCTGGCTTGGCTTCCATCCCTCGTACCACATACGGTTTCCAAGCACCCTCAGGAGTAATTCCTGAGTGCAGAGCCCCAGGAGTAAGCCCTGAGCACCACTGAGTATGGCCCAAAAACAAACTTGAAGGAAATTGAATCAAAATACTTACAATGTCCTTTGCGCTATTTGGATTGTATCACTGGTTAAAATCTTCACCATAAACTTGATGCCTATTCTTTTTATTTATATATCCTGACTTCTTTAACTGAACATTACGTGAATTTTTATTTTGTGGCCTTCTAATATAAGATGATATTTGTATGCTTTAAAAATATTTTAGACTTTTTTTCGTACTACTAAGCACCATACCCACTGTTCTATCTCTCAGGTCCAGGAAAAAATCTTGTTAGCTTTTAATTGTTTGTTGAAAATTAAGGCGGAAAATGTTTTAGGAGATAAGGAAAATATTTTAGGAGATACGTAAGTATTGTTTTGTTATATGCATTTTAATGCATCTTGTTTTTATATAAAAGGTTCTCAAATATGTTGCAAATCACTTTAATACTTAGAAAGATTCTAGAATAGGAATCCAGGTTATAACTGGATTCAGGATTTATTCCATGATGCCCTCTGCAAAAAAAGAGGTCTCTCTTCATGCTACTAAAGTTAGAAGATTTTTATCTAAAGCATTTTATCGCCTTTCTTTTTTCCCTCTTTTCTTTTTCATTGAGCTGAGGCATGATTGCTGTTCCTTTTGTGCAGTCGCTGTCCTTTGTTGCATGACTTTTTAACATTTCTTAGCTCAAATTCAATCTTCCTTCAGAACCTTATCATTTCTTTCCCACCAGTTCTACTAAGTAGGGTTTTTTTCCCCCCTTCCATTTTAGAAACAATTCTGACATTATTTGGTAGCATAAGAACTAAACACTCAGCCAAAAGGATTCCCTGTTTTCATTCCATAATGAAGCCTCTTCAGTTTGGGGGCCCAGGATAGGATTAACAGTGGCATTGGAGACTTTGTTATGTGTGTTTCCCATTCGAGTTGGTCACCTGGAGAGAATTATACCTTAAGTATAGCCAGTTGCATGAAATACTGAGCCTTGTATTACCAGAATTCTGTATATCCGTTTCATTGCTTTCTTAACTCATAATTTGAATTGCTCGTTATTTTAGAGCAGACCATTATTCAGAGTTATTTCTAGTTTCACGTGAAAATTTAAGCCCAATAAGTTTGAGCATGACTTAAAACTAGACTGTATGTTTCCGTATCATTCTGTCAATAGACTGAGTACTATCTATGTTCCTTAGGTTCTATGCTTAAGCACTAATATTTAAATCTCTAGTTGATACTTAAATTATATAAGCCATAAGCCATATCCCTATTTGAAAATTTGACACTTACACTTCTAAAGATATACACAGCACAGTAGTGCAACTAGGCTACAGATAGCCAGTTTTTAAAAACTTTATATTTTATTAAACATGATTCAAATTATCTTTTTTTTTTCTAATACCACAGTTTTATTAATCTTTATCAGGAGGCAGAAACCCAGCTAACAGTTGACCCTTAAAAGATGGTGGCTTTTCTACAGCTGCTAGCAAAATAATATATGTGCGTGGTAATACACTATTGCCAGATGTTTTAGTAGTGTGGTTTTTGTCAGTATTTTGATAGTTTCTGAAAAAACATTTCTTTTTCCCTGGGTAGTGCCTCCTTAAATATCCTTAAATATTTTTTAAAATACTTATTTATACTTATAACTTAGTTGGTTCTTTATTCTTTTCCTACATTATTAGTGCAGATATTATTGTTTGATTATACATACTTTCTAGTTGATGATCCGTAAGTGGTCTACTGGGTATCTGGGCATTTCATTTTTCCTAGTCCAAAAGTGTAAGATTCATTCTGATGAAGATAGGATTTTTTGTTGTTGTTTGGGGGCCACACCCTGTAATACTCAGAGGTTACTCCTGACTCTGCACGCAGGAATTACTATTGGTGTTTCACAGGGGACTGAAGATTGAACCTGGGTCAGCAGCGTGCAAGGCAGATGGCAGATACCCTACCTGCTATATTATCTCTCCAGCCCTGCAGATAAAATTTTAGCATAGAAAACTTTGCCCTTTCTTTTTTTTTTTTTTCTTCCCCTTTGGGCCATATTTGGCTGTGCTTATAACTTCCTGGCCTATGTGTGGGATCACTCATGGTGGTGCTGGGGATTGAGCCTGGGTCAGCTGCATGCCAGAAAAGTGCCATACCCACTGTTCTGTCTCTCCAGCCCAGAAAAAGACTTTCAAGCTTTTAAGTTCTACATAGGTGTCATTCTCTTAGATTTCTGAACATCTTAAACAGAAAGTTTACTAATTTCCCTTTATGTGATACATTTAAGATCAAGTGATCTGAAATTTCTTTTAATGACTAATTAAAGTTCTTTGTGTTTGTTTTGCTTTTTGGGTCATATCCGGTCATGCACAGGAGTTACTCCTGGCTCTGCACTCAGGAATTACTCCTGGCAGTGGTCCGGGGACCATATGGAATGCTGGGAATCGAACCCAGGTTGGCCTTGTGCAAGGCAAATGCCCTACCCACTGTGCTGTATCACTCTAGCCCCTGCTAAATTAAAGTTCTTACTATGTTGTTTAAACTAGTTGTTGGCTAACACTGTGAAGTACCAGATAGTTCATTTCTTTGACTTTTTACCAAGTAGTAAATTTCTTCAACTTTTAAGCTCTACAGACTTGCTTACTATCTAGTAAGAAAGCAGCCATGCACTACATAAATGAACATGGGTGTGTTTCCCAAAAGTTTGTTCATGACGTAAACAGTAAGACTTAGTTTCCCAACATCTTAAACTCATTTCTAATGTTTTCAAGACCTTTATTTACTCTTTCATGCCTCCTTCTTAGGGACTATTTCTAGCACAAATTTCTCTTTCAGTCCCTCTCCATGCTTCACAGCTCTTTTGTAAATGTTTATAAGTCTACCAGTTGTCAGAGAAAAGTAGTTTTATTTTCTTCCCTTATTCAATAATTTTTTAATTGGCTCAGCCAGCTTCAACACCATTAGACAGTAGAGAATGGAAGTAAAACATGGTCCTGGATTTTTTTTTTTTTTTGAAATGGGAAAGACTGTATTGCAGTCATATAAATCTAATATTTTAAAAGGCAAGCATTTAAAAGACAAACTAGATGAGATGTTGAGATGGATGAGTTTGCTGTATATTGAGTAGTTGTGAAAAACAGAACTTGAGGATATGCAGTTTGGCAATCTGACAAGACTGGAAAGATAATACAGGAGGTAAGATACTTAGGCTTATATGTGGCTAACCCCAGTTTGATCCCTGACACCTCAGAAGGGTTCCCGGGCACCTCCAGGAGTCACTCCTGAGCATAGAGCCTGGGATAGCCCCTGAGCATCTCCCTCCCCGCTCTGCTACCCTCCCCACCAAATAATGAAAAGTGCCCAAATATTCTTCATTTATTCATCATCATCATCATCATCATCATCTCTTTGATCGTCGAATTTCTCAGTAACGTCTCCATTCGTCCTAGCCCTGAGATTTTAGAAGCCTCTCTTTACTCGTCCTTCCCAATGATGCCACATTGGAGGCTCTTTCAGGGTCAGGGGAATGAGACCCAGCATTGTTACTTTTTTTAGCATATGAATACACCATGGGGAGATTTTGAGGTTCTCGAGAACCATGTGGGCAGGAAACTCTCAGTAGCTTGCCAGGTCCTCCCAGAGGGAGAACTAGGCTAAAAGATGTCCAGGAGCTTGGTTTTGAGTCTCTGGATATTGTCCATTGGTGGGATTACATGGCACCAGGGGCAGTTCCTGGGTGTGACCGCCTAGCTACTGGAAAATGGGAAATCTGGGCAGAAGAGGCTCAGTCCCGATCCGAGCAGGTTTGGAGGTCTCAGTTCTGTGTCCCGTTTATTTTTTATCATTTATTAATGAAGAATAAACCAAAGAGGGAGAGAGAGGTATTTGAATAGACACTTGTAAACTATGTAGAAGCATTTTTAAAATATATTACTATTTTGTTTTGTTTTTGAGCCATGTCTGGCAATGCTCAGGGGTTACTCCTGGCTCTGCACTCAGGAATTGCTCCTGGCGGTGCTCAGGGGACCATATGGGATGCTGGGAATCGAACCCGGGTCAGCCACGTTTAAGGCAAACGCCCTACCCACTGTACTACCGCTCCAGCCCCCCTGAATCGTTTTAATAAGAGAATGGAGTGTCCTGATTTGTTTAGTTTTTTTAAATTTTAAGTTCTGGTTTGGTTTGCTCGAGCTATTGCTACTTACCAAGTCATTCATTTGTTTATTTCTCTATCAAATGCCAAGTATTTACTCTGTATAAATTAGTAGTTTCATAATCTTGAGAACTACCAAAGTGATTCTGCCCTTAATGTTCTTAGAGTCAGGAACAAAGTTATTTGTGTTTTTATGACTCCATCCATTATAGTTTGTATTTTGTATTTTGTATTTATTAAAACTTACTAAATGCTCTTTCTAGACATATAAATCTACCCAGAAATTCCAAATCATATAACTACTGGTCATTACAAATAAACCAAAATTGTGCTCATTTAAAATTCCAAGTATAGGGGCTGGAGCAATAGCACAGCGGGTAGGGCGTTTGCCTTGCACTCGGCCGACTCAGGTTCAATTCCCAGCACCCCATATGGTCCCCTGAGCACAGCCAGGAGTAATTCCTGAGTGCAGAGCCAGGAGTAACCCCTGTGCATTGCCGGGTGTGACCCAAAAAGGGAAAAAAAAATAAAATTCCAAGTATAGGGCCAGAGAGCTCGTACAAAGGTGAAGGTACTTGCGGCCGAGCCTGGGGCTAACCCCGCACATTGTCCCTCAAGCACTGGCAGAAGTCGTCCCCAAGCACAGAGCCGGAAGTAAGTCCTGAGTACCACTGGGTGTGGCCAACTCCCCTCTCACTAAGACTCCAAGAACGAGGAGAAAGTGGTAGAGCACCATTTGGTTCCCAGCCTGCGCTGTCTCTTGGGCGTCTCAGAGCACAGCCAAGTGACCCTGGTGGGCCATGTGGGCCATTTGGACCTGTCACACACCAGTAGGATAGAGTTTTTTTTTTTTAATCACAAGCAGTCACTTTTATACAGTGCTAAAATCCCATATGTATCTATTCATACATCATTCATCACTTTTAGTTAAAATAATTTTGTAAACAGTGATTGATTAATTGGAGCATAAATAAGTTTCTCTCAAAAGGCAAGATAGGAATAGTATGTGGCTGTTATGGCCTAAAAGTATGTGGGTAAATCTTAGTGATAAAGGAATCATCATTTGAATGATTAAGACTCGCAGAATAGACTAGAGAAGGACAATTTATATGGCATAGCAGTTACAATATTTCCTCCTCTTATTTTTTATAGACTTTTCTTCACAGGAATTGGAGGTGTTCATTTGTTCCTTTTCCTCCTCCTGGCTTCAGATGTTTGTTGCTGAGGCAATCTTTAAAAAGTTGTGTTTGCAGAGCTCCATCAGTATTTCTTCTGAACCACTATCTCTTCATAAAATGGTAAGCACTAACCACTTTTTTCTAATCTTTATAATTTCTAAGGAAGAGTTCATAAATTTAATAAAAGTGTTCCCTAATTATTTCTAATAATTGAGTACAAGCTCAAATTAATCCATAAATCTTTCCATGTGAGCGGGCATTTTTCTGCCTGAGAAATGGGGTTAGCATAAAAATTTTAATTACTTGAAAGTAAATAAAGGTTGATAATGGAGAAATAATGCAAAGATCCTTTTTCTCCATAGATAGTACACTAGGTAGAGTCTTTGCCTTGTACATAGCCAGTCCAGATTCGATCCTGGCACCCCATACGCTTTCCCAGCATCACCAGGAGTAATTTCTGAGTGCAGAGCCAGGAGTAACCCTTGAATATCATCAGGTGCAGCCCCAAAACAAAACAAAGCAAAAAATTTTTTCTTTTGCACACAGATTTCATGATACATACGACCATTATTTTGGCAAGACCTAGATTTTTAAAAACTCACAGTATTTTATTACATTTTAAAAGTGAATACTATAAATAATGCCACAGTATTCCCATTCCCTTTTGTCTTATGTTACACACATGTAGTTTTTATTCGATCTAGAATTTTTATATTTACATACTTGCTTTCTTTATACCAGTATTAATATCTATTGTTTTCATTGGTTTTCTTAACAAATAAGAAATTTACTTGTTAATTAGCCAGGTTGGACAAATCCTATTTTATGACAATCTTTGTCTTGAATGATGCCAGCACTTTTTAATTCCACTTATTTCAGACTTGCTCTATGTTGAGGAAAAGTATTACTTAAAACAAAACAAAATGGAAATGACACTAGTTTTTATATGTATAATAAATATTAAAAGTATGCATATGGTTATAAAAAGTTGGGTATAAAGCTGATCAAAATAACTTCCCTGAGTATCAAAATTGAATTTGAAAAAAGTTAGTTTCAAGAAGACATTTTTTTCCTTGCATGCATCCTAATAACTTAATGAAACTGAACTTAGCAACTTTGCTATTATTTTTGTTTAGCATGTTCAGATGAAATAGGGTGGCAGCCAATGTCAGGAAACTTAAGAGAATAAAACTACTTTGAATGGTCAAATGAGTCAAGTCATTTTTTTCTCTGCTTTGTAAGTTTTAAAATTTGTGAAATAAAGTACTATTTTCCAATAGGTATATTCCTATTTACCAGCTTTGGGGAAAACTGGTGTGCATGGGTCTGGAAAGATGCAGGTACCAAAAAAAACAGGACAGCGGCCTTGCCTTGAGTCTCCACGGGCTTTACTAATGTTGAATGGTGCTAAACAGAAACCAGGTGAAGGAGTGCCAGAGTTACCGTAAGTGACTTTTGTGTACCAATGATGCTTTGTTCTAAAGCATCACTGTTTCTCAAGCGTTGGTCTTAGCATTGTGGTTATCTGTGATTTGGGATTCATACACATCAGCAGAATTCTTCTGTTGTATACGTGATCAGTACTTTCATTTGTGTGTGTGTGTGAGTGAACATTTTAATGAACATCTTGACTTTCTTTAGTCATGGTATATGATTTTTGTGTGTGTGTGAAAATTAAATGCTTTCTGAGAGAAAGAAAATGTCCTAAAATTACTTTTTCACACAATTTTTACTCATATGATTTAAATCACAAATGGATTTCAGGGGCCCGAGCGGTAGTCTAGCAGGTGAGTACTTGCCTTGCACGCAGCCAACGTGGGTTTTATCACTGTTACCCTATATGGTCTCCCAAGCCTGTCAGTAGTGATCCCTGAACACAGAGCAGGATTAATCTCTGAGCACCTCTAGGTGTGGCCCAACCCCTCAACCCCCCCCAAAGAAATGAATTTCAAAATATATGGTCATATGAGATCATCTGAATTGTTAGAATAGCTTTTCCCAACAGAGCTACCGCCTGTAAAGCTACATAAAATCAGAAGATCTGAAATAGAGAGAGACAGATAGTAGAGTGACTAAAGTACTTGCCTTGCATGTAGCTGAGCCCAGTTTGATCTCTGGCCACGGATATGGCCCCACCCTGGCATCACCAAGAGTTATGGCTGAGCAGAGTCAGAAGGAAGACCTGAGCAGCTCAGTGTGGTCCCAAACTGAGCAAAAGGGAAAGGAAACATGACATGTTTTTAGAAAGAATAAAATCAAAGTATCTTACCTTTAGCATTTTATTTTATTCTGTCGGCCAAAAATAGTTTACTTGGTCTTTTTCTCTTTTGCTATTGTACTATATTTATAGACTTTTCAGTTGGCAGACTTAATTAATGAAAATTGGTGTATTAAAGTATATTTCTACATAATGGGAATAAATATAAAAATAAGCAGTGAATATTTGAATGAATAGAGGAATAAATTTAAAAAGGCCTTTTTTGTTTGCTTTTCATTTCCTTAATGCTCACCATCTAATTCCTTGCCTTGGTGAAAAAATAAGCTTTCTTTATTTCTTATGTCTTTTCAGAGAGCTGAGCCTTGCTAAATGTTCCTCATCATTAAAAAGACTGAAAAAGAAATCAGAAGGAGAGTTGTCATGTTCCAAGGAGAATTGCCCCTCTTTAGTTACAAAGATGAATTTTCACAAGACTAATCTAAAAGGTATTCCAAGTGTCTAAACTGGTGCTAGGACCTTTTTTGTGGCTTTTCGCATATTTTACACACTGATCCTTTGAACTTAAATAATGAACTAAATTCAGGAACCCCCTTCCTGGCTAGCATGTTATTTTTCTGAACTTTCATTTATACCAAAATGTGTTTGTTTCATACCCAGTACAATAGAATATTCCTCCTGTGGAGTCCCCTCTGTCTTTCTAGACATGATGGTGCATGGTTTGCACTGAGCTCATTCTAGACTTACCTGCCCTACTTTTCTACTCGACCTCAACCTGTGTTGCTGAGGGTCAGTGTCTTCTGATTTGAAAGTAAAATTCAGTCCTCATCTCTCATCCAGACATTTTGTGAACAAAGAATGAGGAGTAGGCTATGTTACATAGCTGTGTTAACCATATGGACCCTTTTCTTCCAGGCATTGAGCCCAGACTATGAAATGTGTTTGGCTTTTGGTTCTAACTATACTGGAACCTAAGTACCTAAAGGATGGAGTACTAGAATTATAATAATTCACTCTAGCACGTTTTTAGATATCTCCTAACTCACAAATATAAATGACCTTCCAAGATTCTATATCTGGCCAAATTGTGGAATTTCTTGCTTATGAGCTATATCATGTTTATAATACAAATTTTATTATGTCACCAGTGTAAACAGTACATTAGCTTTGAAGCTTTCATTAATCTTTCAACATAAGTTCATAATTGCGTAGCACAGATTCAAAATAATTGCCCATTTGGTTCAAACTGTGAAAATATATTAAACGAGATACCAATTTCACAAACCTTGTTCTTTTTCTTTGTTTATTGTTTCAGAAAGTAAAATGAATGTGAATAACTTTAGGCTGAACAGCAGAAGGAAATATGAGGAAAAAAGTAAATTAGGAGATACAGAAAACTTCAATAGCTATTCAATGTATATAAAAGAAATATTTTGACAGAAGTTACAGGCAGAATCTATAAAACTGAATACTAAAAGTTTGTTACATTGTAAAGAAAAAACTATTTATTTTATAAGCAGTGGCTTTTTTTAAATTTCCCTTACATCAGTTTAGACTCGATATCTTATTAATCTTGGTTACATCGAGATTGGCATAGAAATTTTAACCAACTTACTAAGTATTCCTTTTAGAAAAAACTTTACCATTCTGTTTGTCATTCTTATTCAGCTTTAAATGGTACTAGAGATTTTTCTCATGTGTGTGTGTATGTTTTTATATTAAGAATCCCCCCATTTCTCCTTCTCTGTGCTGCTGTAGCCAAGCCAGACAGCCTATTGAGAAGCAGCAAACCATCTGTTAATGGATTTGAAGTTCTGAATTATACTTGAGTGTGTAGAGGCACTCGTGCTTAGCCAGAAACATTCATTTGAATTAAGCTATAAATGCTGTATAAAAAAGAGCCATACATTTAACGTAGGATCATGAATAAATTTAAGCGAGGGCAATTGCACTCTAAACTTTTATTACCAGAAAATCCAGTATTTTTAGGTGTTCTGTGATCATTTAGGGGTTTTATAGTGGGACTGAAGCTTTAAACCTTGAACTAGGGGGAGACAATACCCGTGTTAAACCTTTTGCAGTAGAATTTCATTGCTGAATTCCTGATAGAACAGAGGCTCTGTGGATTGGTGGGGTTCCCTCCCCCCTCTTTTTTTTTTTTTTCAGTAAGAAAGATGCTTAAACCAGTCAAAAGGAGAACTCAATAAATAATTTTCTGGCATGGGGCCAGATCTCCTAGTTCATGCCCTTTGATTATTTTCTGTAGTTGATATCTTGTCTTTCTCTGGAATAATCTATTAAATTTTTATGGCAGGAGAAACAGCCCTCCATAGAGCTTGCATAAATAACCAAGTGGAGAAACTGATTGTTCTTCTCTCTCTGCCAGGAATAGACATCAATGTTAAAGGTAAGTTCTGTTATCTCGGTAGTCTAATCCAGTGTCTTAGTACTTGTGATATTAAGTTGTTTGATGTCACTGTTTTTTAAAAATCACTCAAATTTGCTCATCTTTTATGTCTTTAAATTATTGCCAGAAGTAAATCATCTATTGATTTTTAGTAGTGGTACAGACACATTTTTTTGTTTTCTGTGTTTTATTACATCCCAATATCAATGTTTTAATTCTTTTTAAATTGCAATTAGAACTACAGTTCTACCCCAGGCATTTTTATCTGGTTGCCTCACACACAAGCATCTTGCTTGTGTGTGAGTAACCTAAAGGACATATTGATATGGAAGGTAGATTATCAATAATACCTCACTAACCAAAGTCCTAATTTTGCTGTTTTCAAACTTGCCTTGATTTCTAATTTAGACAATGCTGGCTGGACGCCTTTGCATGAAGCCTGTAACTATGGAAACACAGTGTGTGTCCAGGAAATTTTGCAGCGTTGTCCAGAGGTAGATCTGCTCACTCAAGTGGACGGGGTGACTCCTTTGCATGATGCACTGTCAAACGGACATGTAGAAATTGGCAAGCTGCTACTTCAGCATGGGGGTGAGTGCATTTATGCTAAGCAGGTTTTGATAAAATTTTCCAGCATTTTTGATGAATCCCTCAGATGTAGAAAGTGTTTTGTATTTAAGATCTGTAAGGAAAAATGTCTTTATTTCATATTAATGAAAAGGTAATGATAAAGTTCTCAAATGTAGTAAGCACCTTTTATGTAGTAGGGACAAAGCCTTTTCATAACATTCATTTATTAGTAAGTAGATTTGCATAGATTTTGAATTATATGTGTTGGTTTTTAGTGCTAAATGTCTTTTACTTAAAGTACGTAATGTCTTTGTGAACCAGCCATTTCTGGATGCTTACTAACATATGCAAGTATTTAGTTGTGATTAACTGGGTTTTTAATGCTTATTTCAGTTCCTGTATAAAATTGCTAATACATTAATCTTTTTTGAGTCATTTCTTTGTAGATTATAAAAAGGTTGAAAATACCATTTTTTTATTATTCCCATTTTGCTGTCAAGTACATTCAAGTAGGAAAATTGAAAATTCTCAAAAAGGGGATAACAGTTGTGCATGGTTTCTTTTTTTATGAACATAACTTAAGCTTAATATTCATCTGCTTTTTGCATAGGTTTTCAAAATCTTTGCTGCAGAAAATACCACCACTTTCAGTGATATTGTTCTTATATTTGAATAATATCAATTTTACATTAGTATATTAAAACTCTTGTATCTTAAAAAAAGAGGAAACCTGATGTCTAGCTTATAATGTAGAAATGAAGATTTATATAAATTCTGTTTTTATTTGTACTAATTTTATCTTAGGGCTTGAAGTGATTTTTCTCCTATAGTTAAACTGTTAGATTCTCATGATCAGAAAAATTATATTTTCTATATATGGTTTTTTACTATAACTATTTATAGTCTATTTAATATATTTATAGTTATAAAATCAGACTATAGAGCATGAGTTTTTAAGACATTTGGTTATTTATAGTCTTCTCCTGCCCCCTAAAGGCTTCAGCGTGTCTGTTTTTAGCAATTCAATTTCTTAGTCACAATAATTTTCCGTTCTACTTCTTTACATGTTATATATTTACTAATGTATAATGCTGTCTCCTAAGTGTTTTATTTTGCTACTTAACCATAAATCTGACTTTCCAAGTCAAAATTTGCTTCTCATACCTCAATGATGAGAGAGCTGTTAGTTATTACCTCTAGCACTCTTAAGTATATAGAACTCTTTACTAGAGAAAATTCACAGCCTTTGTAAATTTTTCTAGGGCTCTTTGTAAAGAATGTAAATGTGTGAGTTCCTTGTCCTAAGGAGGAGGTCTACTTGTACCTATTTTTAAGTACTTTGGCAGTCATAGACTTAGATTTACCTTAATCTTATTCTGGCTTTCACATATCAAATGATTGGACAACACACACCATTATTGTAGTAACTGAATTATCTCTTTTGTTGTAAGTTGCTCAGTCTTGAGAAAAATAATTTTTAAAATATCATTCCTGAGTGCAAAGCCAGGAGTAACCCCTGTGCATTGCCAGGTGTGACCCAAAAAGCAAAAAAAAAAAAAAAAAAAAATCTGTCTATATCCAAAACTTTAGTGTATTTTTGTTACACTATGTGTCATTTTGTTCTGCTCTTTAAAAAATAATGACATAATAGAGAATGTTTTCTGAGATATAATGAAATCTAATTTCAAATTAGCATTCCCTCCACCCCTATAAATTGTACCCTAATCGTGTCATCAGTGGCTGGATTTTTTTGTTAAATTTACTTTATATCTCAGACACTACACATGTCTGATCAGATTAATCATGAATTTTTCCATGTTTAATTCTCTCTCTGTCTCTGACAATATGATCTGTGCTGTACGATAGTACTGCTATTCCTGACCCTTTTGTAAAATAAACCTTTAATAACTTTTCTATGGAAAAATACATATATAATTATCGAAATTGGCTGACAGAGGTACAAAATATTCCCATATTTTGCTCTGTGAGCAGATATCAAGTCTGTCTTTGGCTCCTCCTCTATCTTCCTTTACTAGTTAGGGATAAAGTACATTAAGCACTAAATCAATGGGTAGATCGGCTTAAGTAGGGAAAGTGGATAAAATCTGAGTTCACTGTGGCACAGTTAACACTTAATACTTCTTGAGTTACTGTACTGAAGATGGAACATAAGATCGTGAATGGAAAACATTTCTTCTGTGCAAGGTTCTGGTCTTTCCTCAGCTCGTTGTAAACAGAAGGGGGCACTTCTCCACCTGGCGATGCCATGTGACGCCTCTCACGCTCTTATACTGAGTTTACGGTTGATGGATTTTGTTATTTTCTCTGGGAACACAGAAATTCTTATTAATATGATAATTTATGAAGTTTCATGAGTTTTTATTCATAAAAAGTTATTTATTAAGCTAAGTCAGTTCTTTCAGGCAGACCTCTTTAGGTAATTGAATAGTTTGGATTTTATTAAAAGCACTGTCATAGTTTTATTTGTAGCCAGTTAACTGTGTCAGCAGGAGTCACTACAAATGTGACAGAAATAGAACCCTACATGCTTTGGGCTGGGGGAATCCAGAAACTGCTGCCCAGCTGCCAAAGTAAAAAATTGTTTTATTCTTAACATTTTCTTTTTATTTTCTCCCAATAGGCCCTGTGCTTTTACAGCAGAGAAATGCTAAGGGGGAATTGCCCTTGGATTATGTGTTATCATCGCAGGTCAAAGAAGAACTATTTGCTGTTACAAAAATAGAAGACACAGTGGAAAACTTCCACGCACAAGCAGAAAAACATTTCCACCACCAACAACTTGAATTTGGCTCATTTTTACTTAGTAGGATGTTGCTGAACTTTTGTTCAATTTTTGATTTATCTTCAGAGTTCCTTTTAGCTTTCAAAGGGTTAACACATCTAAATGAGCTGCTGGTGGCTTGTAAAAATTATAAGCAAGCTACCAGTGCTCATACTGATTGGTTACTGGATCTTTATGCTAGAAATATAAAGACATTGCAGAAGCTCCCAAATATCCTTAAGGAACTGCCTGAGAACTTACAAGTGTGTCCTGGAGTACACACTGAGGCCTTACTGGTGACATTGGAAATGATGTGTCGGTCAGTCACAGAGTTTTCTTGATGATGCCAGAAAAATGAGTCAACCATTCTAAACCCTCTCCACTTGCTGTGTTATTTACTATGGACTCCTTAAGTTATTAACAAATATTAATGTAATTTATTTATTGGTAGAATTTTTAGTCTTGCTAAATTTTAAAAGCACTTAAAGAACTTCGGCAAAACTCTAGGATAGGCTTCTTATATTAGTATAGTAGAATTTGACTCAAAAGTGAAAAGTAGTTTTGTTTGATATACACTGCTTTCATTAACCTTTATTATTACATGTTGTTTTAAGAGTGATTATTTATTTATATTGTATGTGTAAGATTTTTTATTTAAATATTTTTCCAAATCAAACTGTAATGTTCTGATTCTTGGTGTTCCAGGTCTTAGAATCATGGCAAGGGCTTCCATGCTAATGTGTTCTCCATTTCTTCTTCTCTTAAGCAGATAGACCGAAATGCCTGCTTTAATTTTGTGTATTTCTAAATACATGTTTCTAAAATTTGCAGTAATCATCTTGGTTTTTAAGTGCATTAAATTGAATATGCAAAGTTTGACAATGACGATCTCTTGATCTATTTTATTTTAGGCGTTTATGTTGAAAGTGTATTTCTATTTCGTGTAACCAGTGTTCTGTAACTGATAACATTCTGATTCATAATGTTTTATTTCAAATTAAGATTACAAACGGCAACCAAAAATAGATTTCAGATTATCTCAAATCTTAATGCACCGTATGAATTTACAGAGCCTTAGCATTTCAACCTGCAATTTTTTCCTAATAGTAGTTTATAGTAAAACTAACAAAAGGGTGTGGATAATAACCACTTGTGAAATTGAAGTTGCTTCACTAGAGGAATAAGTTACATTGTGATACAGCTGGAAAAGAAACATTAAAACTTCCATTTAGCTTTTATGTAACTAAAGTGATAATCTCATAGCAATTAATCTGCTAAGGAAGCACACTTTAGTTTTATCTTAGAAATAGATCTTTTAACAAGAACCAATTGCCCAGTATTTTATTACAGGATTCTTACTCTGAACTGAAAATTGCTTTATTAATATATCAGCTGTTAATAAAAATTAAGTTTTTTCCCCATATATTTCAAATAAGTACTTTTCTAGATATATACTATTAAAAAATGCGAATCATAACTATCTAGCCTTCAAATGTGTAACATCATACAGATTTCTTCCTATTTATGCAACCTGTCAGCATTTCAGACAAAACATTGTGTAGCAGAGATTAAGTAATTCTAAAATACCAAGATTGAAGTACTTTTGCTATGAGTTAAAACATTTTTATTCATCTACTAGCCACTTTATCTCACTTGTGAAGTGCATTTGGGATAGTTTGCTTAGTAAACTTACACGTTTAATTAGAGACTTAGACATCAGACAGATATCATTTCAAAGTCTTTTCTGATTTCTAGGTTACCAATTAATTACAAGACAAGTTCCTTTTTAAGTTTTTATTTTCTAACCTGTCAAATGGATATAGCACCAGGAGGGGTTTTTGTTTTTGTTTGTTTTGCTGTGATAGGATTAAGCTGCCCTATACTTTATGTGGCATTAATAAATGTTACTTCCATTCTAGTGCCCTTTTTTGTTAGTTGTTGGAGTCGCACCCAGTGGTGCTCAGGGATGTGTGAGCAAGACGTGGCCTCTTCCTGTTGAGCCTTAACTTCAGAGTTTCTTTCTAAATCTCTTAACCCTTTGTTACAATCAATTAAGTAAAAAAGTAGTAACTGCTTAAGCTGGTAATTATTTGAAGGAATAAAATAACAAGTTATATGTTTTTACGGTTAAAAAGTTTTCTAGTCAAATGTTAAGTATCTATGGAGTTGCATTTAGTAGTAAAATATTTCATAGCTGTTCTCTATCATCTTCGACGAACCATGGACCTGTGAGTATTTATTAAGCCCTCTGAAACCGTTGAGTTCTGTGTCTCTAAGAAAGTGTCATTGCAATTTTATTCTTATTCAAAATTAAAACTTAGGCCTGGCAATGTGGCTCAATGGTGGAGCATATGCCTTGACTGTGTGAAGCCCTGGTGGGTTCTGTTCTTCGTATCACACACAGGCACAAAAAATATAACTTAGTTAATAATTCAGTAAATGTAAATGATTTTTAACTTGCAATGACAAATTTTATCTCCAATATTATTTTAGTCAGCCTAACAATTCCATTGCTTTCTATCACTTCCTCTCCACCCCATCCTCTTCCCTTCCTTCTATAGTTGTGATGGCTAAAGGTCACACACATAATTGGTGGTGGGGCTCACACATTTGCTGAAGGTTGCATATCTGGTTGTTGCTCATGGTGATCACTGTGACTGGCACACATTTAATCGCAGTGCGTGCCAAGGGTCACATTTCTGGCCGTGAGACTTGCACATCTTTAGTTGTGCCTCCTCCACACACCTGACTGGGCTCACTGTTTCACCACCTGGGATCCCTGTTGCAACTGCTCTTGGCATAGGTGATTAGCACCAGCAGTCCCACTCTCGTGGAAGGCAGGCGCTGCCAGTCTCCTAACCATTGCTTTAAGTCTTTGAGATAGAAGAAGTAAAAATTCCAAGTGCTAGCTTTCCAGTTATAGATGGCTCAAAGTTGCAGCTGCTGAAAACCAGTCTGAGTAATCCTGTTCATTTGTTCTTCACCAGATTTCATATCATAAGTCAATGGAATTGTTAGCAAAAAATAAAGTCTATCGAAGCCTATGACAGTGTGAATAAAGCCTGAAGGTGATTTCTGAGCTGTTAATATTTAGTTTTCCCTCTGCACAGTTCCCACAATATAGGGAATATAAACTTTTTTTAGAATGTTCGATGACAGTTCTTGAGAAAAAGTCTCTGGAAAGTTAGAGTTTTCTAGTTTGCTAGTTCTTAATTTTACTGTGTAAAATAGAGAAGTTCAAGAATATAAATTTTCTCATGTCACTAGCTCTATGATAAACAGAGGAACATCCCCTAACGAGTCCGTTGCATAAGTTAAGTTACTAGTGTTTTAACTTCATTTCTCAAACACCAACTATGTATGAAATATTTTGCCTAACTGAACTCACAAAAGTCTGTGGTAAACTTGACATATTTTATTATCTTTTAAATAAGCTGCTGAAAAATAGTTTGCTTAGTCATTTGTATTCCTTATTAGTCTTTAAATGAATATTCAAGGGACTGATAAATTCTTTGATCAGTATGATTTTAACAGTGGATAAAATGTGAACATGCTTTTGCAATCTTAGTGAAATAAACATTGGAACTTTTTTATATAAATGCCAGGAAATATTTGCCATTTTTGTTATGCTGTTGTCACACATTAACTTAATGAATACCTTCACATGCGAAAATTGTTGGTGGAAAGTGCAATCTATATGCATGCGTTTATACACTTCCCCAGTGAAGTGATGAACTTGATGAGAGCCTGTCACTGTTGCTCCTTAATCAGTAGGACCAGGTCATCTTTGAGTGACATGTGGCTCTCTTCCCCTCAGGCATTCATCATCAGGCTTTTTTGCCAATTGCACCTCCTGCTGACGTGAAGCTCGAAAAACTGAGAATGATAATTGTTTTTATAACAAATGTGGATTGAGTTAAAAAGGTCAATGATGGCATTATTGGAATTAGGCTTTGCCTGGTGATGTCAGAATTGGAGACATGAAATAGTTACTACTTCTTGTAAATCAAATTGTTTTTAAAAATTTACCTTGTAGATGAAAATGGAATGTGATGGAAGAATATTCTTTTGTGGTCAGTTGCTTTGATCTAGAATTAAACATTGGGCTGTAACCTAATTATAAAAGTTTCTGATCCTTTGTTTTGAAATTTGTTTCCAAGCATACATTTTCAAGCTACTACAACTTTTACTTTAAAAATACCTCCACGAAAGAAAAACATTTTTAATGTCTTCTGAGCATTAGAAATTTTTAAGAGTTTTCTGTGCTAATATTTAAGACGCAAATATATTGGATACATGCTTCCCAGCTTACAGAGGCACCAGCATGAAGAGCCAGACAGATCTGAGACTTAGTTTCACGGGCACATCTGAACTATTAAAAGAGAAATTTTCTATTAAGTTATTTGAAAGAAGAGTTGTTGATAACCAGGCACAAGCCCTAGTAATCAGTTTTTTATCAAAGACAAATCTGCTTTATGGGAGTTAGTTTGTGTTTTAAGATCTGTTCGATATTATGTGTATTTTAATTCATTACTATAGTTTCTTAGGATAGCATAGCTTTAATTATAAATATACTCAAATTATGATTTTTGGTACTTAAAAGATAACCTTTAGAAATAAAAACAAGTGATTGCTTTTTCTTTTACAGTTATGTTATAAATATGAACACAATTTTTTTACATGTGTTCATGTTCATGTTTATATTTTTATAGAAGTATGTGTGAGATATATGCACACAGCCAGTGCATCTCACCATCACCCTTGTCCAAGACCCCCTACCACTGCCTTTGTTTCTTTTACTATCTCTTGAATAACTTTTTAAATGTTTCGTGCCAGTTTTATACTTTGTCTTTTTTAAAACAAATGTGGGCAATTCTTGTCTGGAATTTTAAACTATTTGCTGAATTAAATCAGCAAAATGACCTGTGATTAATAGTCATAAAAGCATATTCCTTATATACACATATTATTTTTGCATATGAGCTTATTTATGTAGTGGTGCCCTTTAAAAAAGACCAAAAGTAAGTGAAAGTGCTTGAGGTAATCACTTATGAAATAGCTGTCTGATTTCATGGCACCCATATCTTAGAATGTTCAGCTCAGTTTTGATTAATCCCTTTCCTTTCAAAAGTATCTAAATTGGATCAAGTTAACATTAATATATAATGGGTGTTAAACATTTATAGAGAATAGGAAACTACTTTATAACATTTGATGTACTTCAACTGAAGAGTGGAAGCTTTATGTAAATATGCCTAGCACTGTTTTATACAAATAGGTGAATTGCGCTGAACTGAAAATCTAGAGCTCAGCTTTGAATTTACACCTATCACACTCTAATTTATCTTGATAGTAGACGGACTAAATTTTTTAGTGAGTCGCCATCCTTCTGCCCTCAAATGAAATAGTCCTGTTGAAAAAAATCATTAATCTTAAAGTGGTGACAGATAAAAAGAACTTAGTTGGTTGTCAGTATTTCTCAGCTCAAAGGTTAGGTCAGAGATGGTTTATATCATGACACTGATAAATTTTTCTAATGACCAGAATGGTTTGATTTATAGTAATTTTGTTTTTATTTTAAGAAATATGTATCTTGGGTATCTACTTTCTAAAGCTGCATTTTTCTACTTTGCAGTCTGTTTTGCAATAGAGGTGAAATTACAGAGCATTAGGTAAAATTTAGTAAAATTAAAATACATGTCTAGATCTCTGTGAAAACTTAAAGGCAGAATAATAAAGGTAAAAGGCAAAGAGATGGAAAAAATAGGAAAATGAGGATGCTGTTTGATATGTTGATGAAATTAATGAAGGTGTAAAACTATGCATTTAGTCTTACCTCAGGAATAGACTGACTTTGAAAATGGTAATAATGTTGAAGAAATTAAGAGCCCAGTTCACTTAGTTGAAATTGAGTTCATTTAGTTGAAAATCAAAGTAGAGACCAAAATATCATTTTAAGTCAACTAAAATAGGTAAGATTAACTAATATCAAGTCTTTATCTCAATATTAGACAAATATCAATTTCTCCTATTTTGTTTTTCAGTCACTTTGGTTCTTTTCACTTTGGTTCTTTTGTTCTTTTCAAAATACTTTTCAATCCTGCTTATTCACATTAACAGAGAAAGTAGACTTAGGAGGGGTTGAAAGTCATTTATAAACTGGCTAAGGTAATGCCCTAAAACATTTTCCTTGACTATTTTTAGGTGTTTTTCAAGAAATAGAATATCAAAATTTCATTAAAAAAATTTTTTTGAGTCTGTAGAGAAAATGATTTGCAAGCAAATAGATTGTTAAAAGTAGTGGTGCTGAAAGAATTTTGAATGTTTTTCACTTCATGTTTCTTTGAATTGTATCTTGTCTTTGTAATACCATTAACCAATTTATTTTACAGAAGTAATGATCCTGGTAAAAGAACTAGTCTAACATTTTTTTCCCTTAGGTTTTCTTACATAAACTGTCTTTTACAAGGTTTTTTGAAATGCAAAAGGCACTTGGGCTAGAGCTAGGGTACAGTATATAGGGCTCTTGCCTTGCACACAGCTGAACTTGGTTCTAGCACCCCATTTGGTCAGCCAAACCCCACCAGGAATTGATCCCTGAGCATATTCCTGTGAGCCAGGGGTAACCTCTGAGCACTATTTATTGGGTGTGACCTCAAAACAAATGCATACATACACATGTATATATAGCACTTAAAACATCAGACAAGGTCAAATTACAGTTTCATTCGGTGCAGATCCCAAATATCCACCGTTCTTTTGATGGGGGTCTCCTTCAAATATGATTTACCATTTTACTGTATGGTTCTCCAGTCTTTATTTTATTTTCTCTTATTTGCGGTTGAGCACCACATCCACTGGTGCTCAAGGCCTACTCCTGGCTCTGGACTCAGGGATCACTCCTGGATCCTGGGTCTCTGTGCAAGGTCAGTGTTTGGGCTGCTGTGCTCTCTCCAACCCCTCCCTCCTGTCTTCATCTTTTGCCCTTTCAAGGTAGAGCTTCAAGTGTTGAATAGGGTCATTACTCTTTAGTAGAATTCTTAATTGCAAAAGATTAAAATTATTCATGCAGAAACCTTGAGGAATCATGATAATATACCTTCACTGTCAAACTTCTGATTTTAAAAGTAAAGTCTTTAACCCTCATTTGGTTCTTGAAAGTTCCACTTTAAACCAAATGGCAAGTAGCCAAAGTAGGTCCTTGAATCTGCTGTAAGACTGGATTTTTTTTTTAATTCATTGTAACAAAATGAGAAAAGAACTTTATTTACTTCATTTGTTGTTCAGCTATATTTAGAACCTGCAGAATTCTCAGATTTATTTTTCAGATTAAACTCTGAAAAGCTGGGTGAAACTGGAAAAAAATGATAAAATGATGAAATTACAGTTATCAAAGACAAATTAATTACTGTATAATTAAATTTTAAAAATTTTTCTTCTGAGGCACCACCAGATGCATAAACTGAAGTACCACCCAGAGAAAGGTGAAGCCGGCAGGAAAGGAGAAGCTAAAGGAAACAATAGAGGTTGTGATAAGCATATGGAAGAACCTAGACATTCCCTGTTACAACTGCCATATTGGCTTTTAGGTATGCAGAGAAAGGCAGACCAAGGCATTTTGAAGAAAGTGTATCTAACCTCCTAAAGCCATTTTTTCAACAAGACAATATTGCTTCACGAAGGAGGGAGGGAGTCTGTCTTCAGGGCCAGAGTGATAGCACTGTGTAGGGCATTTGCCTTGACCGAGGTTTGATTCCTAGGGCGTTTGCCTTGCATACAGCTGGCCCGGGTTCGATTCCCAGCATTCCATCTGGTCCTCCATGCCCCGCCAATTGTAGGTCCTGAGTGCTGAGCCAGGAGTAACCCCTGAGCATCATTGAGTGTGACTCAAAAAGAAAAAAAAAAGTCACCTTGATGCAGATTTTATCTTTTGAACTTTCATACAGAAGCAGTCATTTGAGCTGAAGCACGTGGGTGTGCTTTGCATTAGCATCAGAATGCAGTAAGAAGCAGCTGAGGAACTGGTTCTCCACTCCACAAAAGTTTGTCTGATTCTTGGTTAAATTATCAAGTGGAAGGTAACTTGTGCTCTTCCCCCGAGAAAGGACTTCTGGATTCCTCATTTCTTTTGTGGCATGGGCATGGGTTGGAGGTGGGGAGTGGGCAGGCAGGGCTTCACAGAGGTGCTCAGCCTGACGGGTGGTTCCAGCTCTGCGTTTGATAATAGAGACCCCACTCAAACCTTGCACATGTAAAACATGTGTCCCAGCCCTTTGAGCTATCTCCCTGGCCTCCATCTTTTCCCTTATTTGTGAAAGTACATTTTTCTTAACCGGCAGAGAAATTGAAGAGTAGTGTGCAATATGTGTAATCAAATAAAGTGAGGCATCACTTGAGTTTATTTAAAGACTGCATCATTAAATTGATTTAATATTATTTTCTAGGTGGATTATTTCTGAAACACATATATGTCTATATGATTTGCCAGTTCTGTTAATGGAATCTGAAGTAAGATTTCTTAGACAAAAATATAGAAGCAAATTGTTGTACCATTATATAAAGTCGTTTCAAGTGAGCTGCTTTTGTGACTAATATCAGATCACCAATCTTGGACCTCTCTGCCTAATATTTAACAACATACAAAAATTTCTGATTGTTTTTAAGAGCTTATTAATATTTATTTTGTTGTTATTTGGGGGGGACAACACCTGACAGTACTCAGTGTTTTTACTCCTGGATCTGTGCTCAGGGGACCAAATGGGGTGCCAGGGATCAAACCAGGTCAGCTGGGCAAGATAGGTGCCTACCTCTTACACTCTCACCAGCCCAAGATTTTATTCTTGACTGTAATATATTGTTTTCTGTTATTTCAGTATTCAATCATACACAACATTTTGCCTTGTGGTGGTAGTAATCACTACTTATATTGTTTTATGAGAGCAATGTAGAGTTTAGTTTAAAACTATTCTTTGGAGTATCAAAAAATAGCTGAAGACCTCCAGAACCCAGCCACAGCTATGCTCAAGGACCCTCTCCACATGTCCGGATGAGCCTCATGCATGAAGGAACCAGCAGAGGAACCCAGGTGTGTGGGACCTGGGGCTGAGATCTCCAATCCTGCTCGGATCAGGACTGGGATTCTTCGCCCAGATCCCCCATTTTCCAGTAGCTAGGCAATCACAACCCAAAACTGCCCCCCTCCCTCCCTACACACACACACACACACACACACACACCTTGCCGCGTAATCCCATCAACGGCCAACATCCAAAGACTATAAAACCAAGTTCCCGGAAGCGACATTTTATAGCCTAATTCTCCCCTTTGGAGAACCTGGCAAGCTACGGAGTTTTCCTGCCCACATGGGAGAGCCTGGCAAGCTCCCTGTGGTGTATTCATATGCCAAACACAGTAACAGTGATGGGTCTCATTCTCCTGGCCCTGAAAGAGCCTCTAATGTGTCACTGTTGGGAAGGATGAGTAAAGAGAGGCTGCTAAAATCTCAGGGCTAGGATGAAGGGAGACGTTACTGGGCCCGCTCAAGCAAATCGACGATCAATGAGGTGATCGTGATAGTGATCAAAAAACATTGAATCTTAAAAACTCATTCTAAGCCACCTCAAGACAAATACTGGAATTTCTTTTCTCACCATTATTCTATTGTCCAGCTATCTCTGATTCTTTTTTTCCCCCAATTTTAATTTTTTTGAGTCATCGTTAAATACATAGTTACAAAGCTGTCCATGATCCAGTCGCAGTCACACAATGATCCAACACCCATCCCTCCACTGGTGTCCATTTCCACCAGCAATGGCCCCATTTCCCTCCCACCCCAGCATAGTTCTGTGGCAGGCACTTTCCTTCTCTCCCCTTCTATGTCCCCCACCCCTTTCTGGGCATTAGGGTCTGCAGAACAGATCTCTATGATTCTTAACTGCTCTCTCACTCTCCTTAGTGAGAGACCTTGATCATGTTCCTACACACTTTTCTTTGCAGTTAGCATCTTCCCTAAACTTATTAACCACAAGTCAAGGACCTTGACCTTGTTGATTCATGTCATTTTGGAGTTGATCTTGAGTGGGAAAATGGCACTGAATCTCCCTGTCCTGTCACCTTGCATCACTCCTAGCAGCAACTGTATGCAGCCACTTCGCCAGCTCCTAGACGCTTTCCTCCCTGGGCCGTTGGACTCTGCTGTTCGCTCCTCTTCTCTTTTGAAAGAACATTGTTGCAATTTTGATTTTAACTCCCAACTGAAAAAAACTTTGGCACCACTGTATTTAGGGAACTATTTTTGTTTTCCTTTAATACAGATAAAACTTTCTGTTTATTAGAGCAGCCATGTTAATAACTAAAACAACTAGCAGTTGCCATTTGGTAACTTTTTTTTTTAATGGACTTAAAATATTTCACTGGCTTATGAACACTAAATAGCCTGATACAAATAAAAAGCATGTCTACAAAAATATTACTAGTACATGCAATAGAACATTTTTTGTTCTTGAATGTTTTTGTTGTTTTAGAATGAAAGAAGATCCCAATCACATATTTGTTAAAACTTTGGCGTTTGGTTCTTAACTCAGATCTTTTTGGAAAAATAGGCAAATCATTGAATTCCACCAAATTTTTTAACAATGTTCTTGTTTTCTTCATCATGTAGCTACTTTAGACACTTGATTTTTACTTTCACATTACTATTTAGATAATGAGAGACCTTTCTAGGGTTTTTTAAATCCCAAAGACCCCACTGGATCATGGGTCCTCCCACATTCCTCCATGGAAGGCAACCCTTTCCTTTGGTGACTTTGGTTGTTACTTGAACCAGGACATTACACACTTTTGGGTGCAGTCCTTGCATACTTGCATACAAAGGAATGTCAAGAGTCTTAAGAATTAACTATATTATCATTTAATGTGACTTTAACTCATACTTAACAGAAATGGCTTATCCTAGATACTCAAACTAGTAGCTATATATCTGCGCTCTCTCCTCTCTCTCTCTCTCTCTGTCTCTCTCGATATTCAAATGTTGAATATACACATTCAACATTTGAAGTTCCAGAATTCAAGTAAGCATTAATTTAAATTTAATGATACATGACACTTTTGTAAGAAGCGCAACGATGATTTTCTTCATTTAGATTTCTGGACTAGCAGCAATATTGTTCTCTCTCTTTATATATGTATATATATTTAATTTTTATTGTGAATCTAATTTATAATACTATTTGTAACAGTCTCTTGCACACTTCCAACATCACACCCATCACTTAGATTTTTTAATAAGTGAATACAAAATGAAGAAATATTATAAACATTTAGGAACACTTAACGAGTGTTAACTGAAATAATTATAACATCTCTAGTTTTGAGTGTGAATGTGAATTTTATTTAATAGAGATGAAAGCAAAGAAGATTGCTGAAAATCACTAGGTTTTTTTGTTTTTGCCACACCCAACTGTACTCAAGGGCCACTTGAGTCTCTGTGCTCAGGGAACCATATGTGGTGCCAATAATTTAAACCATTGTTGTCACAGCTGCATGCTACCTCAGTGCCTTAACTTTTGTACTCTTTGGCCCCCTTTAATATCACTTTCAGGACTCTAAATATTCTCAGTCTATCAGCTTTCGTGAGATTCACCCCTATGAAGGCATTAAGTTTAATCCAATAGTCAGGAAATCCTTGTTTATCCAACCCAAACCTGGATTTCTCAAGTGAAGTATCATTTATAAAAAATAGTCACAGAATCATCACTCAACCCTCAGTTGCCAAAGGGGGAAAAAAGAGCAGGATCATACATAGAAAAGATTTTTTATTTAATGCAGTGAGTGTATAGTCAACATTACCATTGAACTAAACATCTGAAATTTGATAGAATGAAACAGAAATTAGTCATCTGTTAATGGTTACTATCCACTAGGTACATCTGAAGTTGTAGAGTATCAGGCCTGCCCATAGACATTTGAGTAGACAATGTCGGCACAGAACATAAATCTCACACAAGGTATAATCAAAATTTATGTCAGACCAATTATCCCATCAGTAAACTTTCTGTAGTAACATCAACTTCATGGAATATTATGTTTTCGCAACAAACAGTGATCGTATGGAGATGTGAGCATGTCGTTATAAACATGATACGCTAAATACAGCATTTTTTTGAGGTCAAGCCTTTCTGTAGAAAGGGAATTTAATTGACATTCTTTCAGGCATAGTATATAAACATCAAAATATTTCTATCATAAGAAATAGTATTTAACAACATAGCTTTTAAATAAAAATACTTTAAAAATCAGCTTTGATGAGATTAAATTTATTTTTAAAGAATATTTTTTAAAGAACCTTCCTTTATAGTGAAATATATATTACTTGCTCCTCAGGCTATTTTACATTTTTTTTTTCAGCAATAAACCTCCACCTTCCCTAGTCTATTATTAATAAAGTAGTGCAAAACATTGTCTGCAACGATTTTAAACAAGCTAAGTCCCCTACCAACTCAGGAAAGTAAGATATCCTCACCAATGCTCCCTCCAGAGGTATATTCCCTTGATATAACAGGGAGTTAGATACAAAAACTACCATAAGGAAATGCAATTTTTAAGTATAGATTCTATAGTAAGTAGTGAAACTTTTTGAAGGCAAATTCCCCCTCCTCATAAGCAGTTTATTATACAAAATAGGTTTTCATGCATTCATATTATCAAGAATGATATTTTTCCAGAAATGAATGTAACACTGGCATATCACATAGCACACTGCATTCTCCTCTACATTAAAATTCACACTAATAACAGAAATCATAGTATGTATTAAAGCATTTCAATAACCTAATGAGAAAGCAGATATTTTTTTTCTCTGCTAGAACACTCGAGTAATAACTTTTTTAGATGCACAGAGGAATAATCTGACACCAAAAGTCACACAGATTTAGTTTGCTAGTATTTTTGTCAACTGAACTGGGGTACTAGAATTTGCTCACATGGTATAAAGGAGTGGCATATATAAAAAGTCAGATAGGCAATCATTTATAAATCTGGCAGTATTTATGTGTAGACCTGTTGAAATGTTAAGGTTTTTAATGGAATGATAGAAGGTTTGAAAGTTTTCTGTAGGATTGCAGAGTGTGAAAATTTCTCGTGAGAGGTGAGTGTACCTTCACTCATTAGCTTCAGATCACACAAGTTATACCCAAAGAATTTGCACAGGAATGAATGTCAGGATTTGAAGACAGAATCTTTGTTAAATTGAAATGCATCTGTTTCATTTTTCAGGTTTTCGGGATCCCCCTTCCTCTTTTAAAATGTATAAAACATAGAAACTGTAATAGATTGTTTTCAGATTAAAAAAAAAGTTACATAAAAAAACTTAAATGGACATTTACATTTCATGTCGATTTAATCAGCACAGCTGAGCATCTAATCTAATATTCTGGTTCTTTCACTTGTAATTAGAGACGTCTGGAGCTTCTAATATCACCATTCTTACATTTCTTGACCCCCTGTGTTATAGTATGATCCACAGCTAACAAATCTTTCACGCAACAGTAGCTAAACCTTTATCAAATTGATTCTGTACAATGGAAGTATATTTTCAAAGACATATGCCTTTGTACACTATTTACAAATTCTCTCGATCATGATTTTTTTAAAAAAAAAAAAGTCAAAATAAATAAAAAGTAGAAAGAAAGGAAATGCTGCTGAGGCGGAGGCTTTTTCTTTTATCTTTCCAAACAGATGCGGGTCTCCTCAGTGCTGGGAGTTGGCTAGCCCAGATTGTTTTTCTTCCTTTTACATGGGCTATGAGAAGGATCTGGTTTCAGTTCTTGGTATTGCACCTGTTTAAACAGAGTTCAGAGAAAGACTGGTCAGGTGGCCACTCTGGCAAAGGAAGGAAAGCAAAGGAATGAGAGACTATGCTTGGGGGGAAAAAACCATTCACTCTGGAAGCTGAGATCTGCAGCTGGGATGCAGAAAACAATGGAATGATAGAGCAGGAGTCAGAAGGGAAATCCTGCCAGCGTCTACATGAGGGCCCTGATGGGAACGTTGGTAACGGGCTGGGGTCTCCACTGTACAGAACATGTGGCATTAAAAACCAAATCATCCCCATCTAGTTTGAAGGGGTATTTTACGATCTCAAGGTATTTTGCAGTTTATCTTTTGTTTCTTTAGTATATACTTAATTCCCATTCAGCCCAATCTCTGATATCAAAGACTCAACTAAAGGAAGACGTATCCCTGCAGTCCAGCTTCAAGATTTCACAGAATCCTTTCTTATTTTACTCTGAAACAGTCAATGGTCGATAAACATCATCTTAAAGCATTTTCAAGGAGTAAACTGTGCCCATGTCATCACAAAGCAACCACTCTTCCTTCATTCACTTAATTTGTGCAAATTATGTAAAGAAGCTTTACCTCTCAAATGTCCAGTAGCACATTATGTTTTGATCATCTAATATACTGCTTCGTCCTGCCCAGGTAATGATGGCTTCCCTTCAGAAAGAATTGTGCCTGACTGCCTTGGTAGGTTGTGGTGCAACCCCACACACACATTTCCTTCCCCAGTCTCCATAAGTTCTTCTTGGATAACACCCCAACTGTGCTAAATTCCTATATGACCACATCTGCTACAGGCTTGATTAACTTCACCTGGTTCTTCTAAAACCTTTTAAAATTAAAAGGATATAAAAGTTAAAACTTAATACCATACTGCACTAAAGGAATAATAATGAAATCTACATACCACTTGTACATCTGAAGGAACTCTGGAAAGGAAGTCAAGTAGTTCGTTGTTATCAATTGCATAAGGACTTCGAAGTTTTTTTGTAAATTTATTGATACCTGAAAAAGTGAAAGATCAAACATTATTGAAATTTTCAAAGTTTAGAGTTACAGAAAACATATTTCCGGCAAAAGTGTTGCAGTGATTTGAAGACAGATGGAGCTGCCTTTTAACCTGGACTGAGTGAACCAATAAAACCAGTTTTCTCCTTCCCTCCTTTCCTTCTTCATCTCCTCTTTCCTTCTTTCTGTTTCCCTCCTTCCCAACTCAATGGCTATTGTATATTCTACCTCATTGACTTTTTCCCAACAGGAAAAAAATTTCTACAAACATACCTATCAAAACATTTCTTGCCCTTTCCTCAGTGTCACAGGACTCAGAAGTTGTGCTTGTATTTTTTTTTTTTTTAGCACATGGGGAAGTTTGGGTTTGGAGAGGTATAACCGACATCCAGTATTGGGCCCACTCCTGGATAGGAGGCAGAGCCCCTCCCTTCTGGCGAAGTCCCAGCAGCATCTGCACCCAACCTGCACCATATTACAGCCCCACACCACAGCTCCTGAAGTGCACAGTTGCTTATGAGGCCATGTGACAGATCTGCTCAACAGACTACAGTCTGCTCACAGTTATATTTTTTATCACTCAGTGAAGATGGGCAAAAAGAAAGCCAGTAACCCCCAGCCTAATCCTTCAGCATCTTCCAGGATGTCTAACTACAAAGACTCAACCCCAGCACAGCAAGAACACTAGACAACCAAACATGTAGCAGTCAACTAAGCTCCGTGAGCAAAAACGGTATCACTGAAGACATAAACACCACCAACCAGTTCAGTAAATCCTCAGACAATAACTTTAGTGACACCATGATGAGGATGTTCAGTGAGTTCAAATAAATGAAGGCATTGGTAGAAAAACACAAGAAAGTATGAGTCAGAAGAAAAGAATCTATTATCAGAGATGAGAAAAATGAAGAGCATGGTAAGTTATATAAAAAAATCAATAGAAGCTCTGAATAGCAGAATATGGGCAGCTGAACAAAAGATCAAGGAGCTCCAAAGGAGGAGGCCTTTGTGGAAAACATCATAAGGTGGGAAATTTGGACTCAACTAGGAAATCTCCAAGACACGTGGTACTCAAAATGACAAAATCTAAAGATACAGAGTATTGAAAGCAGCAAAACCAGAAAAGGAACTTACAAAGAAGAGTCCATAAGATTTACTGCAGATCTATTAAATGAGATTCTATGAGTCAGAAGAGAGTGGAGAGATATAGTACAAAAACACACCAAAATGAACACCTCACCAAGGATACCCAGCTAGATTTTCTTTCCTATTTGAAGACATGATACAGAACTTCATGGACAGGCAACAGCTTAGGCAATTCATGACCTTGAAACCAGTTTTGGAAGAAGTGTTAAAAGAACACCTTTAAAGGACAGGAGAAACTTCTCATCATATGGCATTAGGTATGGCACTCACTATTGGTGCATATAGTTACCTTCTACTAGCTTAGCTATGTTTGCTAAGGGGGGAGAGCCTGGCAAGCTCCCTGTGGCGTATTCATATGCCAAATATAGTAACAATGATGGGTCTCATTCCCCTGACCCTGAAGAGCCTCTAATGTGACACCATTGGGAAGGATGAGTAAAGAGAGGTTGCTAAAATCTCAGGGCTAGGATGAATGGAGACGTTACTAGGCCCGCTGGAGCAAATCGATGATCAACGGGATGACAGTGATACAGTGACAGTGACAGATTGCTAAGGGATTTTATATATTTTCAATAATGAATTAATGTCACATTTATATTGATGGTTATATATCTGATCTTTTTTTAATCCAGAGATATTTTATTATCATCTTTTACTTATTAATGCAGCAGTATCCATAGTATATTTTCTGATATAAAACAATATACCTTAAAATAAAATACTCTGTACTATTATAGACCTTTTCATACTTCCCATTTAAATTTTTTTAATCCTCTTAACTCTTGCTAAATTTTACATGTGAAGGTTTAGCCTATATCATGGAAACTCTAAAATATGTTAGCACAGAATTTTTTTCTTTTTAAGTCACACCCAGCAATGCTCAGGGGTTACTCCTGGCTCTGCACTCAGGAATCACCCCTGGCAGTGCTCAGGGGACCATATGGGATGCTGGGAATCGAACCCAGGTTGGCCGCGTGCAAGGCAAATGCCCAACCCGCTGTGCTATCGCTCCAGCCCCCAGCACAGAATTTTTTTTAAAACTTTATTTATGACAGGGAAAACATCATAATCACCACAGTAAGGTTTGAATACAAAATAAAACTTTTTTTTCTTTTTGGGTCACACCCGGCAATGCTCAGGGGTTACTCCTGGCTCTGCACTCAGGAATTACTCCTGGCGGTGCTCAGGGGGACCATATGGGATGCTGGGAAGCCAACCTGGGTTGGCCGAGTGCAAGGCAAACACCCTACCCGCTGTGCTATCGTTCCAGCCCCACAAAATAAAACTTAATGCAATATATTTTAAATGTCAGAGTTGAAAACTTAGTTATGTAAATGAGAATAAACAGTATATTATATTAAATGATTTGAATTCCTCTGTTTACATAGGTTAGAATCATACAGCAATCAAACATCACATATTGACTTTTACTGATTTATTTTCTGATAATTCCATTTCCCATTTCCTTAAGTTTTATTGGGGCAAGTAATATGAAAAAAATTGTTATATGCCTGCCAAGGGGATAGGCTGGGAAGTGTGAGGGAACCTGGGAATATTGATGGAGGAAAGAGAACATGGGTAGTGGGGTTGTTGTTTGGAACAGTGTGCTGAAAACAGATGTATTATGAGCAACTCTGTAAATAAGAGTGCCTTAAAAAAATAAAAGAAAAAGTACAAAACTAGGGCTACTAAGCAGTGAGGGGGCAGGGGACACACAGAGAGAACTTACACAGGATAGTGGTAGTCATGGGTGCTTTGGTGGTGGTGAGGGTGCTGCTTCTGTACACCAAAAGCATAAACATTATCATGCCTGTAACCTGTTCTCAACTGCTCTTTGAAAAGAGGGACCAGAGCCAGTAGTGTGCTTATTTTGCACACTACCAGCCTAAATTCAAGCCTTAGCACCTTGTACGGTCCCCTAGCACAACCAGGAGTGATCTCTGAGCACTTCCGCGTGTGGCTCAAAAATGTTTTTCATAGTTCCCTGTAATGGCCTCTTAGTCCCTTTAAATATACATGTTGGTTTTTACTACAAGACACTTTAGGAACCAGTACAGTTCCCAAGGGTTGAAGTAGCCAATGGAGGTGGGGTACGTGTTAGATACCCGCTAACCCCAAGTGGATTTGTATCAAATTTAGCTCTAGATTTTGGTGTGTTCGGTGAAGGAGGTGAGTTCAGTGTTACCATCTTCAAAACTATTTAATTATTTACTTAAAAACTGGCAGTCTTTTGTTATTTCAGGTAATGTTGGAAAAAATGTCAAGATTGTATGTCTACTAAACCTTACCTAAAAGCAACTCACCTCCATCCCACTTAAAAAAAAAGCATTAAAAAAATGCTTTCTAAAAGGGAAACTAGTAAAGATGGCACTATAGGAACACCCAGAACTTAACCTCCCTAATATCTCCCTCTATGTGGAACCCCACTGAGAAAGAACTAATAATTGACCAGCAACTCTACGATGTCTGTGTGTCACACAACAATGTTATATAACTCTACAATCAGGGACAAAAACAAGTTACACTGCAACGGGTAGAAAAGGGTTCTTATAGGTCCTAAGCTTTTGTCCCTAGGGATCAGCATGGCCGAGTGGATCACAAGCTGCCAGACTTCATGTGAGATATAATTATTTGTCCTTGACTCTAAGCCCAGAGATACATACCTACTTTGGAACACACTCGTGGGTCCTCTGTGGGGCTCTCTGGAGACCAAGGCTGGCAGGTATTATCTTTGTGTTCTGCCTTGTTCTAGTTGCTGCCTTTTCCTTTTTTGCCTCTAAATCTCAGCAAGTGTCATATTTATACTCGCTGCCATAATTCTCCCCCACCACACACCATAGTGCCCTTGTCTTCTGGAGAGGAGTTTCACAGATACCTGGGACCACACACACACACACACACACACACACACACACACACACACACACACACACACACACACACACACACACACCCCAGCACGGCTAAGCCCCCTGTAAACTACAACAACCTTAAGGATATAAAAAGAGACAACAGACCCAGGAACTCAAGTGGGAAGATACCAATTAGCTTATTATCCCAACTGCAGCCTGAGGAGAGAACTTCTAATTAGATACCTACCTTTGAGCTCACCATTATCCTTTGTAGAGATTTCAGCTATTTTTGGAGTTCATGGGTGTCATGGGAGCACAGGTATCTCCCTGAATGGTGCTCTGGCACATATCTGGTGCACTGTTTTGTTTTTTTTTAATTCTGGTGCCCTAGTCTTTGTATTCCCATCCTGGTAGATAACTGTCTACTGGCTTTGGTATATAGGAGAATTTGTATGCTAAATCACATGGGATGATAAAAATAGAAGAGAGGCTGGAAAGATAGTATAGTAAGGCACTTGCCTTGCATGAAGCCAACCCTGATGTCTCATATACATGGTCCTCTGAGCCTTGCCAGGCATGATCCCTAAGCACAGAGCCAGGAGTATGCTGGTTGTAAACAGCTGGCTCTGGAGCACAGCCAGGTGTGGACCCAAAAAAAATAAAAAATAGTTCTTGGTAGGCTCCTAGAGATACCAAGTAAAAATACATTCAACATCTTCTGCAAAAGAGATGTACTTGCTTATCCATGCTCAAAGCTCGGCCCACACATAGGGAACTACAGGTGTGCCTCAGGAAAAGAAACCTGTGCATGCCATCTCTGTGTTCTCCTTTTGCCTCATTCAAGTATCTCCTAGACAGCAATGTATACATTCATGTAAAGCTTCAACTTTTTGCAGCTGCCTGTGTTAGATCACCTGGGACCAAGTGCCAGCAAGGTTTACACTTTAAGTCCCATAAGTGTATATATACATATATATAGACAGATTCATGTTTATTCCTGCTGCTTCTGACTGAGGACCTGACTTCCACTCAGCCTGAAACTTGGTGCTGGCGGAGTTACTTCTCTGTGGGACAGTGACAAATCTTGTCACACCTTCAAGTATTGAAAACCATTTACAATCAAGAGTGTGCTGAGGAAATCACAAAGATACACCTCAAGCTAAGGTAGTTGATAGGTTATCTTATGCTCAAGTTCACGCCGTAAAGCCCAAACAGAGAAAGATGTTTTTTAGATCCAGCACTTAAAAATCAACACAGTAAAACAAAGAAAAAATGGGAATGGAAATTAAAGAATAAATGTGCGGAGGGAAAACTTGAATCTAATGTAGATATATGATTTGGGTTCTATTCCTCCGCCCCTCTCAGAGAGCCCCTCTACTGAGAGCATCTTGCCCCCACAACAGAGCCTGGCAAGCGACCCGTAGCCAAAAACAGTAACAAGTCTCACAATGAAGATGTTACTGGTGCCCGCTTGAGCAAACCGATGAGCAATGAGATGACAGTGATACGGTGACAGATATATGACTTACTTGGTAAAAAGTCTAGTGATTATAGAGACACCTGTCCATTCTGGAGAAGAATGGATCAACTCAGTAAGAACATCAAGAAAGAAAAAATATAATAAAGTACCCAACAGAAGACAAAGGGTTGAAGAATACAATAACTGAACTTAAGAATACACTACAAGGATTCAGTAGACGACTAGATGAAGCTAAAAAAATAAAAACCAAATTAGCAATGCAGACTGTAAAGTAGTCTAACTCCAACAGTAGTAGAAAGAAATAAAGGAGAAGTGAAGATACCTCAAGGAACTCACAAGACAATATAAAGTGGACTAATATGCAAATTATAGGCTTCTTCCAGAAAGTTGTTCCTTGCAAATGAAAATCAAAAGAAATCTAGGATAGTTATACATCATATAAAGTAGACTTTAACACAAACACTGTAGGAAGAGATGAAGAAGAACATTACACAATGGGGTCACTCCAGCAATCTTGTATACTCAACAGAGAGCAGTGGCGCACTACTGGTGAAAGTGTAAATTAATAGAGTCACAGTAGAAAATGGTATCAAAGTCCTTCAAAATATTGAACAACCAGGGCTGAAAAGATAGGGCAGGGCCAGCTCTAGTTGATCTCCAGCACCAAACATGGTCTCCTGAGCACCAGAGGGATCACCCCTGAGCAGAGTCAGGAGTACACTAAATACCACCAAGTGTATCTCCCCCCCATACATACAAAAAGGTACCATATGATGTAGTGATGTTGCAATTCTACTATTTATCAAAAAATAAAAACAACCAAATTTGAAAATATATATGACCCTCCATATTTAACTGCAGCATTATTTACAGTATCTAAGACATGGAAAAAGGTCAAAGTCTCCTTCCATGAATAAAGAAAATATGATCTCTGTAAATATTTATGAAAGAATATTACTCAGCCATAAAAGGAAGACAATCCTAATATTTGTGACACTATAATATTATGTTAAGGGAAATAATGTAGAAAAAAACAAACACTAAGTGATCTCATGTGGAATGTAAAAACTACAAGACCAAACCATAGACGCAGAGAACTGACTGGTTGTGATATGGCAGTGGCGAGCAATGGGAGAGTGGGGAAGGAGAGTGAAGGCGGGAAAAAGGTACACAGTCCTTTTAGAAAATACATTATTAGGATGTAATATACAGCATGGTAACTAATATGCACTTGAGAGTTGCTAAGACAGAAGATTTTAGACATCATAACAACAAAATTTTCCATTCCAACATTTTGATATCAGTTTTTTTAAGTCCAGTTTTCCTTTTAAATTTCAAGAAATTCCAACCTAATTCTTATAAAAATATATTCATAAAAGATGTCTTGATTAACTTAATTTCCTCTGGGTTCGAATGGTCAAAACACTGGCAGTTGAGCCATATCTACCTATAGAAAAAAATTACTCAGCAGTTAAATCCTCTTTACTACTAGAAGAAAAATACGCATGAAGGGCAAGTGCAAATGAAAGTGAAATATACAAACAAAAAAGATAAAAGAAATGTCAAAATAATACCTATACTACTGCGTAGTGGTTTGGGCTTGCCTGTTTTGGTTTGGGGGGTATGCCTGGCAGTGCTCAAGACTTTCTCCCTACTCTGTGCTCAGGGATCACTTCTGGCGGGGCTCAGGGGCCCATATGCAGTGCCGGGGGAGCGCACCGTAGACGTTGCCTGCAGTGACTGTCTCTCCCACTGTACTCTCTCTCTGGCCTCTAAGCACACTACAAATATACCCCCTGAAACTTACAGTTCACTGATATTACCAATCATATACACCATGTGTTAAAAAATAAAACCCAGGCTTTATTGGTTTATCAACAGGCTGCTGAAAGCAGGGTCATAAACTAGAAAATTTTCGTTGTTTTTCAGGGAATTTAGCAGAATATGATTTTGGTCTCTGTCTCCTCATATGAGGCCCAGGTCTAAAAATTTTTATTACTATTTCAGCAATCACCTATCACTAAAGGAATATTGTTTTTGTTTCATTTCATTGATGAAACAAGATTCTCAAACAAACACATTCTCTAAAAATTACACTGAAGAGAGCGAGCCAAGAAGGCCACCCCAGGTTACAGAACCAGATGTCTTCCAGAGACTCCAGTTGCTGAGAACCTGGAGAAGCAAAACCAAAGCTTCACCTGTCACAACTGAGCTGGCAGGCCTGACCCTGGGCAGGTTAGAGGTAATAAGCCGCCACACCTAGCATCCTTCCCTCGTCTCTGCAATAAAACAGCATCTGTTTTAAATATCAGAGGAAGGAATGAAAGAAGAGGGCTTGAACTTACAATGTGGAGCAAGAATATGACTTAAATGCCTCTTCTTTTGGATAGTGAAAGTAGTCTCCTCATTGAAGAAGCACTTTCTAATTATTGGGGAGTGCTCTGGGCTTAGTCCTGGATCTGTGCTCAAGGATCACTCCTGATGGTACTCAGGACCTGATATGGAACCTGATATCAGGCAAGCACCCTACCCTCTTCTACTATCTCTCCAGGCCCTGGAACACTCTTTTTATGGTACAGAAATTAGTTTTTTTTTTTTTAAAAAAGAGGGGGTGAGGAGTGGGGGCTGGTGCATAGTACAGCTGTTTGGGCTCTTGTTTTGCACATGGCTGACCCGAGTTTAATTCCTGGCACCCTATATGGTCCTCCCAGCACCACCAGGAATAATTCTTGAACGCAGAGCCAGGAGTAACCGCTGAGCACCACCAGGTGTAGTCCAGAAAGGAAAAAAAAAAACAAAGAAAAGGTAAAAGAGCCAGGAGGGTCTGGATTCGATTTACCCATACCATATGCCCCACATTATGGACAGTGCTGCCCTGGTGATGCCTCTGACCATCACTGTCAGCCCTGAGTACTCAGAACTCTGAGTTCTATAAGGAGTAGGTAGTAGAGATAAAATTTTTAAAAGGAGAGAAAAATCATTTTGTACGCTCCATTCCCAATGCAAAATAGAAAAGTAATATTAGTGATAACGGTTAGAGGACTTGCTTAAGATGGCATAAGACAGCCTAAAAGAATAGGGAAGTAGGAATCTTAAAGCTTTAGGGTTCGGAAGCATCAGACTTCCTACTCAGTTTATTACAGCATATTTCTTTTAAAAATTTTAAAAGAATCGGGTTGGAGCGATAGCGCAGTGTGTAGGTCATCTGCCTTGCACGCAGCCGACCTGGGTTTGATTTCCAGCATCCCATATGGTTCCCTGAGTACTGCTAGGAGTTATTCCTGAATGCAGACCCAGGAGTAACCCCTGTGCATCGCAGGGTGTGACCCAAAAAGAAAAAAAAAAATTTTAAAGAATAAAACATTCTTGGGGCTGGAGTGATAGCACAGCGGGTAGGGCATTTGCCTTGCATGCGGCCGACCCGGGTTCAAATCCCAGCATCCCATATGGTCCCCTGAGCACCGCCAGGGGTGATTCCTGAGTGCATGAGCCAGACGCCTGTGCATTGCTGGGTGTGACCCAAAAAGCAAAAAAAAAAAAAAGAATAAAACATTCTTTTTTTATCTTTGGGGCTAGGGAGGGTGTTGGGTCATACCCAGTGGCGTCCAGGAGCTTGTCCTAGTATGCATGGGAAGCTCCTTAATCCATCTCTGCTCCACTCTTAGATCATGTGGTTTTCAGAGTTAAGACTTATTTTGGTTATCTTTCTCCATCTTAGGTGTATACATAAGCAAGGGGCAATAAGAAAATTCTATTTCTCCCCCATCCGTTTTTGCAAACTTAATGTAGTCTATATATATATTTATTTATACTGGTTTATTTTTTGAGCCACACCCAGCTTTGCTAGGCTTATCTTGGCTCTGCACAAAAGGATTACTGCTGGTGGTGCTCAGGGGGTGCGGAGCATTGAACCCAGTCAACCCAGTCGGCCTCGTGCAAGGTAGACACCCTACCTGCTGGATTATCATTCAGGTACCTCCCCACTGCTTTTTCTATATATCACGAGTGACCATTTTATCTTGTTGATCTTGAGAGTGAAAACTGAGTTTTTCAAATTGTAAATTTAGTACAAGGGGGCAGGGAGAGAAAACCAAAACTATGAAGAATGCTGAAACCAACAATCACCTGAGTAGAGTCTAGGTTCAAAGAAACTGATGGCATGTAGAGTTAATGAATGAAAATTCAGGACCCAAATAGAACACTCTGTTTTGTTTTGGGTATTTGGTCCACATCTGGCTGGACTCAGGGTTTACTTCTGGCTCTGTACTCAGGAATCACTCCGGGAAGTCCCCGGGGGTGATGACAGGGATTAAACCAGGATTGGCAATGTGCAAGGCAAGTACCTTACCTGCCATACTATCTCTCTGGCCCTAATAATAACATTTTAAAAGTGAGCCTGCTGAAGACTTCTTTGTGCAACACACATAAAGCAGATTTTTTATTTCTAAGCAGCCTGTCAATACCAAGGACCCCTTTCCTGCATCCTAAAGGTGACCTCGTAAACGGGGGGCCATATATAGTAAGTACCCTGTTTGCTGACACTTCCACAAGATAAAGTACCACAGCACAAAAGCACATTGTTCTAAATGCACCATATGGATCAAAATGCCTCTGTTTACGTATAAGTGGTGAAAATAAATCAGAGTGATATCTAGACAAAGCTACACTTTGATATATGAAGAATCTGCACAACTGCATGTTTATAGTATGATGGAGCCTATGATGCCAGATAAGAAAAATGCATTTTGCAGGTCGACCTAAATCTTTATCCTGTTGTGATTTTTAACTGACCCGTCTCTTTTCATCATAGAGTAGCTTCATGATCATAAATATAGGGAACCACTGACAGTATAACTCATTCCTTAAAAATAGTTTGTTCTTAGCAGCTAAGACAGTTTCAAAAAAAAAAAAAAAGACTTTACTTACCCCAGACAAGGACAATGTATCTCAGTGGAATGAAGTACAGGATCACTGTGAATACACACAGGGCCACAATCGCCAGCCAGCTCAGGAACGGGACAGTCCAGTTGAATGTACTGAATGAGAAATCAACACAGCAGGATGTGAGCGTGTCACACTGTTCTCGAACAGAGTTCAGAATTAATGTGGTTCTAACTCCAAATCCAGACAAGGGATTTAATAAGACTGCATTTCTCTCCAGAAGAGCGGCTCTCTGCAGCAGGCTACCAGGAGACAGTCCAGGCACAAAATCTTACCACCAACCCCTCTAAACTTTTATCAGATGAATTCGGGATCTCATGGTTTGCACTCCCTGGGTAACTCCCATTAGTTTAAAGGATTAAAAAAAGGAAATCTTTGTTTTCCTACTTCTAAAACTAATACTCAATTTTCTCCGGATTTTCCTAGAAGAAATAACCCTGGGTCTGTCATTCTTTATTTCTAGTGTTGTGACTCAAAAACTGGACTAGACAGTAATAGTACTTCTAAACCTTACACTATTGTGTGAAGCTTCTGAACTTTAGAATTCCTCAGATGAAAATTCCCTTTCCATTTCAGCTACGTTTCAAATGGAGTTAGGAGTCAGGAAAGAGGGAACGTTGCTATTAACCTTGTCCAAATTCAACAGTTGCCACTGGCCATTCATAAATACATAGGTAATTAAGAAAAAGTAGTGCTTACTCTCCTTCCTATAGTATCTCTGGCAAAGAAGAGCATGACACATGGTAGATTTGTTGGAAAGACTGAAAAGCGGGTTAGAAGCTGGAAAAGTGTGGTTTCTAACAGGGCTGGCTGACAATCTACCCTGTTCCCATACGGCTGGTGATTGATAATGTGGTTGATCAGGAAAGGCTACTAAGCTAACAGATCTTGAGTTACTTTCAATCAAGGTTTAATGCAAAGAGCCAAGACGGTGGCAGATCTGTGTTCAAAACCTAGATTGTGCCATGTGACTTCGGAGGAGTCCGCCTCTCTCTGCTGTAGCTTTCACTGAGTGGAGGCAACATGCTTATTTGAGTCAAAGTGATATCATTATTGCTAATCATCTCCAGGAGTAGGATTTCCCCCTTTCCTAAGTCTGAGAGAAAACAAAATGACCTTTCAGAAAAATGTGAAATTGCACAGGATGTGATAAAGATTGGTGTTCTTTTTTTAATTTTTTTTTAATGCTTTCTCACTCTGTGTCTTATATGTAGTCACTTGGGGTAGCATTTGTCTGGCACCCGTTTCTGATTCAATAATGAATGGGATCAAGAAGAAGATTCTCTTTCTATACCATACCTCAGCATAGCATGAAGTTTTTCCTTAGCTTTGTGATGTATGGCTTGTTTTCTGCATCTCTCTGGGTCAACTATTTCCTAAAAACTGGTTCTTTTAGTAAAAGAGTCAGTTAGGTGTGTCTGGTTGTCATGTTCTGAGTAACCTAGGATCTGGTTTTCCTTTATTCTGTTTTCTTCCCAGGGCCAGAGCAGCCTATAACTGTCAGCAGGAAAGGAACATCCCCCGCCCCCTTATGGACACATGTGATGCCCTGGTTAATGCCTGATTATGGAGAGAACAGAAGGCGGAGGGCCTGCTTGCCTCCTCGTGGCTCAGCTCAGAGCTATCCATCACACCGCTCCATGACTGAGGGCACTGGCTCTGCACTCAGATCCGCTGGGCTGCCTCACTGAAAGACTCCCTGTGCTCTCCTTACTCCTCTTGGAATAATGAATGATAATAAATGGCCAAAGATCCTTCCTAGTGGAGCAAGTTTTAGAAAGAGAGAAAGTGCCCTCGCTCTATATACTTTATAGAATCTGAATCTAGAATGTGATCTTCTCCTCCAAAAGGCAAAATTTAAGAAAGTTCTGGAATGAGTCTTGAGTAATAAGATGTGGTAATTATAGAAGCGTTTCACTTGGTACTTAGAGAGAGCATCTGAATCTGCTTTCTGGGCAGGTGCACTATATTCCATATGACTCCATGGGAATTTCTCTTTCTTGGTATTTAAAAGATTGTTGTGTGGGTAAGATGCCCCAACAAGATTCACTACCCATATATCTATACCTAAATTTATCTGCAACTACAAATGCCTATACCTAAATATAAAACTGTACTTATACTTTAAAAACTTATTTTTTTCCTCCACCTTGCTTATGGAAAATTCTACAGAACACTTTTTGCCCAAGGCTTGTCAACAACCAGAAGTATATCCTTCAGTTGATCGTATTTTCAAGCCAAGCCTCTGTTCTACCAACCAGCATGACAAAGGATGCCTCTCTCTTTAGGCACCTCAGAGTAAATCCAGGGTCTTTTTATGTAAACGAGATGCTTTTGTCAGCTATCAACACAGAGTACCTCAGAGAAAGGACAACACTCAATACAATAGTGCCCCATTATGCTTCAGTAGATAGGATTTGGAAGACAAGGAAACACAACTAAAAACGTAACCACACAGGAAAAAAGAACAAGACATGGGAATCTGTTTTCAGAAACCTAAGAGTTTACTTAGATGCACATTTGGGACTGGAAAGGAGGCTGTTCTGTCTAATATGATAGAGGAAAATGGAAACTCAGCACCTATGTATATGTGAAAATGTATTAAACAAGAAATTATACAAAATAAAATGCATTATCCCTTGAACATGAAAGGAACCGGATGAATGACTCACACCTTTAGTTTAAATAACTTACTTCTCTCAACTTCTGCATATGCCCAAGGATCCAAATCTGCAGAGCACTTTTGGTTATGAATAATAAACAATGAATAGATACATGAAACTAGAAAAAAATAGGCTTATCTATATTTACAGCACCCCTTCTTGAATAGATCATTTGGCAATCATTATGTAGGCCATATTTTACATAATTTACTAGCAGGATAATTTAGTATACTTTTGCTGATAATCAACTACAAATTTACCTTATTTTTGTAATTAATGTTAAGTGCATTAGTAAGGCATGAGTAATATAAAATTAAGAATGTAAGTTTCCTCAAGCTGGCAATGTACCCAGTGGTAGAACATATGTTGTGCATGTGTGAGACTCAGGGTTCAATACCCAGTATCAGAGAAAAACAAGGAAAAAAAAAGAAAAGAAAAGAATTTGTCTTACTTTTCCATTAACTTTCCCTTAGTTAAAAAAATTCAGAAAAAAAATATTTTTTAATTGTAAAAATTCTGTTTTCCAAATGATAAAAATGGGTTTATTTCATCTACAATTTCATCTCAGCTATTCAAAGACACAAACATAAAATAACATGTTTCAGGGTGATATAAAAAATACAATTTTTTAATTTAGAGCAATAGTGAAAATATAAGTGGACAGGTAATAAACCAGGTGTGTGACCCAAAATCCTCCTTCAGTTTGGCTTATTGTTTTTTCTATCACAATTTCATATATCATTCAAGAACAAAGTCTTCCACTGTGAAACGTGCTAAAATTTAGGACAGTGTTATTTCTTCAACTACAAGTATGATTTCTTTCCAACCAATATGTTCTAAAATTTAGAAAAGAGCTTGACAGAACTTTCATAAAACCAAAGACTGGCAGCAAAAAAAGTAAATAATGATGAAACGGAGCAGTAAATCACCCAGAAGAAATGTCCCCTGCCAAAAAGAATGTGGCATTTCACCCTCCAAGAAACAAATGGACACAGTGTCCCACAGAAGGCCAGGGCTCATGTGTCAGCATCACTCACTTCTTTATCCTCTCGCCAAAGGAAGCCACTTCATCAAGGATGTTCTGGACACTGATACACACCTCCTGGATGGCATAGATCTTATTTATAAATCCTTTTTTTTCACCATCCTAAAACATAATTGAGAGAGAGAGGGAGAGAGAGAGAGAGAGAGGTGAGTGAATATAGGCATTAGGTACTTGACTTTTTGAATTACCCCTCTCTTGCAGTTTTTAAACATACATTTTACCTCTGAATGTACCTGGAATCATGGAAGTTCAGGCTATACAGAAAAAGGGAGGAGGAAAGGTCGCCCACATCTTGGACCTGTATGTTATAAAGGTGACTCCAGAGCAAAAACATGGATTCTATTGCTCTTGCCATGAAGCACAAACAAATCTCAAGCAGGGGAGAGGAAGTTATAAAGGTTAAGTATTAGAATTTGTAATAACCAAATCTGGACTCTGTACTGACCCTGTACTACACCCTAAGTCACTACTTGGAGACCCAGATTTTCCTATTTTTGCTTTAACCCCACCATCTATAGACCGTAGTTGTTCAAATGAGAAGACCTAGGGTTGGAGATATAGTACAAGGATTAAGGCACTTGCCTTACATACAGTCAACCCTGGTTCAATCCTTGTTCCACAGATGGTCCATTATGCACCTTCAGAAGTGATTCCTTGAGTACAGAGCCTAGAATAAACCCTGAGCATTGCCAGGTAAGACCCTCACCCTCAAACAAAAAGACAAAAACCAAAAATAAATGAAAAGATCTGTGAGCAATTAAAAAATTACAAAACAAAAACCAAAAACAAACCCAACCCCCAGACCAGGGAGCAGAGTAAGAGTAGGGTAAAGCAGAGCCAGTAGGGTCAAGTTTTCCTTGCATGGAGCAGACCAGGTTCAATTAATCAGCAGTGCAATGGCCCCTGAGCCCTACCCGGGGGCAGGAGTGGAGTTTAGGGGAGATCCCTGAGCACAAAGCCAGGAGTAAGGCCTAAGCATTGCCGAGTATAGGCCCCCGCCCCCCAAAATAAGGTTGACCAAATCCATTCAGTGATGGCATCCCAAATAGTAGTTTAGACAGTAATTTAAGGGCTGGGGCCCTCGTAACCCTCCTAAGGATAATAACCATCTACTCGTCATATGTTCTAGTAGGCTGTATTTGTACATTTCTCCCCTCTTTGTGTTTACTTCTTTTTTTTTTTTTTTTTGCTTTTTGGGTCACACCTGGCGATGCACAGGGGTTACTCCTGGTTCTGCACTCAGGAATCACCCCTGGCCGTGCTCAGGGGACCATATGGGATGCTGGGATTCGAACCCGGGTCGGCCGCGTGCAAGGCAAACGCCCTACCCGCTGTGCTATCGCTCCAGCCCCTGTGTTTACTTCTTAATTCTAAAACTTGTGCTGGATTTCAGCAAAGCTGGTGTGTCCTGGGAAACGGGTAGGTGGACCTCAACACACATCACCCGGAGTGGTGCGAGCCTGGGGGAAGTGTGCACATTTTGTCATTTTAGACTCAGAGGAAGAAATAGTGGTGGCCTTTCACGATGGAAAAATTCTGCTTAGTAGCCTGGCATCACAGGCATTTGCCTCGGCTGTTTGGTGGAGACCATCCAACCCTGATTCCATGACTCCATTCTTCCATGCCAGCTTGAATATCTATGGAAATGCGGCTCCAATTTCATTACTTTAACTTCTTGGAACACTTGCATTCTGTGCCAGAACACTTGAGACCTCATGTGGCAGTCAGTGCTTGCTAAAAGCAGCCAGGAAGCTAGAATAATAATGTCGTCATGTTGCACATTTACATACTGACTTTGATTTCGGGAGAGTCTGAAGCACTTTGCACTGTGAACACTTGGCTGAGGCTGGCGTGCAGCCACCTTAGACACAGAGGGGAAGTGAGTGACAGGTGTGTGCTTGCAGTCTCCAAGGACAACAGGGTACAATGGGACTGAGCACATGGGGGCCAGCTTAAAACCTGATCCCAGGGTCCCAGGTCCCTAGCGCCTTCATTTTCATTCCCGTAGGAAGTGCAGTCTCCATAATTCATCTTGCTTAAGTCAAAGTGAACTATCTCACAATGAGATTGATGAGATGTGTAAGACACAAAGTTCAGGAACCAAGTAAATACTTCTCTGGGTCCCCACTATCTTTCCAAAATGCCTTCACCTCATTACAGACACGCTTACATCAATTTCTTGTATTTTCAGCCATCCTGTATTAAAAGCACCTTAATTTCACCTATGCAAGTACACATTTTAGAGTAAAATGGATAACTGGTAGCTGCTTCGAGTTTTATAGCTGTAAAGTTGGTCTGCTCTAATAATCTCTACGGCCTTCATTGCTTTCTCTCAAGAACCAAGCAATGGTGTACATTTATGTCTATGATATATAAATATTTTTCTACATACAGAATAAATCAAGCTAAAACTGAAAGATGCTTATTATACAATGAAAGTTCATTGAAAATAATGTCTTACCATTTAAAATTATGATGTGAAAAACATTTCTTTCATACTAGCTGTAATACTTTGGCAGAATTGTACAGAATCTGTATCAAGAAAATAGATACAATTTTCTGCATTTGTACACTGAGTATTAAAAGAATGTAATTCTTTCCAGTTCAACATATAGATTTAATCATGCAAATCATACATATTTAGAGTAGAGTGAAATGGGGAGAGTTTTTGTTTTTAAGAGCTTTAATTTTGTTGGGAAGAATAAATGTATAACAATCACCTATAAACTTTTGCAAACAATAATAATAAGCAGATATTTATTATATCAGTTATTTATGTAATTAACATATGAAAGATGAGCATTAAGAGACTGTCAGAAATTTACTACAGTAAAGGAAGTTTACTGAGTAATTTTATTAACTCTTGGGGGAAAATTATGTCAAACCCTACTTTCCTCAGTCCTCCAGTCTGTTTGAGATAGTCCAAATCTACTTCAGTATTTACCTCAAAGTAGAGAGCTCCAAATACGTTCTTAACAAATTGAAAAAAAAAAAAAACCCAAAAGCTAAAAGTTAATTATAAAAAAAAAACCCAGAAGAAAACTTAAGTTATTATTTCCTGACCTTGGAATTGGAAGGAATTTTCTGAACACACAGGGGTAAGGAAAGCACTTGAGGAGGCCCAGAGGAATAGCGTGGTATCTGGAGCGCCTGCCTTGCGAGCGTATGTTCATGAGTTCAGATCTCCAGTGTCCCACATGTACTGAGCATGAGCCTGGCAGCTCTGCTGCTTGAGCCTGGCAGCTCTGCTCTCTGCCATCGCTGGTGCCATAGGCAATTTTTGACAGCACCAAAGCCAGGTGTGTGTAAGCGTCACATATATGGGTAAGATCCCTGTCGAGTACCAGGTTAGAAAGATGTGTGAGCTCCACAGCTGGGAAGCACGGCCTCTGATGAGAACATGTATGAGTACTTCCATGATGATAGACAAGCACCACATCTGCAGATTGTGCCTCAACTAAGATGGGATCCCTATGCAAGCAGCACAGCTAAAGAAGTGTCAACTGTCATGGTGAGCAGTCAACACAGCCTGATGCGTCACTCCCAGTCAGTGCCTGGCTAGTAATGTACCATCACCACAGTCAAGAGTGACCGGGGGTCACTGAGACAACCACATCAAGAGCAGGGAGGAGAAGGTAGATACAGGCAGGGGATAAAGAAAATTGAATCACAAAGGAAAGTGATAGCAAAAGTTAGATAGAATTAAAAATGCACTAGGACCAGAGCAATAGTACAGAAGATAAGGTGCTTGCCTTGCACATAGCCTACTGGGATTGGATCCCAGGCACTGCATATGGTCCCTAAAGCCCCACCAGGAGTAATTCCTGAGTGCAGAGCCAGGAAGTAAGACCTGAGAATTACCAGGTGTGGCCCAAAACAAATAAAATTAAAATCAAACAAAATCAATATAAACTAAAAAATTTACTACATCAAAAGCACATTTTTTTTATTGGAATTTACTACATCAAAAGTCACAATACATTAGAAAGCTATGTTGTAGGTACCATAATTAGCCTTGCTTGAGCTCATCCTATAGTTAAAATCTTTAGCAAAATATGAAATTCATGAACTTGACTTGAAGTTGGGACTAACAGATGTGTTAATGCCACCAGATTTAATAAGAAGTGTTATAGATTGTTAATAGCATAGTGTTCAAATATTAAGTGTAGGAGTGTCATTAAAAAGAAGTGTCATTGGGACCAGAGCAATTATTACAGCAGGTGGGGTGTTTGCCTTGCATGTGGTGGACCCAGGTTCAATCCCCAGCATCACATATGGTCCCTTGAGTACCACCAGAAGTAATTCCTGAGTGCAGAGCCAGGGGTAACCCCTGAGAATTGCCAGATAGGACCCAAAAGGCCAGAAAAAAAAGTTGTGCCTTTTGGGACAGGAAAGATAGTGCCAGGATTAAGGTGCATGCCTTGCATACAGCTGAACCCTGTTCAATTTCCAGCACCATATATCAGCCCCCAAGCATGACCAGGAATAATACCTGAGCACAGTGCTGGGTATGTCCCCTCACCCTGTCCTGCCATGTGCTATTTAAAGGCTGATGATGAGAGTCAAAGTAGCATAGTTTATGTCTTGCCCATATAAAATCCTTGCTTGATTCCCATCCTGTCACGAGGAAAACAAGACCCGTATAATTAAGGATATGTCATTTAAGAAGTTTTCAGTAGATAATTTAAAATTCAAATGTTGATTAACTATTATAGTCTTTACATGTATACATGTATAATTAAGAGTATTGGCTAAAGATTTTTACCATCTGCTCATTCTTAATTTTATTTGTTTCTTTTGCATTCGCACAGCACTCTGAGCCCCTTTTTCTCAACTACCAAAAAACAAAATGTCTGGGGGCTAGAAAGATAATATGGTGGCTAAGGTGTCTGTCTTGCATGCTGCCTACCAGGATTCAATCAGAGGGACCTCCAAAATGTCCCCAGAGATCACAGGGACTAATGCCTAAGCACAGAGCCAGGGAGATGTCAATAGCATAGTGTTGACATCTATACTAACACAAAACAAAAAAATTAAGATGGTCTCGAATATTGGCAAAGTTTTGAAAAGCAAATACTTTGGGATAAATTTTTTATTTAAAAATCTCTTTTCATCAAATTCTATATTCCTCCACTCTATATTACTCCAACCAATGGAGTAATTACTCTTTATATACAGTATATGACCCAAAATTGCATTGGGTAATGGAATTGCTCTGTCTTGCATTCCAATATTTCACACTTTTCACTAATGTTCAATACTTTATTAGTAGAGAATAAATTGGTACATTTCTTTTATTGTCGTTTTTGCTTTCCTTTATAAACCACATGGATGAAAGAAATATCGCAGGGTAGTTAATCATTCAAAGGCTTAATAATGACACTGTTCCCCACCCCATCCCCAGTGCATTATTAAGGTTTCTTTTGAAGATGTAAAAATAATTACCCATAAAACAGCTATAACTATAAATCTGAGAACATGTGAGATTTTTATTATACAACTTTTCCTAGTGATTCTATACAATTTTTAAAGAATCTTATTTTAAACAGTGCACAAAACATCAATAACTGCAAAATCTGAAACATGGTTATTCTTTCCTGCTCACCTATTTTACTGTCCTGTATCCCAACAGAAAGCTAACTACTGATTCTTCCCAAATAAGCATCTACTTCCTAGATTGGAGATATTTAGGAATGTCTAAGAATCTAATGAATCACTAAAATACCTTAAATATTTGAGAAATACTTTTCCTGGATTTTCAAACTAAAATGATCAAAGCCCCATGGACTGATTGTGTCCTGTAGTACAAGAAGCCAAAGGAACAGGCATCAAGGGATCTTAATGTGGTAGCTGATTCCCCTCGGCATCCTACATCCTGCATCCTGCATCCTGCCCCATCCTTGCTGCTCTCTACAAAGCGGTCATTGTCAGCCCCGCTGACATTGATAATGAATCCATTCAATACCTGTGCTATGCTGACCGTAGAAAGTGTGCAAATATATTAATTTCAAAAGGTAATGTAATAAAAATTAGAGTGACCTCACTTTCTAGGACGAGAATAACTTCTTTTTTTTTTTTAATTTTATTTTATTGAATCACCATGTGGAAAATTACAATGCTTTCAGGCTTAAGTCTTAGTCATACAATGCTGAAAAAACCATCCCTTCACCAGTGCCCATATCCCACCACCGAAGAAAAAAAAACCCCACAGTACACCTCCCATCCCACCCACCCTTGTACCCCCCGCCTTGTAACTGATAAATTTCACTTTACTTTCTATTTACTTTGGTTACATTCAATATTTCAACACAAACCTCACCATTATTATTAGGAGCACCCCACTAGAGTCAGACCTGTTGTGAAAAGAAATGAGGCCGCGAAGTTTTGTATATCTGTACTTTAACAACTAAGTCCAGGGAGATTTCTTCCGGATATTCGATCATTGCAAGCTTGTAAACCCCATCTGTGGTCATCATAATATGGCGTTCCCCACGCCCTTCATCCCCGGGAAGGGACAGGCGAGAGAGAGAAATATCTTTCCCCTCCCGGGCGGGCATGGGGTCACAGCTTAGTTCTCTGGCTGGAAGCAATCTGCTAGGAGCAGTCCATGTTGTAGTTGGTTCAGCTGGGTCTGGATTCACGCGGGTGCAGCTGCGGAGGAGCCGCACACGCGTGCGGCCCCCGGGGTCACATCTCGGCAGCGGTGGGAGGGGCCGGTGCCAGGACGAGAATAACTTCTTAAAGAGTATAGGGTGTTTTGCCAGAACAATTGGTATTATGCCAGAACAATTAGCATAAAATAGAATCATTCCAGAAAACCAGGAGAATGGTCGCTTATTATTTCCTAAGGAAGCATTTAGATTTCTTTCTTTCTTTCTTTCTTTTTTTTTGTTTGTTGGGTCACATCCAGAAATGCTCAGGGATCACTCCTGACTCTGCACTCAGGAATTACCCCTGGCCATGCTCAGGGGACCATATGGGATGCTGGGAATCGAACCCGGGTCGGCCGCGTGCAAGACAAATGCCCTACCCGCTGTGCTATCACTCCAGCCCCGCATTTAGATTTCTAACACAGAGAATTAATCATAGCTTTGCCTCTTCATTAAAATCTTCATGTAACCTCTGGCAAAAAGACTGACAACATTCATATTAGCTATAATAACACAAATATGTGTTATAATTTATTAGTGATCAGTTCTTCTGTGAGCAAATACAGTTTTATAAAACATAACTTGTACAGTAGTTTTGGGGGATATGTTAATTTCATGATTTGTTTTTATGCTAAAAAATGTTTAAATGAACAACTTCCTTAGCCCAGTCAGCAAAAACACTGCAAAAAGGACTTCCTGTCATAGCTATACTTCTGATCTGTAAATTATCTGAGATGAAATTCAGAGGAAAGAAAAAAACACGAAGAAGCAATGACTTATTTCCTTTTTGCCACTATTCCTTCTTTTTTCAGATATAGAAAAAACTCTATTTCAGTCGGATTTCCAGAGTATTGCAATTTTCACAGAGCAGTGTGGCAAGTCACAGAGACCTTGGCTACTGAATCTTGTTTGAGTGTATTGTACTCAGTTCTTGTTCTAGAAGATCTTATCCATGTTTTTCATGCCTGGGCTCCTTTCCTGATATTACCCTTAAAAATAGTACCCTCCACGGAAACACTGAGGAGTCTGTGATACAGTTAAGGTTAAGAGATCAAACGGGTACTATTTAAGATAGAATATTCTTTTCTTAAGAAATCAAACTGCTGTCAAAAACATCCACATTTCAAGGTTATAAAGAAGACTAAGGTACATCAAATAATTCATGCAGAACAATTAGCACAGTAACTGCTACGTGTAGTCTATTATTTGTGATACTACTACTAATAAAATCATAGATCAATTCCTTATTACTTTGAATTCTCTTTCTCTACTTGTAATTATATTTTTTAAAATGTTAAAGTATTAGAGACAATTAGCAAGTATATGAAAGCTCAGTGCATGTTTTGTTTTACTCCAGATAACTTAGTGCTAACTTGTCAGATTTCATTTTACAAAATGATGATAAATTCTTTATAATGTTACATCGAGAATACTCCCCTTGTTTTTCTCTCTTGCTGACTCTGCACATGCTTTGGTTTATTTATTTTTTTATTTTTTGCAGAATGAGCATTTACCTGAGCAAATTCTTTGCTCTCGATTGCACAGCAGCTCCTGCTTCTCAGTACTCATTTCCTAACAGGTAACATTTAGTCATATTTAGTTGTGCTTTCTAGTGTATATTTCTACTGTATATCAAAAGTGATTGTAAAGTAACCAATTTGGGAGAGAACAATTCCCCAGGCTAGGCAATGTAAACAGGCACTTTTTAAAAGAGCAGCTGGTACTTGCCAGAGGTGAGAAAAGAAGCCAAGAAAGAAAAAAGAGAAGAGGGAGAAGAGACTGAATAAAGCAAAGGGGAAAAGGGCATGCCCTTCGGGAAGAGAATAACTTGCAGGAGAGAGAACTCCAAGAAAGCCACAGAGGAAGAGAAGACAGATTGTGGATGAGAACTGGAAAGGGAGGGAAAACAAGCACCCTGGATCCCAAACAAAAAGCTTGAGATTAAAAGTCAAGGCTACTACCAAAATTAACCACACTAACTTCTTTTTTTTTCCTTTTTGGGTCACACCCAGCAATGCTCAGGGGTTACTCCTGGCTTTGCACTCAGGAATTACTCCTGGCAATGCTTGGGGGACCATATGGGATGCTGGGGATCGAACCTGGGTCGGCTGCATGCAAGGAAAATGCCCTACCCACTGTGCTATCGCTCCGGCCCCCACACTAACTTCTAATTCAGCAAAAATAGCCATGTTGGAAGGTCCTTAAAGTGTTTCATTTCCATGAAGTGTAAGGGTAAACATTTCAGAAGGCACCCAGGAATGCCGGCTTGTCAGGAGGAGGGTGACAGGAGGTAAGTTTCGGCAATGAAACAGAGTTGAATACCCTGTCATAGACCCCCAAATATGTGGCCACTTAATCTTTGACAAAGGAGCAAGAAATGTGAAGTGGAACAAGGAAAGCCTCTTCAACAAGTGGTGCTGGGAAAACTTGATAGCTGCATGCAAAAAAATGAACTCTGACCTCTGTCTAATGCCAGGCACAAAAGTCAGATCAAAGTGGATTAAAGACCTCAATATCAGACATGAATCTATTAGGTACATAGAGGAAAATGTAGGCAGAACTCTCCATGACATTGAGGCTAAAAGCATCTTCAAGGACGAAACAGCACTGACCATGCAAATGGAAACAAAGATAAACAAATGGGACTACATCAAACTAAGAAGCTTCTGCACTTCAAAAGAAACAGTGACCAAAATACAGAGAGCCCACAGAATGGGAAAGAATATTTACCCAATACTCATCTGATAAGGGATGAATATCCAGGATATACAAGACACTAGTAGAATTGTATAAGAAAAAAACCTCCAACCCCATCAAAAAATGGAGAGAAGAAATGAACAGAAATTTCCTCAAAAAAAGAAATACAAATGGCCAAAAGGCAAGATGAAACAATGCTCCAAATCTCCAAATCGCTAGTTATCAGGGAGATGCAAATCAAAACAGCAATGAGATATTATCTCACATCACAGAGACTGGCACACATTCAAAAGAACAAAAGCAACCAGTGCTGGCATGGATGTGGGGAAAAAAGGAGGCTCTTTCACTGTTGGTGGGAATGCCGACTGGTCCAGCTTTTCTGGAAAACAATATGGACAGTCCTTCAAAAAATGGAAATAGAGCTTCTATATGACCCTGCAATACCACTTCTGGGAATATATCTCCAGCATGCTAAGAAGCACAGTAGAAATGGCATCTGTATCTATATGTTCATCACAGCACTGTTCACAATAGCCAAAATCTGGAAACAACCCAAGTGCCCTAGAACAGATGACTGGTTAAAGAAACTTTGGTACATCTCCACAATGGAATACTATGCAGCTATTAGGAGAGATGAAGTCATGAAATTTGCTTATAAATGGATAGACATGGAGAATATCATGCTATGTGAAATGCGTCAGAAAGAGGGACAGACATAGAAGGACTGCACTCAATTGTGGAGAATAACATCATATGGGGCTGACACCCAAGGACTAGATACAAGGGCTAGGAGGATTGCCACACAGCTGGAAACTTGCTTCATGAGTGGAGGGGTGAAGGCCGATGGAATAGAGAAGGGATCACTAAGAAAATGATGGCTGGAAGAATCCGTCGGGATGGAAGATGTGTGCCGAAAGTAGGTAATGAACCAAACATGATGACCTCTCAGTGTCTGTGTTGCAAGGCATAATTCCCAAAAGTAGAGAGAGAGTATAGGGAATATTGTCTGCCATGAAGGCAGGGGGAGGGTGGGAATGGGGAGGTGTATGAGGGATATTGGTGGTGGGGAATGTGCACTGGTGGAGGGATGGGTGTTTGATCATGTATGATTGTAACCCAAAGATCAAAGCTTGTAACTTTCACAGTGATTCAATAAAATTTTAAAAAATAAATTTAAAAAAAATGGAACATTTCAGAAGGCACCAAGAGATGCTGGAGTCCAGTACTCATTTCTTACTACTCAGAACTCTTCATCATGGAGGCCCCAGGGGACGCACAAATCTCCCCATCCTAATGATTTAAGAAAACTCCTTATAACTGTCCTGCTAGTACTTGAAAGCTCTTAAAAGATTAGGGCTATATATCAATATCAAAACCTTTGGCTTAATCTCCTTGCCAGCGGGCAGGAAGTGCACTTTCCAGAGAAGGCTTTATGGATTATCACAGGCTTTTGTCCCAGAGAAGTTCTGCCTTCCATGGCCTCCAAGTAAAAGGGCCAAGAGAGCACAGCCCCACGCAGGCCTCGAGAGAAGCTCAGCAGGAGCTCCAGGCTGCAGTCCCCAAGAAACCAGAGGGGCCAACAGGTGACAAAAGGCACTTTCACCCTCAACCGTTCAAGCACTGGGCTACGAATTTGTGTGTAGAGTCAAAATGAACAAAAGGTGGAAAGATTTTGAAAAAATATGAAAGCACAGTCAGGATTGTGCTGACTCAGGTTAAGTCACTGCTCTACCTTAGGCTTCATTTGGGAAAATTAAAAAGAAAATTTAAAGTTATATAAGGTTTGACCCAAAATCCCTTCTGGTTAGAACCAGGCATTTTGCAGAGAAGAGCACAAGGTATGTGGAATAGTTTTTGCCCTCTGAGCAATCTGAATGCTTATCTTTCAAGAGAACATGGCAGGGGAATGGAATTTCTTCTGTCTTTTATTGGGGACCAGTAATGGAAACTTGAGCAGAGAAAACAGGACAAAAGTATTGGACAAGTCAAATTCAGATCAGGACTTGCTTCTGAATCCAAAGAGCATATGCAAGGCTAGTATGTCTTCATCCTGACAAGGTGTGTGTGTGTGTGTGCATGAACCTCTTTTGAAATCACTCATTTTGCTTTCAAATGTGTGTTTAATAAAATTCAGAGTTAAAATAGAGAGCTGAGAAGGCAACTGAAAGTTTAGAGAAGGCTGTGTGGCCACTGTTATTCTGATGATCACAGTGTTATTTAGAAGATGACAAGATTTCTGAATAATGGGTCAGAATTTTTTTTCTAAGCATCATTTGAATCCTGTGTCCATCATTTCCTTAGCTATATTTTCTTGAACAATTGACTTAGCTCCACCTGTAAAAGGGGATGGGGTTGTATGAATGCGATCTCCCTTTGTGATAGCTGTGAAATTAAATAAGTTTGATCTACTTAAAGCATTTATCACAAATGTCTGGACCCAGCAGATGCTCAATATATATTAATCGTGAATATGAACTATTTGAAGAGTCTGAGAAAGGAAATGGAAAGCTTTTCAATGTTACATCTTATTAAATCTTAAGAGGACAATGTTTATCCCCTCTTACTTATGTATACAATATCTCAAGAATAATATACTTGCATATACAGTCATCATCATTATCATCATCTCGTTGATCGTCAATTTTCTTGAGTGATCTCAGTAACGTCTCCATTCATCCTAGTCCTGAGATTTTAGCAGTCTCTCTTTACTCGTTCTACCCAATGGTGCAGCATTGGAGGCTCTTTCAGGGTCAGGGGAATAAGACCCATCACTGTTACTGGTTTTGGCATATGAATATACCACGGGGAGCTTGCCAGGCTCTCCCATGCAGGCAGGAAATTCTCAGTAGCTTGCCAGGTTCTCCGAGAGGGAGAACTAGGCTATAAGATGTCGATTCCGGGAGCTTGATTTTATAGTCATATATATATATGCATATATATATGTATATCCTGTTGCTCATCGATTTGTTCAAGCAGGCACCAGTAACGTCTCATTGAGAGACTTATTGTTACTGTTTTTGGCATATCCAATATGTATATATATGTATATACAGTATCTCAGGGAAGGTATATTTGTATAACTGATTTCCTATAAATTATTACATGATCCTTAACAAGAGTGACAGTATTACTATTCTTATTATCTACTTGTGAAACTGAAAACCAGTTGCCTAAATCTCAGCAAACTTATACTCCCATGGATGCTCTCTCACCTTTGGCCCTGCCAGTCTTATTTGTTCTAATCTAAGATATAGCATTTTAAATGTGATATTTAGAGCAGAGAATTTGTTTACTGTATTCACCCCTGGCTATAAGTTACACATTCTCCATAGGCCAAAGTTTGTGATACTCAACACACATATCCCTTTATATGTACTTTCATCTGTTGCTAATGCAGGTAAAACTTTCCAATAGAATCATTAATTTGTTCTTCAATAAGCCTTGAGGCTGCACCAGGAATAGAATTTGCTCTGTGTTTGTGTTTGTGTGTGTGTGTGTATATACATATATATATATATATATATATATATAATACTGTATTAAGTATATGGTGTGGAACCATCAGATTTCCCCCCTAGGATTTTTTATAAAAATAATGTTACCTTTGTAGATGACTCTGGCTTGTAAGGCATTTTTAATTGATTTACTACTTGAATAGTAGAGCAGGTGGTTCCCGCAGTTACAAAAGAGGAAACTGAGATTTGGAGAAGTTAAAATTTCATTACCAGCAGAAATGAGTGCCTGGGACTCTAGCCCGTGCCTTGTAACTTAAATAAGGCCCCTTTCAGGTTACTGTCAAAGATCCATCAAGTCACATATGGTATTTCTTCACTACATTGTTTTAGATATATAAACCTGGCTCTTCCCAAAAACGAACCTGGAGTTATAATCAAATTGTGTGAGAAAAGAATCATATTAGTATTATGAAAACAATGCTCTTTGTGACATCTCCAAAACCAAGTAAGGGTTACTTTGTGAAATCCGGAGGCTATTTTTCTTTACAAATATTTTACAAGACAAACTTGTACCTATCTTAAAAAGCACATCTGTTGTAAATTACTCCCTTCCATAAAGAGAAAGAATCACCATCCTTTCTTCCCATCTGAGCTTAAAAGAGATTTGTTGACATATTCTAAGGCCGGCATAGACAAAACAGCACAGGAAGGAGGAGGCGGTCAGCAGGAGCACGGCGCAGTTTTGCTTAAACTAATTCCACATGCCCCATGAACCATTAGCTGTTTTTTATTTCCTGCTCTAAAGATCTGTAGTGAAAATAATCTGGGGTAGGGAAAAGCTGTGCTTATTATTTTTTTCCCCAACAAGATGCTGTGTTAGCAAATAGAACATATGAGCCACCTTCAGCAAACCAAGGTCTTTAAGAATCCATTTTTCAAACACTACTGGCATTTCCTTTATGAACAAAGATGGACTGGGACTGGAATCAATCTCATCATTTGTATGGTTACAATTGCCAAGTTTCTGGAAATAATCGCCATTTAAATACTGAAGAATATTTTTTATATGAAGCCAACAACAGTTTTATTGCTATTTAATTTTCATGATTTGTTTGTTTGCTTAAGTTTTCAGTGTTCTGAGAAGAGCATGATGTTGGGGATAGGGAACATTCTTAAGAATGAATCAGGAAAAAAATAATGTCAAAGCCGAGTTAATAGCCTGACTTGAATCTACTAAACGAGGGAACTCAGCCCTAGGAAATAGGAAATTTGCTTGACCATTGAGGGGTTTTCTCCCTCAACTTCCCTACAAGCTGTAGCATGTGACATCACCCATATTTTCAGAGCTTGGCATGATGTAGGAAACCACAGACAGGATTGAGAATTTATTGTCCCTCTCAAGAAGACAGACAAAGACAGACAATAGGGTTAATCAATGCAATTCTATAAAACAAGAGTGTGATACCTGTAGAAATAAAGGGGCTGGTGAACTTAGAGAAGCGACACCATCTCTCTATTGATGCCATATGTAGCACATACCTGAATAACAACTTCATGCTCTCAGGGATGTTGCTGATATATGGGGTGGACCTAGTCCCTAAACCCCTTCCTTATGACAGACTGAATCACTAAAACGGGCTCATTCTGAGGTCAACCTGGAAGAAAATGCCAAAGGCCCTTTATTGAGCTGAGGGTGTTTTGTTATTTGTTTTGTTATTTACTTAGTTGTGTGGATCACATCTGAGCTTCCAGTTTATTTGGGGAGGGAATGTAGGAAAGGGCATGAAAAACTTAGAAATCAATTTGAGAAAGTATCTCAAGTTCTTATACTAGGGATGGGCCATTCCTTTCCTCAGACAAAAATTAACCCTTCAGAATTAGAAGTTTGTGCTTGAAGATGCTGCATTTCAAACAGAAGTGGATAGGCACGGACTGAGACAATGTACTCCCTGGGCTTGTCCTAACTAGACAGAAAAATGTTGTCTGATTGGATCCTGTTGTACATTTTATAGCTGTGTGACCTTGTATATGTTAATCTATAGATGGCCTATATCTCATCAGTAAGATGGAGATCATAAGCAACTGATACATGTGTCGATATGAAATAATTTTCTTCTCCCACTCTTATTTTTCTTTCCCAAAGGAGAAAGTTTTTTTTTAATCTTTTTTCCTCCCCAATTGCTTTCTCTTATTTTCCTTTCTTTTTCTTGGAGCTTGTATTTAGAAAACTGAATATCACTTATTTCGTTCCATCCAACCCCCAACGTTTTGTTTCGTGGGGGATTATGTTTTATGCTTCTGGACCACACCTGGATATACTAAGGGCTTACTCCTGGCTCAGTGCTTAGGGGTAATTCCTGGCGGGGCTCAGGGGACTGGATGTGGGGGTCAAGATGAGCCATGCACAAGGTAAGTCCTTTACTATCTCTTCAGTCCCAATACCTCGCCTTTTAAATAGTATTCTGTTCAGTCAAATTTCAGCCCACTCTTTTTATTCATTTATTCAACAAATATGTCTTGAATGTCAATGACATATGAGGACCTGAGGATAGAGTAATAAACATACAGCACCAAACATATACTTGGAAGAAAAATTGCAGGGAGTGAAAAGTGCTGTAAAGTGAGAATGAAGAGATTGTGGAAAGGTTTTGAACACATGCGAACACACTAGGGATTACAGTGGACTGATGCAAATCACTCTTTGTCTGTCTATTTGGCGGTCTGTCTGTGGATGTCATTGAAGAGATTAAAAAATAAGGCTTAGAGGTGCACACACTGAACAGTGAGTAGGTGTTGGAGGGGTAGCCAAGGATGCACTTCATCAGAGCTGTTGGGTCAGGAGAGCAGAAACTCAGTACTTCAAAACAAGCAAGACAGCACAGAAAAGTGGCTGCATAGTGATGGAAGGACTGAGAATTAAACGAGTGTCAGACATTAGCCATACAGGAAGCCTGTAGCAGAGGGAGATGGCAAGATTGGACCCCAGATGCCAGAGCCCAGAGACTGACCCTGACAGGAGCCAGAACAGTGTTCCAACACCCATCCCTTCAGCAGTACTTTTCCCACCACCAAAGTCCCCAGTTTCCTTCCCGCCACCCCCTACTCCTAGCCTGCCTCTATTCTTCTTTCCTCCTCCTCCTCCTCCTCTTACCCCTCCCCTCCCCCCCGCTTTCTCTCTGTTTCTCTTTCCTTTTGGGAAGTATGGTTTGCAGTACAGTTATCCCTTTATTCCTTTCAGCACCCAGTTCTTATCCAGAGTGATCATTTTCAACTATCATGGTCATAGTGGTTCCTTCTCTATCCTAATACATGTCCTATATACATTTCAAACTGGCTGGGTTCATTCAAGTCAAGAAAATCAGAGGAGGGGCTGGAGCAATAGCACAGTGGGTAGGGCCTTTGCCTTGCATGCGGGCAACCCGGCTTCCATTCCCAGCATCCAATATGGTCTCCCGAGCACTGCCAGGAGTAATTCCTGAGTGCATGAGCCAGGAGTAACCCCTGTGCATCTGCTGGGTGTGACCCAAAAAGAAAAAAATAATAAATAAAAAATAAAATGTTCTCTGGGGCTTGAGCAATAGCACAGCAGGTAAGGCGTTTGCCTTGCACGCAGCAGACCCGGGTTCAATTCCCAGCATCCCATATGGTCCTCTGAGCACCGCCGGGAGTAATTCCTGAGTGCAGAGCCAGGAGTAACCCCTGTGTGTCCCCAGGTGTGACCCAAAAAGCAAAAAAAAAAGAGTGGTTCAGAAGTAGACTCAAGGTGGGTCTAATCACCTCAGCTTTCTCAGTGATGCAAGAGGCAAACTCAGTAGTGGGCAGAGCAGGAGTGGGGGCACGGAGACAGGCGGCAAGGGTCTTTCCACTGGGCAATGTATTACTTGCAGAACTGTTCTCTGGCCCTAGGAGGTGATTCATACCAGCTCTGTGGGTCCATCTTGCTATTGATTTTGCATTTCACTTTTTCACTGCCTACATAAAATGAATTTTATCCATCTTGCCTAGCTAGTCTTTTACTAACACCCTTTTATAAAGCTTAAAAGGACACCCTATTACCTTACTGTCAAAGATTCCAAACCATGATTTGCTCCTAGCCAGAGAAAATTTTAAAAAGATCCTTCTGGATAGAATTAAACTTTTTGATTTATAATGATGTACTCCAGAAACTTATGCAATGTTATAGAACAATGGTATTTCAACAGTATTTTTTTTTTCTAAAAGACCTTTCTTTGGATCAGGACTATCTTCCCAGGTTCTTCTTCAACAGAACTGAGGATCCAGTTTGCATTCGAGCAAAACCCACACCTCATAGCCAGAAGATAGGGCTCCTTTCCTCTCTCCTCATCAATTCCTGCTTCCTATTCCTGATTCTAAGAATAGTTGGGGCTTTTTGGTTTTATTTTTATTTTTTCACAAACTGGATAGTCAATCTAGAACTTGGCCAGGATGTATCTAATCTGAGGCTGTTTCAATACATCGGCACGGAGGAAGAAAATCAGGCTCTACAGTCTATAAGCACCACTATAAGCCGCTCTGTTTTTAGGAAAACACTCTCTTAATAACCCTGCAAAGTGAATATTCTGCGTAGGCTTTCCCCCAGCCCTGTTGGTGCTGGAGATACCAGGCTCAAAGAAGGGGGAAAGGAATTGCTTTCGGTGTAAGCCAGAAAGAAGGCCCTGCACACACATAAGAGGCAAATTTCATAGTCACGCTCTGTAAGGAAAGTTCACTGGATGGAAGCAGGCCGAGGAGCCCTGGGAGCTGCGACCTGTCCCCTCTCACAGCGTGCACTCTGCTAATTGTCCATTTGCAAATACTTAGAGGGGAATTAGAAATAGATGTATATAATCATTAGGAGCCCCTGTCATGAAACCCAAACTCCTTTGAGCTCTGGACCACACAGTTCCTATTGGCAATCCAACCCAGTGGAACACACACCATGTGCACTGACGCACATTTCAGGACAACTTTGCCAGTTTGATCATTTTATAGGCGTACTGGACCTAAGTGAGAGGAAACTGGGAAGCAGGGCCACTGTGTAACGGTGTGCAAAAGGCAAAAAAGAAATCCCCCAAAATGAGAGAACTGGGAAACAAGGTCACTGGCAAAGGGAATGATCTGAACAATCACTGAAGAAGGACCAAAAACGTTACTTTTGGTATATAGTTAACCTTAATGCCTCCAGTTGAAAATCCAAGTTGAAATCTATGATTCCCACAAAACTTAACTACAGTTGCCCCTTGGTATCCTGATGGGCTTGGCCTCCCCACTTATATCAAAACTTGAGGATATCCAAGTTATTGATAGTGAGCCACATCTGTGGGCTACACAGCTGCAATTTAAATCACTGATTCTGTGAGTGAACCCACAAAAAGTAAAAATGATTTTTTTCTTTTTGCTTTTTGAGCCACACCCAGTGATGCTCAGGGGTTACCGGTTCTGCACTCAGGAATTACTCCTGGCAGTGCTTGGGGGACCATATGGGATGCTGGGGATCGAACCCGGGTCAGCTGTGTGCAAGGCGTAAATGCCCCCCCCACACACTGTACTATCACTCCAGCTCCTAAAAATAATTCTTAACTTTCTAGTTTGTGTGACTTTTTGGCACATCTGCCAGTATTATTAATGAGATATGCTATGTGAACCAAAGTGCTACTACAAATACAAATAGAAGTATCATCCACTGAGGGACAGTTGGGGGAGACAAAGATAACATAATTAGTTGACACTTATAAAAAAAAGGACTATTCACTTTATTATTTTAAATGACAACAATTTTCTTCTCATTTCAACATTCTTTTCTTCTGAGAATAATTCAAACACATTAAAAAAAAAAGATGAAGAAGAAGAAGAAGAAGTAGTAAATAGGCATTAGAAGCTCCACTGAGACTAGCAAAAATAATTGACAAGAGCAATTGTAAGGTCAGGTGTGGAAAAAGCACCTGGTGGCAAATGTCTCTGAGTCTCATTAGCAGAGGAAGAAATTAGTCTTTAATGACAATGTTTAAGAAAAATAGGCTTTGGGGTCAGGAGACATAGGATAGCAGAAAAGGTGCTCACTTTGCATGTGGTCAACCTGGTTCAATCCTTGGTACCCCATATAGTCCCTCAAGCACAGGAAAGAAGGAAGAAAGGAAGGAAGGAAGGAAGGAAGGAAGGAAGGAAGGAAGGAAGGAAGGAAGGAAGGAAGGAAGGAAGGAAAGAAGGAAGTTAAAAGACAAACGACAGTATTAAAGGACAGTATCAACTCATTACCAAAAATAAATAAATAAAGACCAACAGCCAGTGTTTCTTTTTGTTTTTGGGCCACTCTTGGCAGTTAACCACCTATCTCTTCAGCCCCAGACAATTTTTTCTTAACATTGTTGATAAGACAATTTTCTGCTAGGATAAAATTTTCATCCAGCTTAAATTTGTATTTCTTTCCAGCATCCTATTAGTTTGATTAGGCAAGTGAATTCTTGTAGTTGCCTAAAAGTTAAGCCAACTCAGCTAGGTATCATTTATAAAGCTGTTATTTTGATATTCCAACTTTATACTTATAATGTATAAAGTTGAATTTTTCATAATAACTTATACATTGGCTTTATCTTTCCCAAAGATGACACATTTGACTTCTTGTTCACTTTATTATTTAAGTAACCTCAGAGTGTGCAACAATGTTAAACATTATTTGGAACAGACACTGGAAAATCATTTTGTGAATCTGTATTAATATTTTTAATTTAATGCAATTGAAGTCAGTGAGCAAGAAGAAGCTGAGAATTTTCCATTAAAAGTCCTGCTTTATCTTATTTTCAAGAATTATATGAGTGATGTGTAATTTCTCAGGGCTAGGTGGACATCAAAAGGTTTGTGGCTTTAGGCAAACGTCCAAAACCCATAGTAATGTAATCAGTTCTCCAGCATCCGCAGGCAGAGCAATACAATCGATAGAGAATTTACATCTTCTTAGAACAAAAATCTGGAGGTCACAGAAGGGTCTGTGTATATTTTGTTTCTGTGTGTCACAGATGCTAGTCACTGGGGACTTGGCTGGTCACAACTCCCCAAGCAATACTCTCTCCCTACAGCACTAAGAGTGGAAAAATTCTATCCTAAAGAGGATGTGTTGAATGAAATAAAATAATTGATTAAAAAATTAACCTTCCCCCTTTGTTAATTTCTTTCCAACTTCAGTTTAGTTAACATGGTTACAATAGTGAAACTTTCATGACTTTAAGGTACAAAATTACTGCATCTTAGTCATCCAAAGTGTCCAAGGCTGTATGGTTTGGCCACCTCGCCGTTAGTCACTCCACCTTTCCAACCCATCTTAGTTTCTTCACCTCCTGGACACAGTGAATGAAGTGAGGGAAGCAGAAAGGGCCAGGAAGTCTCCTGAGAGATGTTCACCTGCAGGTACTAGACTAAACAACTTGCCTTGGAAACGCACTCACGAGCCATCCCACAAAGTTCTAGTATTGGCCTACTTTTGCAGATGGAGAAATATTTTCATAGGAAGGTCACAGAGTATGTTAAGTAGAGGAGTAGGTGCCAGAACCAAGATATGTCAGCGGTGAAAATAACAGGGGGTTGGGGGGGGGGGGTGGAAATCAAATCTAATTTACAGAAAAGATCGCAATTGTATAGATAACTGTTTAATCAAATAATTCCAATCCTAGTTCTGTGATCCCTCCTAAGTGCTGAGTGATATTGTAATTAGCATTCAAATTATCCCCTCATGTACCTCCAATACTCTCTAAATGTACCAGCTGCCACTTACATATCCCTACCAGCCTTTCCAGAATTTCGGTAAGCACTACTGATCAAATTCACTAGCACTCATTAAAATAGCTAGCTGTTCATTCCTCTATAGATAGATATGGCATAAAAAATACAAATTTTTATTATGCGGTTTATGACACTTATTGTACTTCCAATCCTAAAAAAAAATAGATGTTAATTTTGAAAAGCTTGGGAAATTAGAAACAAACATAGGATAAGATTTCTGATAAGTATTATTAACATTTTATGTATATCCTTCCAGTCTCTTTTCCTCTTTATTACTTCTACTATAATTTTAATCATATGATTAGTGTGAAAGCATTGTCAGATGCTGTGCATTTAATGAACAAGAGAGGCTTGATCTAGAATACTTGATGCTGCATATTTAAATCTGTCATATATTACAAAACAGATACATATATGAAATGTACATATTTATTGCTTTAAATCTTGAATGTTGAATATTTTATTTTTTCATATTTTCCTCTTTCTCATTATAAATAATGATGCAAAGAACATCTTTGTACATGAGTCCTTGGTAGATCTTTTATAATATCCGAAGCTAAAGTCCTAAAATTTGAAATGTAGGACTGAAGGCTATACAGGTTTTTTTTAATTATTTTAAAATTAAAAGTAAGCTTCTTTTTAAACATAGACAATACATGTACAATACACTCTACAAAAAGAATCTTCCTTTTGTTTCCTAGCTTCTAACTAATTTTTTCCTTCCCTGAAAGCAACCAATATCACTAATATTTATATATTATTTCAGAAGCATTACTATGCAGAGTTAAGCAAAAATGCAGAGTCATGTGTCTATCATATTCTTAAGGCACAAAAAAGTAGCACATGATAAATATTTCCATGCACACTTCTTAAGTAGATACACAGGTATGGCCCCTATCCCTGCAAAATCCTTAGAGTTGTGTTTATAGTATGTAGTATACATAGATATACTGTAATTTATTTAAGCATCTTCCCCTTATTGGATATTTAGGTTACTTACCAATATTTTGCTATTACAATAATTAGCAGCAAAGAGAACATTGTACATTATTTGTTGATTTCATGCATGTTTTAGTATAGAATAAACTTCTGGAAGTGGAACTGTTTGGCCACCACATTTGTGGTTTTGAAATCTGGATCGTTTTTATCAAAGCACCTTCCAAGAGAGATTGTACAGTTTCCACCCCTGCATGGAAGACATGGAGTTTCCTCATCTGGTGCCAGACTGTGTGAGAGGCGTGCCTCTTCTCTGCAAGAGCATTTGTTTTCAAGACTATTTGCACACCCAGATTAGCAGCTGCGGGCTTACTGGTGTCAACATTTAAACTTGTAACCAAGTATTTGTCTACATCATGTTTGGAATTAAATGAATATCACTGGGGCTTACAGAATGATTGTATATTAGACCAGAGGACAGTTTCAGTCTGGCAATAAAAATTACCAAAAACAATAACAATTGAATATTTTAAGGCATAAGAGAGTTATGAATAAATTCTAAACCACTAGTAAGCTAAGTAGTTTTTTTTTTGCTTAAGGAAATTTCTACCCCTAATTGCCATATTGAAAGCAATTTTTAACATGATTTACATATTGTGTCTGAATTATCAAAACCCATAGGTATGTTTGAATAAATGTTTCTTATTTGCTTTGGATGAGTTTTCAAGCAGAAAAATTCAACACAGTGGTAGTTTTTAAAAGATTAAAAACCTCTTGAATAGATGATTTGATTAAGTATGTCTGACATACCCCAACACTCTGAGTCAGGACCCTGGTTTGTTAGCCAGGTGGGTTTTGTGTATTTAACATACTCTACCTGCCATATAATAAGGACATAAATGACTTAAATGAAAAGACACCACCACAACTGCTACTAGATGGGTAATAAATATGAAGAATAATTCTCTGAATCAAATTTATTACTTTATAAAATTTTTCTCTGTTCATACAGATAAATATAAACAATATAAATATGTTAAGCCTGAGACTTTAGCATAACCCAAATCGTAATGTTATTGCATTAAAAAAGATGGACACCAAAGCGTTAGGCCCCCCTGCCCTTTTTGGTAGAGAGCTCTCAAGCAGTGTTCAGGAAGTCAAGTCTGGTGCCACCCCTGGTTCCGCTCAGCTAACTGGGTAGCATTCACTGGGCCTGAAGATGCACTGCCACTGTGTCTAGGATTTCCTGGGCGACCCAGACAGCACTCAGGGCTCTCAGGGCTATACTTGGAGCACCCTGGAGTGCCAAGGAAACAGCTCAGACTGGCTCCATGCTGGCAAGCACGTTAACCCCATGTAAGGAGCCCCTAGCTTCTTAATACACACACACACACACGCGCATATATTTTCTATGAAATTTTACTGTTTAACTATGTAAATTCTGGGAGTACAGCTTCACATCCTCTCCCGTGTGTGTATATATATACATATACACACATATACATATATACATACATACACGCATACACACATGTGTGTATGTATATATGTATATTACTTAGTGCACACTTGTTTGTGACTGTTTTAAATGAAACACTTCAAGAAACAATACAAAAAAGATCTTTGTGAATTTCGGCATCAGTGTCAGAAGGTGATACAGGCAAGCTCTGGCTACTACATATATAAGCTGCAGTTGTACCTGAGTAATAGAGCAGGTGGGAAGAGACCTGCCACGGATTTTCAGAACTGTGGAGAAAATGAATTCACTGAGTTCTGCTTTGTTCCTGACACCATTACAGGCACTGAGAGTCGCAGAAGCACAGTCTGATAAAGGGATTGTCAAACACCTTGGTGTTTCCAAATCTCCAAGCACCAAAGTATTCTGATGTCATTTGCTACTAAGGACACTCAACTAAGACAAAGTTATTTGAGAAGCAAATAAGTTTCTTTTTTTTTTCTTTTTTTTTGCTTTTTGGGTCACACCTGGCTCTGCACAGGGGTTACTCCTGGCTCTGCACTCAGCAATTATCCCTGGCGGTGCTCAGGGGATGCTGGGAATCGAACCCGGGTCGGCCACGTGCAAGGCAAACGCCCTACCCACTGTGCTATCGCTGTGCTGTCGCTCCAGCCCCGCAAATAAGTTTCCTAAGTGAGTATCGAACTGAGAGGAAAAATTTGCCAGCAAGTGGATAGTTCTGTAGAAACTATATTTAGGTAGCCTGAATTTGTACACAGGCTCTCATATGTTTGCTAGATAAAGAAACAACTGTAGCACTTCCGTTTCCTAAGTGGACTAATAACTAGCTACAGAAACTAGAAAGTCACATTTAAATAACAGAAAATCAAATTTGATTTAGTGTTTAAATCCCCTAATTTTGGTAAATCCCTTTCATCAGAGACACAAACTACTATAGCCACAAATAATACACGTTTACCACCTAGCGGCCTGTTTAGCAAACTGCAGGTATGTTAACTTCATACTGTATATTCTGCTAATTTAGCTCATAGATAACATCAGAAAATTTACAGACAGCTCTCCTTTGATAAAACATTTACATGAATGAGGTTTCCAGCCCTGGTAATTTAGTAGAACAACCTAACTTCCCTCTTCCTCAATTCCCGCTGCACTGTGTAGAACAAAACATCTTTGTAACAGTTTCCAGGGAAAAGATCCTCTAACTCCTCCTCAGCACCTCTTCTGACTCATTGTTCTGCTTGAAATATGCAAAATAAGTTCCTCTGGAACACCTCCAGCAGAAGCACTTAAAGAGCGCCTGAAGCAAAGCAGCAGAGCTTGCTCCAAAGTCAGAGGTTCCAGTGTAACCTCTCGGTGACCACACCTGGCACTCCGCAGCCTGTTTGCTGCTGCGCGGAGGGGACTCCTACCCGTGATCTGAGTCTCAGCTCAGAGAGCACTGTGTGCAGAAAGTCTAGACAGCCATTGCCCATCCATCTCTCCATGCGAATTCTAAGATTGGAGGCAGAGATTTACCCTTAACTTGTTTTTGCTGCCTTCATGGAGTGTATATTATGCTTGTGGACTAGAAACATAAAGCTCAAAAACTACTAAAGGGCTCCACGCATCCATCCTTAACAGCATTTCATTATTCTAATCCTTTTGTCTGCAAAAGCCATAACTCCCAGGTGTGGCTCCTGATTGCCCTGTCATCCAAGTTAAAACCCGGGATCTTTTCAGCTGCAACAATAGCTCGGATCTCCATATCTGCATATTCAGGGTAGGGCACTGGCCTGATGTTTCCAAGTAATTGAGACCCAAGAGACCAGATCTTCTTTGATTACCCGTGTGTTTAAAGTAAAAGTTCGGGTTCATATTGGCAAAGATTTGTCTCATTCATTTGTTTCACTTTGTATTTGCAGGTCAGTTGTAAGTGATTTATGAATAACTCCCAAAGGTCACTATCCATCTTTAAAATACATCAATCTTAAGTAGCAACCTTTCACTTTGAAGAAAAGAAACTTACTGTTTCATAAACATGTTGGACAAGAATGTGGTCTGATCAACAGGACTCAGGATTCGTGGAATCAGCACTTAGTCACATGACCTCACCTGAGGCAGCCTTCTGGTTCTGATTAAAAACTACCAAAAGCACAAAGGATGGGTCGAGGGCCATACTCTGTTCTTAAATTCATTTAAATATATCCTGGAATAATGAAAGGGGTTGAACTTTGCCACATGGGCCTGTGTGGCATTCTAATCGGAGAAGGCACTGGTCTTAATAAAATAGAGGCCATCTTCCCTCCCATCTAAGCTTGCAGTGATAAGCACACGGCAGGAGTTTAATGTTCGTTCATTTGGAATCGGGTTTAAGACAGTTTTAAATACATTTTTATAAGGCTCAAATCTCTTCATCACATAAAGTGCTATAGCAATTACTTGCCAGACACAATATTTTCTTGAATCATACACATATTGAAAATATATGTATATATACATTACAAAAATAAAATTCATGTTGACTTATCATTCTTAAAATAACTTTCTCTACTCATATCCACTTATCTCTAGACAAACAGTCATTGAAAATATGATTTTCCAGGGATTTGAATTTTTGTATCTACAGGCTGCATATTCTTACAATCAGAAAGTAGAAAAATCGACTTGCCTGCCTTCAGTTATCTTTGTTGAATTTGATTTTTTAGATATAAATAACCAAGCTCTCTCAATGTAGACCTGACACTGATAATGAATATGTTTTGGATGGCAATGGGAAAACATACTACTGATGCAATGAAATGCAAATGTTTTGAGAGCATGCAGTATTAAACTTGAGTTTAAACCACTGAATGAGGAAATTCAGAATCTAAGTGGTTCAAAAGAAATCGTTTAAGCCTGCTGAGTCAGGCTTTCCCAGTGAACAAGCTGCCCCTTGGGAGTAAATCTAGTGTAGTTGTAAGCAGTGGAAACTGTTGAATTTCACAAGTTTAATGTGCAGACACAATTCCCGATTCCTTAGCAAGTTTTATGCAAAGTACACAGAGGCTTCATTCTGCCTCAGTTTCTCTTGAGTGCCTGGATCAAACCCAGGGCCTCATCCATTCAAATCATGGGTTGTGACATGCCTGTTTATTTAGTCAATCCATAATTCATCAGTGCCTACTATGAACAGAATACCTTAAACTGGGTATGTAAAGAAATTCTTGGTTCATGTGCTCAAATGGAGTGGAACAGTCCCTATATGAAGATGCTTCAAGTACTTGAGAATCTTCAGTTCTCCAGCACAGGGTGAACCCTGAGCAAGATAAGGATTAATTCTGTAAGTTAATTCATTTATTCCATGGGTTTAATCAAAGAAGACTTCTTGGAGGAGGTGAGAACACACAGTAACTCATCAGTTACTGTATGAGAATGAGCAGTCAAAAAATCCACATTAAGGAGAACTGAGGATAGAGGAAGCTGGTAGGAAAGTACCAAGAGCCTGGATAATTCAGGGTACTTGTTTAGTTATCCTGGCACCATTCCTTCCTCCCTGAAGTATGCATTGCCCATTGTTAATCTTTAGTCTATGTGCAAACTGAGAATGCCCTGATTAAAAAACCAAACTCTCAGTTCAACTTTGTTGTTTTTGTTTTGAGGTATGCTCAGGGCTTTCTCCTGTCTCTATGCTCAGGGAGCATATGTGATGTTGAGGATTGAAACTTGGTCAGCTATGTGCAAGGTAAGCAGCTTATCTGCTGTACTCTATCTGTGGCCCTGTATCTTAAATTTATAAGAGCAAACAATGCTCCATTATAATAGAAGTTTAAAAACAGAACTCTGGTTATACATTTCTAATCATGCTTTCCTTTCTAAGTCAAAATATATACTATATAAGAGAAAAAAAAGAGAAAGCATTAAAAGATTTTTTTCTAAAGGTTTGTGTACTGAAAATTTACAATGTTCAAATATCTGTACCACTTTTAGTAAATTCTGTTACTTTACCTCACTCCTTTACTAATTATTTTTGTGCTAAATTCAAGATGGAGCTAGATTCAAGAACAATCCTGGATGATAAAAGAGAAAACAAATACAAGTTCAGGAAATAACCCACAGCTACCGTGGGAAGTTTTACTAATATGACTATGTGCATTATTTTGAAATGAATTGAATTTGTTACTTTATTTCTCTTCAATAGTAATTGACTAATAGCATCTCAGGCTACCAGGTTAGAAATGCTCTTAGTTACTAGAATAAGGAATTTCTGCAAAATGGCTCATGTAGTCAGAATGGTAGCTAGTAAAAGGCAAATGCATTCATGGTTTGGTTTGGAATTCCACTCTAATTTACTGTCTTTGACTTTCTCTGAATTCCTTAACCTCACTATATCTCAATTTCCTCATATCTGGGTTAATAGCAATACCCATTTCTTAGGGCTGTAATAAGTATCAAATGTAATGATTCAACTAAAATGCTTATTCTGGTGCTCAGCCCACAGCAATCTTCCACTAATTTTAGCCCCTACTTTAACTTCCAGACATCACATACATTGTGCAGTGTAAGGCAAACTCTTGAATGTTATTGAGACAATATAATATCATGGTGAAATTCCTAGAAAGTAAAAAAAAAGATATGAAAAAAATCACTCTAATACTGTTACTGTAGTTTAATAGCAAAGAGAAAAAGAAAAGGGCATGTTTTTCTGTCTTTTCTCGTTTTAAGTATTTCTACTGTTTTTTAATTTCTTGGGTTACTAAGCAAACAGCTCCATGGATGTTTTGGATAGTGAAGGAAGAGTTGAAGAACTGTGATTTTTAAAAAATGTTTTTAATTGAATCATCGTGAGATAGTTACAGAGCTTGCATGATTGAGTTTCAGTCATGCAATAATTGAACAACCATCCCTCCACCATGTATATTAATGTCCCCAGTATCCCTCCAGCCACTCCCCTTCCTCCTCTCCCCTTGCCTCTATGGCAGGTACTTCTTACTCTCTACTTTTGGGCATTATGATTTGCAGTACAGATACTGAGAGGCCATCATATTTGGTCCTTTATCTACTTTTAGCACACATCTCCCATCCAGAGTGATCCCTCCAATCATCATTGACTTGGTGGTCCTTTCTCTATCCCAACTGCCTTCTCTCCCAGCTCATGAGGCTGGCCTCCAACCATGCAGCAATACTTCTGGTCTTTGTCTCTACTGTCCTTGGCTGTTAGTATCATACTATGTTATTTTACATTCCACAAATGAGTGCAGTCATTCTATGTCTGTCCTTCTCTTTCTGACTCATTTCACTTAGCATGATTATTTTTTGTTCCTATCAAATTCCTAAGCCCTTTGCTGGGTCTTAATTTCTCTACACCACCCTCCCTTCTCCCAGGCTGTGGTATAGAAAATCAAGGGACCCAATTACTATCTATTTAATCCATTTTCAAAGGAAAAAGAAGGAAGAACTGAAGACTCTTGGTTTTGTGAAATACTTGAAAACAAAATATTACTCTGGTTTAAGAATTTATGTTGTGTGGCATGTATGTATATCAGGGTGTGCTGTGTTACTCCTAAAACTTATATGGTATTTATTATAAACCAATGTACCTCAATTTTTAAAAAAAGAATGCTGAAATTTTAACTGGAAGTATAAGAAAATGCTGTACTGAAATATCAATACCATTGATTACCTTGATGAAGCACTATGTGCCTTATAGCATACTAAAGAAATTTTGATTTAGGGCACTTTGGGGTCTACAATGCATACACTACAACCATCAACACTGTATTAAACACTTGTTAGCCACCAGGCTGTCAGTTCAAATGTTACAGAGATGAATAATACTCATTTCTGAGTATCATTCCAGGCTAGTAAACAAAACCTTAGGACACTACAAAGAGAAGAGATGAATAACTAGTAAGGGAAACAAATGATCAATAAAAAATATTAAAAACAAATCAGTAAAAATCATCTAATGATTATCTAAAAACAACATAAATTATAGTATACACTAATATAAGATCTGAACAGGAATTATTCACTTATGTGTCACTTCTACTGTTGTTCTGCAATTGAATCTAAGTCAGATCTGGTAATATTGAAATTAACCCATAATGTATTTGGAGAAGGATTAAATGTTGGCTTATTAGCAATCCTGCAAACTTACTTATACTCAATTCAACAAAAGATAATTGAGGGTCTACAATATGCCATGTAGTGATTTTCTGCTAGGAAGGGAGACAGAGAAGAGAAGACAGAAATAAAGGAGAGCGTTTATAGCCTCAGGAAGGCAAAATGAGATAAGGGAGAATTTGAAAAATGCTTTATGACAGGTGCCAACAAGTGGCTGTCAGAGACACAAACACAATGCCTGCATTGGCCAGGATGGGTGAGAACACAGCCCACAAGATGGGGCATCTGTGACCCAGATCCCTGGATCCTGGCCACGAGGGAAACCAGAACCAATGCTGCCAGAACTTCCCATTTTTCAGAGAAGCCCCAAATCAAGATTTGTCTTTGAGATTACTCCTGACTTGTGAAAATTGTTTGAAATCCTGTCTACAGTTGAATCCAACTCCTTGGTGACCAATTTGCAGCTTCTATGGTTCCAAAATTGCTAAAAAGTGGGAAATGTGACACTGGAGAACAAGATTAGGGACCGGGACTTCAATGCTGGACTCAAATCCCATTCTACTTGTGCCAAGTGAACCTGAGCCTGAAAGTGGCTCTGAGTTTTGGTTTCATTTTATCTTTAAAGCGGGGATCAACAGATCTGTCTCACAGGGGGTTGAGCCACACACACACACACACACACACACACACACACACACACACACACACACACACACACAAAGCAAGAACTAGCATATAGGAAATGTCTCCCAAACAGCAGGTTTACATCTATAGGAAAAGTCTTCATCTAGGAAGAAGAATCTGAGCTGGTTCTCAAGAGAGAGAGAGTGGGGATTAAGTTGAACTGGTAACAATAATCTGGAAGGCTTTCGAGGCTTCTGGTAAAAGGGAACTAAGGTGTGGAGGAGGTAGAAGATCCTGTTCCTTTGGGTGGAGGTAAAAGATCCTGTTCTGGAAATAAAGTGTCCCCTGGTTTGGTTGAAACAGAGTACCAGATGTAGGGGAAATGGATGAGCACTGGGTGAGCTTTATATAAAGGAAACTATGAAACTCCTGGAGGGCCACCCCGGAAAGTCTCTATTCTATTGTCAAGGAAATGAAGAACAATAAGGATTTTGAATAAAGAATCAAAATCAGATCGGGATTGTTCTTTCAGATGCATTCCACCAATTGATATTGAGGTACAATTTAATGTATACTAGCATTTTACTTGATCTTGGGGATAGAATGGCAAATAAGACAAACAAGGTCTCTGCTTCATGGAACTTAACTGCTAGAAGCAACTGAAAAAAGCTGGGGGTTGAATTTCAGGGGCCTAGAGTTGAGAAGACTAGCTGGTAGACCACTGCTAGGTCCAGCAAGGGGTCAGGTGGTCCGATTTAAAGAAAGTATATGATAAAGAAGGTCATAAGTCAAGAGAAGGCTGGGAGAAAGACAGAGAGACAGAGAGAGAGAGAGAGAGAGAGAGAGAGAGAGAGAGAGAGAGAGAGAGAGAGAGAGAGGGAAGAAACAAGAAACTTCTTGTCAGGAATCGTCCTTCTGAGGACAGTTATGATGGCATTAGTAGAGACAAGAAGGCAAAGGGATATGCCAATTTGCTGTCAAAAATAGGAGGTTGAGCTCACCTCTCACAGCTGCCACCATGTCACGTGATGCACAACCCTTGCTTTAGTCAATTCATTACTGAAACTTTGAGCATATGAAGCGAAGCGGCAAAAATTCAGGATAGACTCGTCTTCCAGCAGAAAAATCTGGGGCACCCTTGGGAGGTGGGTGGGCTGAGTCCTCCAAATTCCACAATACTGAAATTTCAGTAGCAGCACACCACATAGGTGGGAAACCAACTAAACTCAACAAAAAGTATAACACAGAAGGCTCAACTGGTGACAAACAGCTTAGTAGACCCTCAGACTTAACAACCCTCAGACTTAACAACCCTATGGTGATATAATTTTCACAAATTTTCTCTTACTAAAGTCTTTTTGATAATTCCATTAGTCATTTGGTTGTAAAAAGCAACATAAAATAAATTATTGTGTGCCTGCTAAGGGGAAAGGCTTAGGAGGTGGCTGGGAAAACGCGAACAATGGTGGAAGGAAGGTTACTCTGGTGGAGGGGTTGGTGATGGAACATTGAAAGCCCACAACTGCATTATGAGCAAACCTGTAAACGGTGTTTAAATAAAGAATTTTTTTATTTTTTTATTTTTATTTTTTTAGATTTGATGTAATTTATTATAGAATATATAAAATGCCAATAATAGTCTATTCCAATCCATATCAAATTCTTCACCATTAGTGCTTATTTTAGACCTCAAGCTGACAACCAGCAAGCTCAACTGTCTGATGTCCCAAAATAAAATATTATATATAGTGGGAGATACTATACCCCCAGATTTTGATGTATGTTTAGAAACAAGTTGCACTAGATCTTAAATAAAGAATTTTTTTAAATGTTAAAATAAAAGGTTGAATTTATCCTAGAACAGTTGGATTTTCATCTAAAATTAGGTAATTTTCAACTGGACTGCACTAAGACTTGATTCCAATACTAAAGCTATGGTCAGCTTATTTCTCAAAATATAGTGTCAACGAGAGTATATAAACCTAAATGATTTCTTATCAGATTATTACTTGCTTTAAAGATGGGTAAGGGCAAGAGTATTGCTGTATTATAGTTCCATGTGTATAGAATAAAAATGTGTGCCAGTCATTCACACAATTCTATGCTTGTGAATTTCTTTCCACATAAGGTCTGAGGTCAGCAAAGTTCAAAGGGGGACTTCAATTTGAGAACTTGCTTAATGATCACCTCTCTAGGGCTGAAGTGATAGTACAGTTGGGCAATATGGCAGACCGGGATTCAACCCCCAGCATCTCATATGGTCCCCCACACCACCAGGAGTTATGTCTGAGCACAGAGCCAGGAGTAAGCCCTGAGCATTGCTGGGTGTGGCCATCAAACTAATCAACCAACCAAAAATAAACCAACGCCCCCAAACCAAAAAAATATTATCACTTTCCTGTTTGGAGGCAATATTCAAACAAAGAACTTAACCATTCCCTCAGATGGATCAATTATAATCCCTATCAGATTTCCTGGCTCCCTTAGTTCCCATGGTGTTCTTATGGCTAGAAATAAGATGAGGGAGGGGGTTGTACTGACCTTTCTTGATCTTTTTTTTCAAAAGTGGTCATTTCTTTCTATTTCTTGAGGGAAAAATGGGGAGAATGTGTAATATATTTAAAAATATATTAGATTCTATCAAAATGATAATTTTCTCCTTGTCCTCTTGGTTTTTTTCAGGGGGAAAGACAGAGGGCATCTGGAGTAAAATAGAAGATAGACATGGAGAGAAAAGAAATTGTTCTCCAATGAATGTCCTCAAAAATATCTTACAAAATTCTTCCAGAGTGAAGTCAGATCAGAATATTCCTAGCACCTAGCACAATGTTTGACACATTGTGGGTCTTAAAATTTATTGAAGAAATAAAGCTATTGAAGAAGTAAATATTTGTAGAAGAAATGGAATCAAAAGAATCATGTTTTCTCATTAATTCTTTTAGTATACAGCAGTTCAAATCACATTTCAGGCAAGAGAATTACTTTTCCTCACATAATAGGAAGTTCCATTCAAAGTTGGGAAATGCAATATGTCCCATCTTCTTTTTTATTTTCCTGATTATTTGTTTGGCTATTCGGGGAGTTTTGTGATTCCATAGAAATTTTAACAAAGTTTGAGTCAAGCCTTTGAAAAACATCATTGAAATTTTAATGGGTACTGCATTGAAACTGTACAATACTTTGGGTAGAATGGTCCTTGTGACCATTTATGGCAAGGAATGTCTTTCCTTTTCTATTTCTCTTAGTAGTAATTTATAGTCTTCATTCTATAAGCCTTTCATCTCCCATATTAAGTTGATTCTTAACATGGTATTCTTAACATGCTACCTGATGTATTTAGACACTATTTTGAAAAGGATAATGTTTTTAATTTTGTTTTCTTCTACTCCATTATGTACATGTAGGGAAATAATGGATTTTCATATTAATTTTTGTATCAATCTTGTAACCTGTTCCTTACTACATTGGTTATTATTTCTAAGAGTTTCTGGTTAAATCTTTAGGGTTTTAATGTACAGCATCATGTCATCGACAAATAGTGATAGTCTCATATGTTTTCAATTTGGGATCCCTTTCATATTTTTCTTGACTGATTGCTGTGGCAAGGATTTCAAAAACTATGTTGAAAAACAGTGGTGCCTTGTGCCTAATCTCTGACCAATAGGCATGTTAAAAGTGTTTCTTGGCACTCATAATTAGGGAAATGCAAACCAAAACATACTAAGGTATCATCTTATGCCAATAAAAATGGCACATATAAAAAAGTCTATGTGGTGAGAAAGGTATCCTTATCCAGTGTTGGTGGGAATATCGTCTGGTTAAGCCTCTATGTAAAGCAATATGGAGATTCACAAAGAAATAGGAGCAGAATTCCCAAACAACCCAGCAATACAACATATTTATTTGTATCTACCTCCCAAACAAAAACATTAATTTGAAAGGAAATATAATGTACATATTTATGTCAACTATAATATGTATATATATATGCATATATACACCCAGATCCCCCTTTTTCCAGTAACTAGGCAGTCACACCCACAAATTGTGCCTCCTGGTGCCATGTAACCCCATCAACAGCCTAGATCAGAGACTATAAAACAAAGCTCCCAAAACAGTCTCCTGCCCCTGCACCTGTCTGTCTTAAGCGGAGCCCCTCAGAGTGGGGTGGGTTGAGTTTCCCTCCTTACCCCGAGCAGAACCCCTGCAGCCGAAGACCTCTGGAATCCAGCCACAGCCATGCTCAAGGCCACTCTCCCAGACAAGCCTCACGCATGAAGGAACTGGCAGAGGAACCCAGGTGTGCGGGACCCGGGGCTGAAATCTCTAAGCCTGTTTGGATAGGGAGTGGGCCTCCTCCACCCAGATCCCCCGTTTTGCAGTAGCTAGGCAGTCACACCCACAAACTGCCTCAGGCACCATGTAATCCCATCAATGACCAAAATCTAGAGACTATAAAACAAAGCTCCTGTAAGTGCATGGCTGTGAGACCTCTTATTGTCTAGTTCTCCCTCTCAAAGAACCCGGCAAGCTACCAAGAGTATCCTGCCCACACAGCAGAGCCTGGCAAGCTCCCTGTGGTGTATTCGATATGACAAAAACAGTAACAATGATGGGTCTCATTCCCCTGACCCTGAAAGAGCCTCCAATGGTGCACCGTTGGGAAGGATGAGTAAAGAGAGGCTGCTAAAAATCTCAGGACTAGGGTGAATGGAGACATTACTGGCACCTGCTTGAGCAAATCAATGAACAACAGAATTACAGTGATACAGTGTTACAGTGATGCATACACACACACACACACACACACACACATACCCATGTTTACTGTATAATAGCCAAGGTATGGAAACAACCCAAATGCCTAACTATGGATGAATAGATCAAGAACTTGTGGTATATATATCTTGATCCATATATATGAATACTATGCAGCTCTAAGAAACAACAAAATCATGCAATTTTCCAGGATATAAATGAAACTGGAGGATATCATGTTGAATGAAGACAGAAGGAAGTGGATAGAACTGAATGATCTCTCTCATATGCAGGACTTGAAGATAAACAACCAGGTATCAACAAAGGGCCAAGGGCAACTCGAAGAAAGAACTGATCCACAAAACTGACTCTGTATTGGTGGAGGGTTGAGAGGGGCATTGGGGAACCTTGGGGGAGGGAGGTGGGTACATTGGTTATGGATGGGCTTTAGGGGAATATGTATATGGAAATCATCATTAACAGTATTGTAGATCAAAGTAGGTCCATCAATAAAAGTTCAAGTTAACAAAACATAATAAGAAGTTCAAAACTAGGTGGTCAGAAAAATTGTTTCAGATGTTCAAGCGGAAAAATGGAGCTGTGTGAACATTTTTACATTTTCGGCATCCTCCTGTTTATCACAGTCCTATGCAAGACTGGATGAGAAGAATAAAGGATGGAAAAATAATACCTGTTCTTTCTCAACAAGAAAAATAAGAAGTTTTCTAGGCACTTCCCTTTACCGGGCCAAAAAAATCTTCTTCCAGGATCTTTTAGGTCTTTAGTAAATGGTCTTTCAGAGTCCTAATGAACTCAGAAAAAGAGTAGTAATACATTCTTTGCCATTGTGTATAAAATCCATCTTATATCAGCAAAGAAAAGGAGGAAATGGATATTGGGCAGGCAACTAACAATTTCTAACCCATTTTGTAACTCTTGCTTCCTTCCACTCCTGAATATTTGAATTCTTATGGCCTTGCATTCATTTATTTTTGCCATTCATTCCTCTCACCACAGTTTGATATTATTTACTCATTTCCTTCTACATTTAAACAGGACTTCAATAAGTGTTGCTCATAAGTTGAAATATTATAAATGTATTTTCAGGTACATGTAAAATGATGCTTTTTAAAAAGCTATAAAAAACATTAATTCATTTTCACATTTGTGCATTAGCTGCTACTCCATTTTAAACACACTAGACAGAGTAGACTTAAGTGAAGATTTAGAAAAAGAGATAAGGAGAAATATAAACAACAAATATAAAAGTATCATAATTGTAACAACAATGCAGGCAAAACTGAAATTTATCTTTCCAAAATGAAACTAATTTCCTGTTCCTTTGTCCTCTAATGCATTCTGTACTATAAATTATTCCATAAGTACTATTACATTCAGAAATTTGCAGTAGATATGAAAGTCCATAAAAAATACTTTTAATATATTTATAACTACTTCAGTGCTCAAACTCTACACTGAACCCCAAGAAACTTTTCTAGCTCCATCATTTGCAACTTTATATTAGACTGTTTTGTTATTCACTGACCCTTAATATACCTGGCATTCTACTTCACTTAGCCTTGGACAGCTTCAATTCAGCTCTCAGTTTGTTCGAATTTGACTTGGTTTTCAAAGCTTTGTTCAAGTTGAAAATGATAGAATGTACATTTCCAGCATTCGTAACACTGGAAATACAATTTCCTTATGGTGTATCTTTCCCTGGGATGCCTAGGATTTACATGAGTAAAATGTCTGCTTCCTTTCCATTCAATAATTAGAAGAATCCCACAATCGCATTTCTTCTGTAATGGGAAATGTCTAGAATTCGGATAGTGATTATGTTCTTCATTTATATAATCATACATTAGCTAACATTTACTACATAGAATTATATTTAGAATTGTCATGTGATTCTTAAATTCTTATGAGGTGCTATTTTTATTCCCACTTTGCTGATGAGGAACAAAGGAAATTTATCTTTATAGCTACTAACCTAGAAGTCAGTATTTTTTTTTTAAAGAGCTAGGTAGCAAATAGTTTAGATTGTATAGGCCATAGAGTCTCTGTTGCAATGACTTAACTCTGCTTTTGTAGTATAAAAGCAGCTATAAACACTAGGTAAATAAATGCATGTAGTTAGTCATCTTCTCATAAAACTTTGTGTATAAAAATAGTCAGTTTTTGGTCCATGGATTAGACTTTGTTAACTTCTGCTGTAGTTCAAATTTAGAGAGGTCTAAAGAGTGTCACTTGCTTGAGAATGTCCCAGACATAGCTGAGTTGTGTTTTAATAATAAAAAAGCTTTGAAACTATAGGACAGAGCTGAATCAATTGCTAATTTAGATCATGAGGAACTTGGTGACTAGACTCATATAATTTGGTGGGAGTTTTATTCTATTTTCTGGGTATTCCAAAGATGAATGGTCTTGAAAGTTTGTTTGCCTATTTATCTTGCAGACAAAATTATTTTCTACAGGATAAATATACCACAACAGCATGCATATTAGAACTTAGAACTTCTTAAAGAATAATGGGGTTGTTTTTGGGAAACTCAAATATTGCTGGGATGGTATTCCTTGAGATTATTCCTTGGATTTGTTCTGCAAACAGATGGATCTCTGCCAACTTTCTAATTGGTTTAATATGTTAGTAGGGGCTATTCCAAAGGGGTAGGATGATCTTTTGTGTCTATAGTAGAAAAATCCATGGTCACCTGACTTCGTTATCCTCATGTTTTAAAAATCTAGTTCTGCACTGTTGATTCAAATCTTTGACAGGAAATAAATTTCTGTGGAGCAAGCTGTTATTCTATGACCTTTGTTCCTCCTATTAATAGCCTTATAAGGTTACAGAAAACATAACTAACATTTCCTTGTGTGTATACACTTTTTAGTTGTTATGTTTTATTGGACTACACCTAATGATGCTCCGGGTTTACTCTTGGCTCTGTGCTCACTCCTGGTCATCCTCAGGGAACCATACAGGGTGCTGGGATTGAACCCAGGTTGGCTGCATGTGCCTTACCTGCTGAACTTCTTAAAGAAAAATGGGGTTGTTTTGCGGAAACTCAAATATTTCTGGGATGGTATTCTTGAGCTCTGTTAGCAGTATTATATTTCTGAATTATTTTTTTAAACTCTATGGTGGTACTAATAGCTTTAAGAAGAATTTCTTGGATTTAGATGTGCTATCACACAGTAAATCAGGTCTTCTGCTAGGACTTCAGACTAAGAAGAAACAAAAGAAGTAAATTATACTTTGCTCTCCTGGGTAATGATAAGAGGCTATTCCCTTAACAGCCCACAGTGGGCTAACATTAATAGACTGTCTGGCTTATTCAAAAGTCCTCAACACAATCAGAATGCTGGCATGTGAATTGATTTTAGAAGGTCAAGAAAAGAATTATCCTCATGCTTCTGCTGTAATTATGGCCCCACAGCATTTATGTCCTTGACTCAGGCCATGACCTGGGGTTATATTTTGCTTTTGAGCATCCATGTCTTATTAGGTTATGCGCATTATATTTAAATACTTAGATCAACCTTGAAAATACTCACCAGCCTAAATAATTTTTGCTAGTCTAGTGGATCATCAAGAAAACTAGAGAGGAAAACGTTTCTTTGAGTATAGAGCAGTTTGCTGTGATGACTGTGCAAAAGTCACCCACCTAGGTTACCTACCATCCTATGCCCTGAAACCTACCTTAGAGGAATGGAAAATATTAAAGAATATTTGTGAAACAATGTAAAAGGGACTAGTTTCTCCAAATTACACAATCTATAAAATTGTGGGCATACAAAAGAACAGTGTATGTGATATCATGCTAGAGACTGTTTATGAAGCCTAGGGCCAAGAGTTATACTTGGTTTTATTTTTTTTTTCCCTTCCAAGAACTGTGAAATAAATCCTATTAGTGTCTCTTTTAGGTAGACAAGGAAACTGAAGTCATAAACAAGTCAAGCAATTAATCTAAGTTATTTAGCCACTAACTGATGGAGCTGGGATCTCAATTGAAGAAAGTCTGATTTCAGAGTTTGAAGGAATGATTAATCTGTACAATCAACTGGTAATAGCCACATCCTTCAGAGGAGACTTGGAGACTGGCTCTGTGTGTGTGTGTTTGTGTGTGTGTGTGTGTGTGTGTGTGAGAGAGAGAGAGAGAGAGAGAGAGAGAGAGAGAGAGAGAGAGCACAATTAACATATTCTAGTCCACTGCTCTGTTGACATATTACAGAGTATATCCTGTTTTGTATCACAATTGGAAGCAACAGCCACCAAGAACTTTATCAGATCCCTACACTGCTACTTCTCAACAGTGATGAAAATCTGCACCTTGGGGGAAGCATTATTATTTTTACAGTTTAACTGATATATATTTTTTTCTTTTTGGGTCACACCCCGCGATGCACAGGGGTTACTCCTGGCTCTGCACTCAGGAATTACTCCTGGCGGTGATCAGGGGACCATATGGGATGCTGGGAACCAAACCCGGGTTGGCCGCATACAAGGCAAATGCCCTACCCACTGTGCTATTGCTCCAGCCCCTTAACTGATATATTTTTGATAAATAAAACTTGGTATAGTCACTTTCTCCTTTCATTATTATAGACTTTTCATTTGCTTCAGTTTTTTTTAAACTTTATTTAAACACCATGTTTTACAAAGTTGTTCATAATGTTATTTCAGATATTCTACATTCCAACACTAGTCCTACCACCAATGTGCCCTTCCCTCCACCAATGTCCCTAGTCTAATCCCCCATCCCCACCCCAGGCTGCTTCCCTAGCAGGCACAAATTTACTTGATATTGTTGATTACAGCATTTATCTTTTTTTAAACAAAGCTTTCAGGTTTAAGTCTCAGTTATACAATGATCAAACACCCATCCCTTCACCAGTACACATGTTCCACCACCATGAACCCCAGTAAATCTCCCAATTCACCCCACCCCCTGCCTATGTGGCTGATGATTTTCACTTTAATCTCTCTTTACTTTGATTACATTCAATACTTCAACAAAAACCTCGCTATTATTATTTGGAATTTTCCCAAAAAAATCAAACCTGCTGAAAAGGCATCATTTGATAATATAGTTCCCATTGTTGAGAATGAAGAGCATATGCGGTCAAGTGGCCGCTATTGCGGCCACATGGTTTTGTACTTCTAGTATTTAGTAATTAATTCTGCCAGAAGTTGCATCACTGCAAGCTCGTACCTCTGCTTAGTGGGTTCTAAAAGATGGCAGTCGCCATGCTGCTGCTGAAAGGAAAGGCTAAGAGAGAGAAACCTTTCCCCTCCCAGGGCAGCACGGGGCCGTAACTTAGTTCACAGTCTTAGAGGCATTTCTGCAATAAGCCATTGGGTGCCGAAAGTAGTTAGTGGGCTTCCAGGATATTGGTCACTCAGGAACAGAGGAGCCCTCATTATTATAGACTCTTGAGCTTACTAACAGCCCACTGTAGTGCCCACAAAGGCTGCACAAAAATTTCTGGCTCTCTCCTCTGGAGTCCATGGCAGGATTACTCTGCTCCAGCCAATAAAGTGATGCGCTTCGGTCAATGAATAGTGAGCAGATGTGGGTCTGTCTTGCTCCCAGAGGAGTCAGTGCATGCTCTTCCACATCTCTCCTTCTTACTTGGTAACAGGTAATTCTAAATAGTGGTTTTTCTGTCAGCCTAGGGCCCAAGGTGAGGGCAGCAATGAAGGTGTGGTGCAAAGGCCCCTCTCCACCCCTAATGGGCACGTAATAGAAACAAGGAAGAAAATATTGTGCCCTTTTTTAATTTGATTTTTATCTGACAGTGCTCAGGGCTTATTCTTGGCTCTGTGCTCAGGAATCACTTCTGGCAGGGTTCAGAGACCATATGGGATGCTGGGGATCAAACCTGGATTGAACACGTCCAAAGCAAACCTAGATTGGCCATGTGCAAAACAAGCGACCTATCCACTGCACTGTTGGTCTGGCCCCAGAATATTGCGTTTAAAAAATACTTTAAAAGAAACTTTAAAAGTTCCCATGGTTTGGAGCCATTAGAGCACCAAATCTAGTCTAGCCTGACGCGCCCAATTTCTTAGAAAGCACTGCTTTGAGATTCAAAATATCAACAGAGAAAATGTGGCAGAAGAGATAAAAGTCTTGTGTGGGAAGCTCATCCACCCTACCTAGTTTGGAAATGATCCACACATTTCCAAACTGCCTGGACATATCAGTATGGAAAGGGAAACTCCTCACTCCCCAGGACTGCGACGTGGCTAGCACTGTCTGGAATTGCTGTTCCTATAGTTGACCCCCAAAGATCAGGGAGCACCCAGGAAGCGCATACCTTTCCCACATGTGTCTAGGCACATATAGGCATGCAGAATGGACCATGGAGTTTTTAACTAAAAATTGGTCAGGCTGAAGTAATCCCGCAGAAGCTCACTGTCTCAACTTTCCTGACAGATCCGATCAGTCAATAGAGCAACTGAGGGCTTTTCTCTCTCCTTTTTCTCCTTTCAGTTCTAATCGAAAAAGAGTGATGCTGTGAGTTAGGGGTTTAAACAGAAAGAAATTGAAATCCGTGACAGTGATGACTTAATAATATTGCAAATTACAGTTTTTAGTTCAGGTAATTTAGCATACCAAATCACAGTTTAATTTCCTTCTACAGAGCCCAGGCATGCGAGATAGTGAATGAGAGAAGGGGCAAGATGAGGTGGAGGGATGGCTGGGGAAGAGGGAACCGAGGAAAACACTCTGAGACCAAACGCAGTGCCTTTGAGAGCCTGATAAGAAAAATGACCCAGAGCATGTAAATGACAGTTTGTTAATATGTGTAAGGCCCACAGCCTGATCTTTGGGAGGCTGAGAGCCTTCGCTTCGTTTTGTTCAGGTGCCTGCTCGACCGTCCTGTCTGGTGGAATGTGGGGATCAAGTGCCCGGAAGGAATGCATACAGCACGCAGAGTCCTGACAGCTCTGAAAGGAGAGAATGACTTTGAGAGTGTCAGCAAAGCGGAGCCTTCTCTGAGTGGCATGTGTCCTTGATGGCACACAGCACAATGCAGTGTGAAATCGGGGTGGGGAGTGGAGGCGGCGGGTGGGGTGTGGAATCACTCAGTGATTTCTCTTTTGTTCTAGGATCAACCTTCTCGAAATTGGATACCACACTTCTATCCTTGCTTACCACTCACCTTGCAAAGTATTCAAAACAGCTTCCTGTGACACAGAGATGAAGGTACTGCTTAGCTGGGGGAACTGGGAAGAAATCTGCTGATCACTTTATATCCAAAATAAGGAGTCCCAGGCAAGGTGCTTGCCTTGCATGCAGCCAACCAGGTTTCAATTTCTGATACCACATATGGTCCCCCATCACTGCCATAAGTAATCTCTGAGAACAGAGTCAAGAGTAACCCTTGAGCATGGTCAGGTGTGGCAAAATATATATATATATATATATATATGTATATATGTATATATATATATAATTTGATTTGTTAGAGTAAACAATATGAAGTAAATTTTTTTGTGCCTGCTAACAGAGCAGGCTAGGGGATGGAAAGAGATTATTAGGGACATTGGTGGAGGGAAGGTCACAGTGGTGGAGGGATTGGTATTGTAACATTGTATGCTTGAAACAACTCATTATGAACAACTTTGTAAATCAAGGTGTTTTAATAAATTTTTTGAAAGAATATTATTTAAAAGAGGATTTAAATGCACAAATATGCATGTGTTTTTAAAATATTTTTTAATTAAGATAATAGGTAAATCTGTAAAGAGACTAAAATCAAACATATGCCAAAAAAAAAAACAAGAGAAACAAACAAGAGAAACTGGGGACACTGGTGGAGGGAAATATACACTGGTGGAGGGATGAGTGTTGGAACACTGTATGACTGAAACTTAACATGAACAGCTTTGTAAGGGTCTATCTCACAGTTGTTCAATTAAAAACTTAAAAACATGGAAAAAATAAAATAATTTCATGCACACCTGGCTGTCTTCCCTGGGGCCCCTCAGAGGGGATGGGCTCCAGCTTCCCTCCCCACCCCGAGCAGAGCTCCCGATGGCCGAAGACCACCGGAACCTAGCTGCAGCTATGCTGGAGGCCCCTCTCCACACGTTCAGACAGGCCTCATGCATGCAGGTACCGGCAGAGGAACCCAGGTGTGTGTAATCCCATCAACGGCCAACATCCAGAGAGACTTAAAAGCAAGCTCTCAGATATCTTTAGCCTACTTCTCCCTCTAGGAGAAACTGGCAATCCTCTGAGAGTTTCCTGCCCACATGGGACAGCCTTGCAAGCTTCCCATGGTGTATTCATATGCAAAATCCAGTAACAAGCTGGATCTCATTCCCCTGACCCTGAAGAGCCCCCAGTGCAACATCTTTAGGAGGGCCGAGTCGAGATGGACTTCTAAGATCTCAGGGAAAGGACGAAATGAGATGTTACTGAGCCCGCCCGAGAAATCGGTGATTAACGGGATATCATGATTGTGAATTTTATGTAGAGAGACAGTGTCAGTTATTGCTTAAACTAAGATATTTCTGAAAACAAAATGTGAAGGTACCGAGAATTACTGTCAAGTATCAGCCCCCTCTATTTAGCAAAACATGATTCTTGATTACCTGAGATTTAGGGCTGCTCTGGGCAGGGAAGTTGATTATAATTTAATTTTGTATGAGTGCTCAACGGAAGCACTCATACAAAACTGAAGCTTCGCAGTCACCTAAATTATAGGGGGTGGAGTTTATAAACCCCAGTGCTAGAGGCCTCACACTGACTTGAACAGAGCAAGACAAATTCTCAGGGGCCTAGCTTCGTGGAGATTAGTAAGACCTTTGAACAGGGGAGAGTACCTCTGAATTATGTCACTAGTACACAGAACCTTCAGAATTCAGTCTCGTGAAATCTAAAGGATTGGTCCACAGCAGTAGAGAAGAGGTGAAAATCAATGTATTCTAGTCCTTGAACTCATTTTATAAGTTCTAGTCAGGCTCTTCCCCTCAGATAAAAATAAAAAGTTTTATTTTCACATGGTTTGAACAAACTAACTAATGGTCATCTGAACGTATGGAGAGGGGTCTTGAGCATGGCTGTAGCTGGGCTCTGGAGGTCTTCGGCTGTGGGGGCTGCTTGGGGTGGGAAGGGAAACTGAAACCCACCTCCTCCGAGGGGGCCCAGTGAAGACAGCCAGGCGCGGGGGCAAGTGACTCTCTACTCACCCAGGGACTGCCCCCGGTGCCATGTAATCCCACCAACAGCCAACATCCAGAGACTATAAAACCAAACTCCCGAAAGAGAGCGACGCAGAGAGTCTCTTGCCCCTGCACCTGGCTGTCTTCACTGGGGCCCCTCAGAGTGGCTGGGTTTCAGTTTCTCTCCCCGCCCAGAGCAGAGTCCCCGCAGTCGAAGACCTCCAGAGCCCAGCCACAGCCATGCTCAAGGCCCCTCTCCTACATGTTCAGATGGACCTCATGCAGGAAGGAGCCAGCAAGGAACCCAGGTGTGTGGGACCCGGGGCTGAGATCTCCAAGGCTGCTCAGAGCGGGACTGTGCCTCTTCTGCCCAGATACCCCATTTTCCAGTAGCTAGGCGGTGACATCCACAAACTGCCCCAGGCGCCGTGTAATCCCACCAATGGCTAACATCCAGAGACTATAAAACCAAGCTCCCTGAGGCCTATAGGAGGCCTAGTTCTAGAACTTTAGCCTAGTTCTCCCTCTGGGAGAACCTGGCAAGCTACCGAGAGTTTCCTGTCCTCACAGGAGAGCTTCGCAAACTCCCCATGTCATTTTCACATGCCAAAACCAGTAACAATGATGGGTCTCATTCCCCTGACCCTGAAAGAGCGTCCAATGAGGCACCATTGGAAAGGATGTGTAAAGAGAGGCTTCTAAAATCTCAGGGCTAGGATGAACGGAGATGTTACTGAGACCACTCAAGAAATTCAACAATCAATGGGATGATGATGATGATGATGATGATGATGAAGATGATGAACTAATGGTCATTGGATTTCCTCCTGCTTCCTTCTTGAGGTGGGGGGAAGAACTACTGCAATATATTTGTAGGTCAAAGAAGAATATTTTGTGTATTTTAATTACTCGAAGTATGTGAAGAAATCCATGCATGGAAGATATTCTAGTAGGGCAAAGTAGCTCAATGAGAAACTATGTACTTCTAGGAAATTACATTTAATTCTTTGGTTTTAATAATGATTATGGTATAAAAAAGTTGCTTCTGCAAATAAGTAGACTGATGATATTGCCTATTCACTACTGTTGTAAATATGTTGTCTATTTAATTATATATTTCCTGGAGAACAAACATCTATTCTTAGCTCTAATGTGAAATCACCTCAAAATAAAAAAGATCAAAGAAAGGTAGTGCAGAAGAATCTTGATCTTTACAAATTCTAAAAATTTACATATGGTATATTATGTCTCTCCTTTGGAGGTGGCGGCACACACAGCAGTGCTTATGGCTTACTTCTGGCTTTGCATGCAAGTATTATTCCTAGAGGTGCTCAGGGACCATATGGAAGGCTGGGGATCAAACCCTGGTCAGCTGTATGCAAGGCAAGTGTCCAACCCACTATATTATTACTCTGGTTCCAGATTGTCTCTTCTGTGTATGGTTTCAGTACATGGAATGGAAGGAAGGCATCGCTGGTATGCTGGCCCCAAGAGAAAACAGTATCTGAGGAAAAATAGAAATAATTACTAAATACGTGTATAAAAGAGGTATGCTAATTATTACTGAAAAAGAGAAAGAGAAAGAAAGGAGGAAAGAAATCATTCTTAGATGACTGTAATGTACATTTTATTTACCTGAGAGAGTTAAAGTATATTGGCAATGCTTTTAAAAAACTGATCTTAATTACCCTTGAGACCAGAATTCCATATCAGGTAAATATGTTTTTAGATAGTTTCCTAAAATATGTGTAATTTACTCAAGGTAAAAAGGACTGTGTCCTCTGGAGTCAATCTAGCCTCATAGGTAAATACAAATTTAAGTAGATTCCCAAGAAGTATATTATGTACAGTGGTTGATGGAGAGGGATGTCTATGAAGAAGCCAGGAAGGTCTGTCAGTTAAGTACATAATAAAAAGCTATTGGAAAAATATATCATTTTTTCAGTGGAGTATAATTGGCTATGAATAGTAAAGAAGTCTTATTTTAAAAAAATGTGTTCTGTATCCATAGAGTTTTAAATCTCAATAACTGCATTATTTAAAAACTCAGAATGCTGAGCAATAGCAGTGAGAGTGACAGATGAACTGCATGATGGATGTCATCCTACAATTCACAACGCACTTTGACGTCTTTCTTTTCTTTCTTTAAAGCAGACTTCATCTAAAGCCATAGGTGAAAATTAAAGATAGATGGGTAACAAAATTCAACTTCAATAATACATGGTATGGTTGATGCTTTTATAAGTGTCAAATGATAGTTGACTTAGGAATACCCTCTTTCATTATCCAACTATGAGTTTTCTATTATTAAAAGAAAGGAAGGAAAAATGAAAGGAAAAAACAAAGGCAAAAAAAGAAGAATTTTAAATGTTTAGAATAGGACTATGATTGTTGACTCAGTGATAGAGCAAATGCCTTACACATGTGAGTTCCTGGGTTTAATGCCTAGCACGGAAAAAAAGAAGTGAGAGTAACAGAACGGTTTAATTCTGTAATTTACAACTTCTTTTGGTGGGAAGGCCTCTCTCATCCTACTAATAAAGCTCCCTTCTTCTTCACTGTTCTCCGGCATATTCACTAGGTTTGGGCTGATTTTCTCCTTCTCTTGCAACCTATATGAACTTCATTGCACTTCTTATATGCCCTTTCTTATTTTCCTCTTTCTATATATTTAAGATTTTGCACTGTGGACTGCTCTGCTTTTTTTTTTTTATTGAATCACCGTGAGATAGTTACAAGCTTTCATGTTTGGGTTACATTCTCACAATGATCAAACACCCATCCCTCCACCAGTGCACATTCTCCACCACCGATATCCCAGGTATACCCCCCCTTTTCCCACCCTCCCCCTGCCTCCATGGCAGACAATATTCCCCATACTCTCTCTCTACTTTTGGGCATTATGGCTTGCAACACAGACACCGAGAAGTCATCATGTTTGTTCTATTATCTACCTTCAACATGAATCTCCCATCCCAATTGGTTCCTCCAGCCATCATTTTCCTAGTGATTCCTTCTCTATTCCATCTGTCTTCTCCCCTCCGCTCATGAAACAGTCTTCTAGCTATGGGGCAATCCCCCTGGCCCTTGCATCTACCGTCCTTGGGTGTCAGCCTCATGTGATGTTATTCTATACTCCACAAATGAGTGGACTGCTCTGCTTTGGATGTGGCTTATCACTTTCTGTTCTGTCCTGAACAGTTTCTGTTCAGTCACCTTTTCTGTTGAGTGACCATCATCTTCCTCCTAAATACTCCTTCAGTCCTATCTCTTTTCTCCTAAGGCTTCCATGCCAATTTTCGACTCACAACAGAAACGGTCACCACATCCCTCACTTGTAAGAGCACTGAGGTCCCATGCTCTCCCAATCCCCAGACTTTCACCCAGAATTTTCCCATTTAACTTTTTTTTTCTGTGCTCTTCCTTTAACAAACCAGTCTCTTCTAAGAATATAATCCTCTACTCTTCTAACTCTAAAATTTGACTTTCTCCACTAACTCCTTGTAGAGTTTTCCATTAATAAACCAAACTCCAAGTTCTCACTAACTCTCTGTTCCTGTTCTCCCTCCTATTAACCTTTTCAGAGTCAAATCTTGCTTAAGGGCATCTCTGATTTTCCCTCTGCTTTCTGATCTCACTACTATGAGAATCAAGGTTATTATAACTAACAACCAATTCTCACCATTTCATAATTTGTTCTCATTGTCCATAAGCAGTTACCATGTTTAATTCTTGTGATGATGTTTCTTAAAACTCTTGGTGTCTATGACACGGATTCTTCTGATCCCGTTTCCTACCGCTGATGATTGCTCTCAGCTATATGCTCTCTTCTTCCTCCTTTGCCCCTTAAATAGAGGCATTCTCCAAAGAAACATTTTTAACCCACTTCCCTTCACTCCCAACTTTCTCTGACTCTATATATACTTTTTTTGGTCTCTATTTGTGTGTTTCTAATGGTCAAATTGAAAACTCTGACCATAACTTGTTTAAATTCCTTATTTCTCTTTCTAGTAGTGACAGTATACCCAATGTAATGACCTGGTGATATTTCAAACTCAACTTGTTAGAAATAAAATTTTCTTCTCTAAAATCTGTCCCTTTTTATACTGTCTATTCCATTTAATAGCATGGCAATCTTTTTGACGGACCTATGACTGATAATGATAATATCACACAATATTACAAATGATATTGACACATGAAATTCTCACTGTTCTAAGCTTTATACATAATTATGCATTTAATCCTCATAACAACTCTATGAGGCAGCCAACTATAATTAACCTCATTTTATAGATGAGGAAATTGAGGGATAGAGGTTAGGCACCAACCAACCATCATAATAGCCTGGTTCCAAAGTCAACATCAAATCACTATGCTATCAAGGCTTCAAGAAATCTTCAGTAATTGTTGGAAGCATTTTTATTACATGTTTAGCTTAGAGTGGTTGGAAGATGGCTCATTTGAGGCTTGGGGACATGAAGTTAAGTGCTAGTTATGGGAACGGTAAGAAGAATCACTTATGTAGATGCACTGGGCTCTTGTATGATCGGAACTACCCTCAACTATGATTGATTGCACCACGGGTAGTAGCTGCTTTGTCGACACTGATGAATGGGGATAGTAATGAATGAAAAACACAGGGAGTAGAGAGCTACCCCCCCCAACCCCACCCTATCACACTGCAGATTACACACAGGCATATTTTGTAATCCTTCTTTTCTTATAGAAGATAGAGGCGTCACAGAGATTAGAAAGATAATGTCATAATAAGATGTTTTTTTAGTTACTTACCTTTTGCTTGAAAATAAGATATATAATATGGCAAGGTTGAGTGGTTATGGAACTGCCATGTCTGAAGTTCTGTTTTTCATTAATTTATACATTCCTATTGGGCTATTTATTGGAAATTTAACCAAAGGGTGATTGTTTGCATGCCGCTATATATGAAATACACTGAAACACTCAGATACACTTAACGGGAATGCATATTTTGTGTACATAAGACATGTTAAAATGATATACTATGAATTAAATAATGTGTAAATTTCCTAAACGAATGGGGCAAAATGGCTTAAACTTTGGATATTATAGTTTAGATAGAATTAAATTCTAATATCAGTTTTTGTTCCTCAAAGATGCCTCTTCATCCAGCAGAGTCTTATTTTCTCATCTGCAAACTGCAGACAGTATAACCTATATATTAGAGTTGCGAAGAAGTAATGAGATAGTACATGTGAAGCAGTCAGTCACACAGTGCCTGGGACATAGTTCCAAAAGAAAGGGAGAGCTAAAATAAATTCATATCAACTGAGAGGAACCAAAGCTCTATTGCATGTAATGAACAGGAACATACTATTGACATTTAACAGGCAGGCTTGAGGTGGGTCGAATTCCAGTTGGGTCTTTTAAGAGGTTGGTCTTAAATAACTAGAAAGTGTATTTCACATAGAGAACAAAGCAGAATAACTAAATCAATGAATTGAGAAGGAAGGACGACTGTGAGATATTACAACAGCAACATTTATGGAATATTGATTATGTCTTAGAGAAAAAAACACTTTGGATGATTTGAGTTGTTGAAACTTCAAGAGTAAAATGATTGTGCTGATGGTAAAAATCCATTAGTCATGGAGGAAGCTATTTTCAGGGAAAGAATACAAGTTTTGGTTGAAATATATTGCTTCGGGGGCTAGATGGAACAACATTCAGAGTCCAGAAAGCACAAAGAGACAGCTCTTTTTCTAAGACAAAAGGCATAACTAAAGTTTTTAGCTTTTTGAGGAGAGGAATTAGGTCTCATTTCTCTCTGCATCCCTCACAGCGGCTGGCACCGTGATAGTGCTTTGAACAGTAAAAGTACTCAGTAAATGTTGCATGGATGAATAATAAAAGAAAACATTTCTGAATTATTTTCACTTTGGTGATGGTTAAATTTGTGGCTATACTTTTTTTTTTTTTTTTAGGAAGACTAAATTTGAGAGGTACCCAAGCACTGGAGACAAAAGAAGAAAACTGACGTGTTTGAGTAAAAAAAAAAAATGAGTACAGAAAGAGACAGAAGCAGATATTAAATGGTGATGCTGAGGGCACTGGGATAAATGCATTGGAAAGGTGTAAGACCGAGTAAGGTTAATAATGTGTCAGGGGACAATTAAAGCACTACAGATGAAAGCCACGAAAGAAACAACACAGAGTGAACAAAAGTGTGAGTAAATGGAGGCAGCAAGTATAAAGAATGTCTGAGCATGAATGAAGAGAAAACTCAAGCCACACTTGAAATGCGTTAGTTTATTATGCACAAAATAAACATTTGCCTCTGCTACTCAACTATCATAAGTATATGAATTAAAATAGATGCAAAAGTAGTTTTAGATGACAAAATTGATCATTACTCGTGGGATAAAAACTGATGCCTTTGTCATATACTACCCTTTCCTTGTCACAGGCTTAGGCAGCTGCACATATCACTTAAATTTAGATTGTGGGAAGAGCAATGTTGATGAATTAATACAAGGAATTTTCATTTTTGTGTCAATTGTTTGGGTATAAGCTACAACCCCCTCTAAGAGGCTCCCATCTGTATAGTTTCTTTTATTAAAACTAATTATGTTGCATGTTTGGAAAATGTATGATTTTATCATCATGGAGAAAAGTCTGCACAATATCACTGTAACATAAAAAGAAAACATGACTTATGGAAACAGAAAAAACACCTGAAATCAATAAGTAGATTTGCTTTTCCTTATATAAATTAGAAACAGATATGAGGAAAATATTTTAGCTATACGTTTGCCTTTTTTTTTAATGCTATGAAATTCATGCTGAGTGGAGAAAAACTCGTGCTTGATACATTCAATTTATAGAACATTTTCAAGGTGAATTACTAAATCCTCAAAACCTGACCTTCTAATGAAGCCACTGATGCAAACACGGAGTTGGTGAAGAAAGCCACAAAGATATAAAAATGCATAGATATATGATCAACTAGGGACAAATTTTGATGGAATTATCACCAGATCTCTACAGACACGGCATATCTATCAAACATGCCTACCATAAGCTTTGATTCCATTAATTCCCAGAGAAAAGACATCAGGTAAAGTTCTGGATACCAGGTGTGTAAACACTAAGAGATTCTGATATTACGATATCTTTCACGTAGAAACCCGAACATAACCCAACCAGATGCAGAAGCAGATTTCCTCTGGGAATGCTACCTACCCTTTTACTACCGGTATCATTATTTAAACGCTTAATGTAGGAGAAACTGAAGGCCAGGGAAGAACATGCCTGCATTTAATTTCGAGTGACAGCTAATACAGTGCATTAAAAGTGTAATACTATACACATGGTAGTTAAATATAAATAGTAACATTAAAAGGGGTTACAACATCCCTAAGACATCCTAAGTCTAAAACACTTAAAAAGCACATTTGCAGTACAACTTATCTTAAATTATTTTAATTGGTTTCAAGAAGACTTCAGATTAGTGATGGGCTTTGACTTTTTCTGATTATAAAAGAGAAACACAGATGAATGCTTTTAAGGCAGTCTAATATCATTCCCAGGTAGGTTGCCTCATAACTTGTGTTATTTAAATGCCATTAACGATCAGCGATGCTATTTTCATGCAAGTGTTTTATGTAATTTTATTTTCCTAACATTGTTAGTTTTTTAAATATATAGCTAATGTAAAATGTCTTTTTGTTTTTGTTGTCTTTCCCCCCACCATCTCTTGCATTCAGTATCTAACTACTTTTTCAAAGAGATGGGAGTGAAGGCAGGTTGGCAGAGCTAATACTTAGCAACCACTTTACTGTTGAGGGTTTTAAAAATAGCATAAAAAATAATCTAGTTACATTCTTTAGCTCAACAACTTACAAATAACTTATCTGAAAAAAGTCAAGCAAATCTACCAGTAGTAGAAGTTTATTTTTCCATATGTTATCTAGAGATAAGACAGTCTGTACTATCAGATTTCCACTAACATAATTGTGCATGAGTTCTGATCTGATTTGGAGTTACATAGTGCAAAAAGTGACACCTTTTCTCTAATATATTCCATTAAAAAGGAAATAAATAGCAAGATATGAAATTTGAGGATGCTGATTCAGAAACTATGCACATTTGAGCTCCTCTCAGTGGGAAAACAAACAATATCCCCGCCCCCTCCCCGAAAAAATCCGGAAACTTGTTCAACTACTCCAGGCACTTATACATGTGATAAGAAAACCTGATATTTCAGATAGGAACTCTGTTGGATAATCAATAAAAGCTTACGTTATCAGACTGCAGCAGCTATATTTTTCCATGTTGTCTCATGTCTCAAAATTGTTCAATTGTAATCATAGACAATATGGACGCTTTCCCTATTTCGATTACTTGTCTAAGATACCAGTACTCAAAATGTACTTATGTGAATCATGTGCTAGGTATTGATTTTAGCACACATATAATGTTACCTTACCATATAGTACAGAAACATTAGCTTTAAGCTCTCCGAAGAGAGTCCTGACCAGGCTACTTAAGTTCCTACAACAGAATTTAAAGATATCCATGATCTTTTAAATCCTATGAGAAATGTCCTTGAACAAATTACTACAATATCAGATATGAACCATTAGAAACTGCTAAATACATTTTCTACAGTGTAGGAACTTTTACATTTTAAGAAGGAAATGTTCAGCAGCCTCCTGCCCTCACTTGACTATTTTTGGCAGCCAGTCAGAGCCAGTGAGCAGGAGCCCAGGACACTGGGTTTTTGTCCTCCAGCAGGAGGGGACAATGGATGCCCATTATTATTTAAACGAATGTTAAAAGAATTCTTTGCAACCCTTTCCACCCCCTGAGATTAGCTCTATTCACCTATGTGTACTGTCACCACCTCCACAACACAAAAAAAAAAAAGAAGAAGAAGAAGAAAAGAAAAGAAAGATCTATCCCCAAATAACAAAAGACACACTGGAAGTGAACAACAAATGGTCCAAGTCAGCAGGAGTGAAGATTTTGTTACAGAACTGAGTTTACATGGGGAAGGAGTTAAGAAGGGTCCTGGAGACTTTGGTGAGGGAAGCTGGCCCTGGGGATGGGTGTGGTGTTGGAATGATGTATGTGTGTGTGTGTGTATATATATATATATATATATATATATATATATATACATACATATACATACATATATACACACATATATATGTGTGTGTGTATATATATACACACACACACATATAGCACAGCAGGTAAGACACTTGCCTTGCACGAGGCCAACCTGGGTTCAATTCCTCCATCCCTCTCGGAGAGCCCGACAAGCTACCGAGAGTATCCCACCCGCAAGGCAGAGCCTGGCAAGCTCCCTGTCTCACAATGGAGATGTTACTGGTGCCTGCTCAAACAAATCGATGAACAACGGGACAACAGTGCTATAATATAATACTATTAAGTATACTTAACAATATTACAAAACCTGTTATCTCAATAAAAATGGTTTAAAAAAATAAAAATCCAGTATAAAAAAGCCTCCTTTTCCATTGATAGTTCTTGTTTCCATATTGTATCCAGGCCTGCTTATTGAAAGCACGCAGAATAGATAGAAGGCAAGGTGTGTGGATCTGATGTAGGCAGGTAGATAGGAAAAGGCCCTTGGCAATGAAAATTGAGATTTAACAGTCTCTGGGAAGGAGACTCTTAAGATGTGCAGATTCAAGAAAACAAAAGACCCGGAAGAAACCATCAGCAGACCCTGAGGATAATGGACCCCTCCCCAGGAGGTTCCCCAAAGAAGGCCATCACCACTCCCAACCTCCCTGGTAACCTTAGCAATGAACTTTTACCTGGAAAGAAACCCCATGTGGGTGGGGGCAGGTTGAAGAGACCCTATAAAAGACACCTTGAACAAAGGAAGGGCGCGCATATGCTGCCTGAGCCCATGTGCTGCTTGTGCCATGTGGCCAAGCACATGTGTCGCCCGCATCTCCCCCCTTGAGATGTGTACTTTCATGTTCTCGTGCCCAGTGCTAGGATGTGTGTAGAGCTTCCTCCACCCTTGGAGAAGCCCGCGTTCTCTCTTGAGAGCGTTATTCTTACTATTCTCTCTCCCACTTATCCCTTCCTCCCTTCCTCAGAAACTGCTGAATAAAATCTATTTACTTCACTGCTTGTCTACTCCTGAAATTCTTTTCCGAGAGCGAGACAAGAACCCAGTAACCCTGGGTCCCGGGTGTTTGAGGCGGAGAGAAAGTGACCGTCTTTCTCCTCCCTGCTTCACGTAAGTCACCCGTGGGGCCCACCAACATCAGATCTATGGTATTCATTTTTCAAAAGCTTTCAAGACCTAGAAGCAGGAAAAAAGTGATCTGTCTGGGTAGTATGGCACACTTTCTCCCTCTCTATGAACAGAACAAGGCTAGGGGTAAAAAATTGGTTCCAGTGGCCACCTCATCATCTCGAGGTATGTCCACAGATGTCCACAAAGTAATACACTTTGCTACAATCTGTGTTCAAAGGAAATTGAGGTTTATTTTTTGACGTTGTTAGGGCCAGCTCAGCCGAAGTACCGCCGTGACAGGCTCTGTGGCCTTCTGAGTGACCTAGGCTTCTCCCAGGAACAAGAAAAGCAGAAAAAACAGATGTCTTTGTCGGAGATTACATTCCCAGAATAAGATTAGGCCGTCTCTGGAATGTAACTGTCAGGGGGTGGGCTGGATGTTGTGGGCCAAAGCAACAACAACAAATAGGTATGTGTACTCTGCAGGTAAGAGAAATTTACTGAGTAACGCTGACTTACCAAAATGAAAGTATAAGAACTTACTGAACCTAGTGCTCGGGGTCCTGTTGAAGCTGGCTGCGTCGCATGGACACTTGGATGGACCCCAGCTACCCAGCTAGCTGGAGTAATAAACCTCGCTGTGTGATTTGCAGTATGGGCTCTGTTCTCTGTCCTTGAGGGGTGGTCGACTCGCACTCTCACAACGTCCCTTACCTAACTTCTGGACTTAGTTTCTTTTCGGCCCATTTACCAGGATCAGTATATTTCTAATTTTTTTTTTTTTTTTGCTTTTTGGGTCAGACCTAGCAATGCACAGGGGTCACTCCTGGCTCATGCACTCAGGAATCACCCCTGGTGGTGCTCAGGGGACCATATGGGATGCTGGGATTTGAACCCAGGTTGGCTGCGTGCAAGGCAAACACCCTACCCACTGTGCTATCTCACTCCAGCCCCAGATCAGTATATTTCTAATCTTATCTACTTAGCCACCAAATCTTCCTGATAGGGAAGCACAGGAATGACATTGACAGGCCAGTACACAAAGGTGCTGTAATCATTAACTATGGTAAGGGAGGGTAAGTTCTTTGAAACGTTAAAATCTTATGTGAGCAAATATAAGACTATCTCATCATCCTAAGCCTTAATTTTACTTGCCTTGGTGGTGGTAAAACATACATATAAGATAAAACATATATATATATAATCTCTATGTCATTTATACATATATATATTTTACACACACACAAACACACACACATACACACATATCAGAGCCAACAACACTGCAAGGAGACCCAACCTCAACAAACTAATAAACATGCCCACCAATGAGGCGGGCTGAGATGCAGGAGAGAGCCTGGGAATCTAAATGGTAGGAAGGTCACACTGGTATGGATGTTGGAACATTGTGTACCTGAAACCTTATTATGAACACGTTTTTTAATCATGGTGCTTTAAAATTTTGAAAACTTTAAAGTTCAACTTAGGGGCTGGAGCGCAGCGGGGAGGGCGTTTGCCTTGCATGCAGCCGACCCGGGTTCGATTCCCAGCATCCCATATGGTTCCCCTGAGCACCGCCAGTGGTAATTCCTGAGTGCAGAGCCAGGAGTCACCCCTGTGCATCGCCAGGTGTGACCCAAAAAGCAAAAAAAAAAGTTCAACTTGGTGCTACTGTCATATTTCCCTGCTTTAAAGTCTCACTTCTTTCTTACCCTGTCCTGTTGCTAAAATTCTCTTCATTAAAAATTATATGTAGCCACATAGTTTTATTATTTTCTAATTGATTGTTCACAACATAGATATTAGATGTGATATGTGTTCCTCTACATTTGAAAATATCATTATAATTCAAAGTGCTCATTTTCTATTCATATATATTAAATATGTACTATGATCTGTTAGTATTTTAATTGAGATGCAACTGACACATAATGTCTGTTTTCATTTTGGGTGTGTGATATGATTTGATTCATATCGCAAAAATTATTAACACTAAGTTTAGTTAAAATCTATCGCCACACACAGATTTTGCTTTTCTGTAATAAAAACTCTTAAGACTACTTTCTTAGCAACTTTCAAATACATAATACAGAATTGACAAAGTTGCCTTTTCTCTTGTCTGTGAGCAACCACTGAATTTAAAGAAAGATACATTGTTTTTCCTGTGCAAAGAATCACTGAGATTGGGATTGTCAGAATCTCTTCGCACATTCAGTGGTACAGGGATTGCGGATTCACTGCCTCACCCTTGCCAGGCTCCAGTATCATATTCTTAATGTCACAATATATCATTTTATTTATTTTTATTTAAAAAAATTTTTATTAGTGAATCACTGTGAGGTACAGTTAGACTTACAAACTTTTGTGCTTGTATTTCAGTCATACAATGATCGAGTACCCATCTGTCCAACAGTGCCCATTTTCTACCACCAATGGTCCCAGCATCCTTCCCACCACCCCAACCCCGTCCCCTCCACCCCACCCCACCTCTGTAGCAGGGCATTCCCTTTTCCTCTCTCTCTTCTTTTGGGTGTTGTGGTTTGCAATAGAGGTATTAAGTGGCCATCATGTTCGGTCTATAGTCTACTTTCAGCCGCATCTCCCATTCTGAGCAGGCCCTCCTAGCACCCTTTACTTGGTGTTCCCTTCTCTATCTGACCTGCCTTTTCCCCCAGCATGTGAGGCTGGCTTCTAAGCTGTGGAGTAAATATCCTGGTACTTATCTTTATTATTCTTGTGTGTTAGTCTCCCATTCTGTCATTTTATATTCCATATATTTGTGCAATCATTCTATGTCTGTTCCTCTCTTTCTAACTCATTTCACTTAATATGATACTTTCCATGTTGATCCACCTATATGCAAATTTTATGACTTCATCTTTTCTATCAGCTGCATAGTATTCCAACACAATATGTCATTTTAAGAATTACATCAAATAGTGAGTATATTTAATCATACTCAGCTCATATTAGTAAATGGGCTCAAATAATAATTCACAAATGGTAGAGAAAGTTTATTGAACTGTCAACAGAGGAAGTTGGTTGAATGAAGGGGGAACTTTCCCTTGTAAGAATTAGAACCCCATGGGGCTGGAGCGATAGCACAGTGGGTAGGGCATTTGCCTTGCACTCGGCCGACCCGGGTTCGATTCCCAGCATCCCATATGGTGAGAACAGCCAGGGGTAATTCCTGAGTGCAGAGCCAGGAGTGACCCCTGAGTATCGCTGGGTGTGACCCAAAAATCAAAAAAAAGAATTAGAACCCCGGGCTGGAGAGAGTACAGTGGGTAAGTGTCTGCCTTGCCCTGGACTGATCTGGGTTTTATCCCTGAGCACAAATCCAGGAGTAATCCCTAAGCACCACAAGGTCTGGCTCAACTTCCTCATCCCCCCAGAGAATTAGAATCCAAGAACTGCATAATTATCTGCACAACATTGTTTATATGACTAGAAAAGTACATCACGGGAACACCAAAGATCTTCAGGATTCTCTGCATAAGGTACAGAACAATGACTATAATGTAGCACTGCAAGATGCTGAGTGCTGGGCTAAGTCATCCACCTCCATTCCTGTACAAACATGTATGGGTCAGGGTTCAAATCCTGGATCCTGGATCCTTAAGTCTCTTGATACTTTTGCACCGATTTCTAATTTTAGTCATGGCAGAGTGAACTATAAAAAGGATATCCTTGGCACACAGTCTGTCTGCATCATTGAGTACATCATTGTTGCACTAGGTTCAGATAGGCCTTAATGGAAGTTGATGAAGTTGGTATCAACTAGAATGTGGTAAAGTGGGTTCAGGTACATTTTATATTGGAATAAAAGGCAAGGAGGGTGTTGGCTGACTTCTCTGTGCTTGAGAGTAGAGGATTTTTTTTCCTCTAATTTTTTTCTTTTGTATTTTAGGTTTTAATCTACTCATTTCCTTAAGCTTCTGATTTCTGAGACAGCATTCACTTCATGATCTCATACATCTTTGCTTTATTTTGCTTCTTCATATTTGCGCTGCATGCACTCTCATTTCTTTGGGAATTAAAGATCTCTTCTTTTTTTTTTCTTTTGGGGTCACACCTGGCGATGCACAGGGGTCACTCCTGGCTCTGCACTCAGGAATTACTCCTGGCGGTGCTCAGGGGACCATATGGGATGTTGAGAATCGAACTCGGGTTGGCCGCATGCAAGGCAAACGCCCTACCCGCTGTGCTATCGATCCAGCCCCTAAAGATCTCTTCTTAGAGATAAAATTTCACCATGATAATTTTGTTCTTTATTTCTGCCTTTAATTCCTCATTTCTGGGAGACCATAAGTCAGATTTCCCAGGTTACAGTCAAAGTATTTACAACTTTAATTTTACCTTTCCAGTGTTACTCACCTCCACTTCTGCATTTTATTCTACTACATTATATACTCCTTGGTTTCCATACCACACCTCCCTTTTACCCTTTCATTCATCCTTCACAACTCAAACGAACTGTTATTTCTCCTTCTTTAAATTTTCTGGCTAGTTTCAATAATCACCCTTCTGTTTCTCCCCATCTTGTAACTGTTCATATCTTTATTGTATCATTTTCCCACTGCATTATAATTATTTGTTCATCAAAGTCAGTCTGAAAAGGCTCACATTAAGTCAGACTTATCTTTCTATCAGAAAAGCCTGGCAAGCTCCCCGTGGCGTATTTCATGTGTCAAATACAGTAACAATAACAGATCTCATTCCCCTGACCCTGAAAAGAGCCTCCAATTGTTGGGAAAAACGAGTAAGGAGAGGCTGCTAAAATCTCAGGGTTGGGGGGCTGGAGTGATAGCACAGTGGGTAGGGCGTTTGCCTTGCACTCGGCCGACCCAGGTTTGATTCCCAGCATCCCATACGGTCCCTTGAGCACCGCCACGAGTAATTCCTGAGTGCAGAGCCAGGAATAACACCTGTGCATTGCCAGGTGTGACCCAAAAAGAAAAAAAAAATCTCAGGGCTGGGACGAATGGAGACGTTACTGGTGCCTGCTCGAGTAAATCGCTGAACAATAGGATGACAGTGATACAGTGATACAGTGATCTTTCTATATTCAGTGGATGTTTGGGGGATCATTTCACAATGAAAGACACACAACAGAAAATCCTGTATTTGAGATTAGGATTCAAGGGATGGGGTAGATTGGTGAATTAAGGAAGAATAAATATTGAAAACTTTGTTTATGAATATTTCAATTACTTGTGTTAAAATTTTGTTTTATGTGAAATTATGGTATGAGGACATTAATGCACACAAGTAGCATGGGATACTGTACCCATCAGCCTAAGCTAAATTATTGTGAAATTAATATCATAGAGGCCTATGCATAGATTTTGTTGTTGCTGTGCTGATGGGGGCCATGCTCAATGGTGCTTGGTCAGTGGGAGCAGGGGTGGGGGGTGGGTGGTCAGGCAGGAAGTCCTGAGGATTCAAACTCAGCAAACTCAGGGCCTAGATATATGACTCCATAGAATCTTTAGTCCAAAACTCTGGCTTCAGGAGGTCCAATGTAGGCAGTTCCAGCTACAGTGCACAAGTGGATGAGTGGTGGCAGAGCCAAAGATGACCTATGAACATCTTGTTGAAAAATGATCTGATCAGTCAAAGCCTGAGGTCAGTAGTCAGGGAAGTGCATTTTATTTATTTATTTATGGGTGGGGCTGGAGAGATAGCACAGCGGGTAGGGCGTTTGCCTTGCACGCGGCCGACCCGGGTTCAAATCCCAGCATCCCATATGGTCCCCTGAGCACCGCCAGGGGTAATTCCTGAGTGCAGAGCCAGGAGTAACCCCTGTGCATCGCCAGGTGTGACCCAAAAAGCAAAAAAAAAAAAAACCATATTTATTTATGGGTTTATAAACTTAAAATGAAACTTTTTTCTTTCTGTTTTTTTTTTTTCAGTTATACCTAGCAATGCTCAGGGGTTATTCCTAGTTCTGCACTCATAAATCACTCCTGGTAGTTCTCAGAGGACCGTATGGGATGCCAGGAATTGAATCCAGACTGCAGTCTGCACAGCAAGTGCCTTACCCATTTACCTCTCCAGTCCTAGGGAAGTGTATTTTAAACAGAATGCAACTGGTCATTGCTGTTATTGAAAGTAAATAGGTGACATTGCCCCTACCATGTTAAAACATCTAGAACAGTTTACTATTTATAGAAATCTAAGAAAGTTCATCCCACGAATAGAATTATGATGGTACATCTTTATTTACTTTGAGTATAGCTTAAATTGGAATTTTTCAATACTGGTATTTTCATATATTGATTTTATATTAATTATGGATAAAACCAAAATGTTCATTGTTTTGTGGCAAATTTATGGCCAATAGAAGAATGAAAAAAAATTAAAGTAGTACCTTAGACTAAAAGTAGCTAGTATTAAATCTATTAGACACAGTGGATCTTATTACTTATATGAAAATGCCTTGATTTTCACTTTTTGTTTGTATGTTTGCTTTGAGACCACATGCTGATCATGCTCAAGGCTTACTCCTGATTCTGTGCTCAGGAATCTCTCCTGGTGGTGCTCAGGGATTTGTGGTGTCAAGGATCAAACCAGGGTTGACTGCATGTAAGGCAAGTACCTTACCCATCTATTTTTTCCTTGGCCCTAAAGTATCTTGGTTTTTAAAGATTACGGTTTTATCTGGCTTTGGATTTTTCCTAAGGAAAAGACACATTTGTGTTAAAATATTTTTGAGTTCATCTCACCAAGATGAACTCAAGATAAACTCAAGATGAAACTTTTTGTTTTTATTTTTGAGTTATACCCAGCTGTGCTCAGGACTCACTCCTGGCTCTGTACTTGAGGATCACTCTTGAGAGGGCTTGGGGGACCATATGTGGTGCTGCGGATCAAAAAACAGGTCAGCTGCATGCAAGACAAGTGCTCTACCCACTGTACTATCACTTTGGTTCCTCATCAAGAAAAATAACTAACATGTTACTGAAATATTTTGGTAAAGCTACATATTTCTGAAGTTATATTTTCATCAAATGATGTCAACACAACAAAACTTGTAAAATTTCTTTAATATTTCCATTTTGCATGCAAGTTAATGAAAATAGATACCTCTATTTGCACAGCCAACTCCTGTTGGCAAGTTCTTTCAATCAAGGAAGAATTCCTACTTTGTGAACTCTTTTTAGAATCTGCAGAGTCAATGCCTTTAACATGGTGAGGAATTTCTTTGCCAAACAAACTTTCAGGCAGAATAAAAATCTTGGCACTCTGGGCTCAGATGAAGCATCTGTGATGCTTGGCAACACATCTGGTTCTGCTGCTTTGGTGAAATAACATGCTCCTCATCTCAACATGCAGTGGTGTCAGCCGGTGTCAACGACTCTGCCAACAATCCTGAAAAAATCGTGTCTATTCCTACAAATGTTGTCAACCCTCTTGAGAGCCAGGGCTGACACACTGCTATTTCAAGAGGTTTTGTCAAGAAGAGGAATAGAAGAGGAAGTTCATTGAAGCAATACAGAAGTTAGCTAGCTTTCCAGAAGATCTGTCTTGAAACATTCCTTGACCTTCAGGTGATAGTTATGTGAAGTTTTTATTTTGGAGGCAAAGGAAATCAATGATTATAATAATCCAACAGGAAAGAATCCAGTTATAGCTTATTCTATTTGATGAATAGTCTTGCCAATATATCTAGGTAAATCTTTCTATTTAAAAGCTTTTAGCTCAACCACCACTCTGGATGGGCTCTTCGGAGGTAGATATTGTGCTAAACACTCGAAGTTGGAGAGTTGCTTCTGCACACTGAAGTGAGGGGTGACAAAGCCTGTCAACATGTGTATGGGTAGAAATCCAGAGACTGCTGAAGCCAACTCTGAAAGCAAAGTCTGCCTTAGCTTCAATATGGAAAGTTGAATATTAAGCCCTCTTCTTTTAAGTGACAAATCATTTATATTTCAGACTTTTCAAAAGATCTCATTGACATAAGACGACTCGAAAAAATGGTGCAGAACTATGGGAGTCTAACTGTGTCTGCAGTGGTTTTCAACCACTGGTGCCCATCTGCAGGAAGATGATGGTAAAAACCACTGTCTATGACTCTCATTATGCCAAGCCCTTATTGAATAAAGGCTTCTGCAACTTCTTATTGTGTTTGTCATTGTTTTCTCTTGCCAACTGTCTCTTAATCTCTTATGGTCATGAAACATAAAATCCCATTGCTCTGCCAATACTACTCCATAATTCCAGTGTCAAAGCCAAATACCAATCTTCTTGTTGAGGTTTACTTCTGAACTGAATTCAATTTTACCATTAATGAAAAATTCATATTTGTCTCAGGTGTTTCAGGAAAACAGACCTGAATATCAAGAAGGTGGTGAGCATAGCAGAGATATAATTCTTAATAATTGCAATAAAATCAATTAAATTTCATAGTGAAAAAGAAAGGCATGAAAAAGTTTTTTGTTTCTGTTTTTTCTTCTGAGAGAAAGATTCCTCAGATACCTAAAGAATCTGAGACCCGAATTCAGTAACTACCCATTGCCCTAGCACTTCACTTTTCTTTACTCTTTTACTTAAGATCATCTATCTTATAGGAGCCATTCCCAGGAACAACCAGGCCTGGGTGTGCAGGCATCAGAATGGAACGCCAGGGCACACCTGGCCAGCTCTACAGGCTATGCTGTGCAGGCAACCGAGCAAAGGGCATTCTCTCTGCTTTACCACTTGGGATCTCTCTTGGGTGCCTGACACTTTGCAGAGTCAAACATGTGAAGGAATGAAATGATTACTGTAAGGAAATAAAATTCTTCTGTTGAGAAATTAAGCAGGGAGAGAGAGAATATAGAGGTTGAGGTATATTTCTTGTATATGATCTATTGCATTTGGTCCCGAATCACCTGGATAATCCTTGATACTGCAGGGACCAAACAGATCATGGCACTCTTAGGCCCTTAAACTAAACCATGGGTCTATAACTAGGAGGGGGTCACTGGTTTCGGTCTTCTGAGAATTGCTGAGAAGCTCCTCTCCCAAAAAGAAAAAAAAATCAACTATGCCTCAATGTTCCACATGCGGATGATTATAATAAGAACTTCTAACCTCTATTGCAAACCATATGCACAAAAGGAAAAGGATAGAGAGAGCAAGAAGGAAAGTGCCTCCCGTAAAGAAAGGTTGGGGGAGGGGGTGGGGTTTTGGGGGATGGTGGTAGGGAAACAGGGGACACTGGTGGTGGGAAACGTACACTGGTGGAGGGATGGGTGCTGGATCACTGTATGACTAAAACACAATTATGAACAGCTTTGTAATGATCTATCTCACGGATATTCAATTAAAATTTTTTTAAAAAAGTAATGTGGAGTTCATGCCCAATTCAATCTGCTAAATCAATGGCTAAATAAATAGCAGTACTCCTACAAGCGAAAGGAAAGTGCTTCTAAAAAGAAGACATCAGCTGCATTGTAAGTGGTCATTTATTTCTTCCCATTTGAAGAGGCTTCTCTGATATAAAAACTAAGGCAACTTGGGCACAAAGATTTACTTTTTCTGTAGATAGTTTTCAACTTCCACACTGAATAAAGAACCACATAGCAATAAGCATGTTGAAGAGCATGGTTAAGTTTATAAGGAAAAATTAGGTGTGCAGATCTGATGTCTTTTAATTGGGGGGAGGAGTATAGAAAATGTAGTTGGAGAACACCAGAATAGTTCATGTAGTGTCTATCATAATCCTACAGGCTTATACAACATAACTCTATTTTTGAGTGGGTAGGGGTTAAATAAAATAAGCCTTTAAGCCTTCTATTTATATTTTAGATTAATTATTAATTGATTTTCCATTGGTTTGCAATTCTATCTAAACTTTGGAGTACAGCTTCATACCACCGTATGTATATAGGCTTCACTGCACCCACCAGAAAGAACAGTGCCATTATCTGATCACAGTGACCCCAGTGACTCTCTACCCATTTCTCCCACCCCCACCCTGCCCAAATCAGTAACACCATATTTTTACAGTCTAAGAGTTATTTGGGGGGAATGAAGAGATACTTCAATGAGCTGTGTCACACTTGGGAGACCCAGGTTCAATTCCTAGTACTGCGTGATCCTGTCAGCAATGCCAGGACTGCCCTATGAGCACTGACCCAGGAATAGCCCCTGAGCATCACCAGGTATGATCCCAAACCAAAAAGTAGGTCTTTTTGTTGTGATTGTCTCCATTCATTTGCTTTGGTCATTTATTGCCTACATATGAGAGTTAGTTACTATAACTACCTCATTTGTTGGCTTATTTTGCTTAGCATAACACCATCAATACTGTGAAAAGAGGCAAGATTTCTTTAAAACAAAATTGAGTAGCATGGCACTGAGCATAGAAACCTTGACTTCCTTAATTTCTTTAATCTGCCAATGAGCATTTAGGGTGCTTGTTTGACTGTTGTAGAAAATGCCACTGAGAACATAGAACTGGTTGACATATCTTTTGGAGTTAGTGTTTTCCCATTATTTGGATGAAGACCCAGGAGTGGTATTGCTGGATATATGGTAGTTCTGTTTTTAGTTTTTTTAATGACTGCTATACTGATTTCCATTTGGCCTGCACTAATTTACATTCCCACCAATGGTGGACCAGAACTTCTTTTTCTCCACATCCTTCCCAACACATGTTGTTTCCAGTCTTTCTGAAACAGACTGAATTCACACGTGTGATGCGATATCTCACTGTGCTTTTGATTTGCATTTCTCTAGTAATAAGTGAAGTTGAACATCTCTTTAAGTGACTGTTGGCCATCTGTATGTCTTCTATGGAAAAACATCCATTCATTTCTTCTGCCCATTTTCTTAAAAATTAAGGTCTTTGTTTTTAGTTTTGTTGTTGCTGAGCTGAATACATTCTTTTCCATATATTTTGGATATTAACTTAAACCCTGTCTGATGTCTTATATATAAATGCCTTCTCCAAGTCAGTAAGTTGCCTTTTTGTGGTTTGTTTTTTTGTGATCACATATATATATATATATATAAAACTGATTATATATACATATATAAAATCCCATTTACTTATTTTTGCTTTTGTTTCCTTTGTTGTTGGAGTTGTGTCTACAAGGTTATCTCTGTAGCTCATATCTAGATATGAATTTTATTTTTTTAAATTTTATTCTTATTTCATTCTTCTGTGTATTTTATTTTTTCAGATCTCAAATCTAATCTTATATCTAATTTTGAATAACTTTAATGTATGGTGCTACTTATCTAGTTTCTTTGTTTTAAACTGATCTCCAAACACCATTTACTAAAAAAAAAAAAAAAAATCCCTTTCTTCGTTGTATTGTCCGGCTCCTTTTTTTTTTAATTTTATTGATTCACTGTGAGATCTAGTTACACACTTTCATGTCTGAGTTACAATCTCACAATGAGCAAACACCCATCCCTCCACCAGTGCACATTCCCCACCACCAATATCCCTAGTATACCCCCATCTTTCCCAACCTCCCATTGCCTCCATGGCAGACAGTATTCCCCACACTCTCTCTCTACTTTTGGGCATTATGGTTTGTAATGCAGATACTGAGAGGTTATCATGTTTGGTCCTTTATCTACTTTCAGCACTCATCTCCCATCCCAACCAATTTCTCCAACCATCATTTTCTTAGTGATCCCTTCTCTATTCCAGATGCCCTCTCTCCGCTTGCTTGTGAGGCAGGCTCCCAATGATGGAACAATCGTCCTGAGTCTTGTATCTACTGTCCTTGGATGTCTGTCTCATGTTATGTTATTTTATACTCCACAAATGAGTGCAGACCTTCTATATCCGTCCCTCTCTTTCTGACCCATTTCACATAGCATGATACTCTCCATGTCTATCCACTTATAAGCAAATTTCATGACTTCATCTCTCCTAACAGCTGCATAGTATTCCATTGTGGAGATGTACCAAAGTTTCTTTAACCAGTCGTCTGTTCTTGGGTACTTGGGTTGTTTCCAGATCTTGACTATTGTAAATAGTGCTCCAATGAACATATAGGTAAAGATGTCATTTCTACTACATTTTTTGTAGCCTTGGGATATATTCCCAGAAATGGTATCGCAGGGTCATATCAAGCTCAATTTCTAGTTTTTGAAGGATTGTCCATATTGTTTCCCAGAAAGGCTGGACCATTTGGCATTTCCACCAACAGTGAAAGATCCTCCCTGTTCCCCACATCCACACCAGCACTGGTTGCTTTTGTTCTTTTGAATGTGTGTGTCTCTGTGGTGGGAGATGATATTTCATTGTTGTTTTGATTTGCATCTCCCTGATGACTAGTGATGTGGAGCATTTTTTCATATGCCTTTTGGCCATTTGTATTTCTTTTTTGAGGAAGCTTTTGTTCATTTCTTCCTCTCATTTTTTGATGGGGTTGAAAGACTTTTTATTGTACAATTCTACTAGTGCTTTGTATATTAATCAATATATTATTAATCAAGATATGCCCTGGATATTAATCCCTTATCAGATGGGATTGGGTAAATATTCTTTCCCATTCTGTAGGCTCTTTCTGTATTTTGGTCACTGTTTATTTTGAAGTGCAGAAGCTTCTGAGTTTGATGTAGTCCCATTTGTTTATGTTTGTTACCACTTGCTTGGTCAGTGGTGTTTCATCCTTAAAGATGCCTTTAGCTTCAATGTCATGGAGAGTTCTGCCTACATTTTCCTCTATGTACCTTATGGATTCATGTCTGATATTGAGGTCTTTAATCCACTTTGATCTGACTTTTGTGCCTGGCACTAGACAGAGGTAAAAGTTCATTTTTTTGCAGGTAACTATACAGTCTTCCCAGAACCACTTGTTGAAGAGGCTTTCCTTGTTCCACTTCACTTTTCTTGTTCCTTTGTCAAAGATTAAGTGGCCACATATTTGGGGGTCTGTGACAGAATATTCAACTCTGTTCCATTAGTCTGTGATTCCTTTTCTAGCCCAATACCATGCTGTTTTAATTACTACTGCTTTGTAGTTGAGTTTGAAGTTGGGGAAGGTGATGCCACCCATCTTCTTTTTCCCAAGGATTGCTTTTGTGAGGAACTGGCCCAGAACAGACCAGAGGAACCAATTTAGCTTTCTCAAGACTCTTTTTACAGGAGCCCGCATGGCAGAATAACTTCATTTTCTGCCCCTGAGCAAGGAATTCGGATACAGGCATCCCGGGTCGCAAGAAGGGTGGTGGTCAGACCAGATAACCAGACCATTATCACAAGACCCATATCACAAGATCCATTATCACAAGACCCAGGACTGCCTCCAGAACTGGGACATTCCCGAATAGTGGCGTGAATACTGATCTCTAAAACCACAGGCTAAGGAGTGATGTCCTTTTATATGGCTAAGAAAGTTTGTAATATTACAAATCTATTGGCTATGAAATGTGCGGGCTCTGCTGTAACGGCCGGGAAGGCCTATGTAAGATCTCCTTTGGGTCATACCTGGCGATGCACAGATGTTACTCCTGGCTCTGCACTCAGGAATTACCCTTGGCGGTGCTCAGGGGACCATATGAGGTGCTGGAAATCGAACCCGGGTTGGCCGCATGCAAGGCAAATGACCCTCCAGGAATCTTTTGATTTCCTTTCTAAGCCACTCATTGTTCAATAGTGAGCTGTTTAATTTCCAGGTGTTTGATTTAGTTTTCTGTTTGTGTGTGTGATTTACTTTTAATTTCCGCACATCACGGTCTGATTCTATCTTCTTAATTTTATGGAGGTATGTTTTGTGGCTCAGTATGTGGTCTATCTCAGAGAATGTTCCATGCACACCTGAGAAGAATGTGTATTTAGCTTTTTTTTTTTTTTTTTTTGATTTTTGGGTCACACCTGGCGATGCTCAGGGGCTACTCCTGGCTTTGCACTCAGGAATCACTCCTGGCGGTGCTCAGGGGACCATATGGGATGCTGGGAATTGAACCCGGGTCGGCCGCATGCAAGGCAAACGCCCTACCCGCTGTGCTATCTCTCCAGCCCCAGAATGTGTATTTAGCTTTTTGAGGATGAAGTGTCCTGTATATATCTACTAAGCCCCTTTCTTCCATTTCTTCCCTCAGATGAAGTTATGTCCTTGCTAAGCTTGAGTCTGTTTGATCTATCGAGAGTTGATAAAGTGGTGTTGAAGTCTCCCACTAGTATTTTGTTGCTACTGTCTTTCTTTAAGTCTATGAGTAGTTGTTTTAAGTACTTTGCTGGTCCCGAGTTAGGTGCATATACATTTAGTATTGTAAGTTCTTCCTATTGTACAGATCCTTGATCAATAAGAAATGACCTTCACTGTCTCTTGTGACCTTCTTCAGTCTGAAATCAATGTGGTCTGATACCAGGATGGCTACTCCAGCTTTTTTATGGGAGTTGTTCGCCTGTGGGATTGTTTTCCAGTCTTTGGCTTTGAGTCTATGTTTGCTCTCACTGTGGAGATGTGTTTCTTGCAGGCAGCAGAATGTTGGGTTCAATTTTCTGATCCATCCTGCCACTCTGTGTCTTTAAACTGGTGCACTTAGTGCATTGATGTTTGAGAGATTATTGTTACAAGTTTTTGTCCCATCTTTCTGCTGAAATTTGGTGTATTTGTGGGGCTTGTCTTGTCTTGTCTTGTCTTAAAGCAGACCATTTAGTTCTTGTAACCATGGCTTTGAGTCCATGAAGTTACTGAGTTGTTGTTTATCTGTGAAACTGTGTGCTGTTCCTTCTGTTATTAATGAGAGTCTAGCTGGGTAAAGTATTCTTGGTGAGGCATTTATTTCAATTTTTTCTCTATATTCCACCACAGTTTTTGAGCCGTGAGGGTTTCATCAGGTTGTGAATCTTAAGAATGCTCCTTTATAGACAATTTCTTTCTTTGATCTTGCTGCCTTCAGAATTTTGTCTCTGTCTAAGATTTTGGTCATTTTGATCAGGATGTATCTTAGGGCATTTTTATTTGGATTTCTTCTAGCTAGTACCCTTTTGGGCCTCATGAATGTGGTTGCATGTTTTCTTCAGCTCTGGGAATGTCGTAGCAATGATGTCTTTGACAGTTTCTTCTTCATCAGGGTTTTCTTCTTGTCCTTCTGGGACTCCAATAATTCTTATGTTACTCCTTTTAGCTTCATCCCAATCTTCTCTTGACATCTGTCCCTGGATTGTAGTTTCTTTTTCCATTTTCTGCTCTTTTCTGGAGAGTCTCTGCACTTCATCTTCAAACTTGCTGATTCTGTCCTCAGCAGTTATTACTCTGCTGTTGAGACCTTCCACTGAGTTTTTCAATTTGCCTACTAGGTTTTTCAGTTATGACATCACCGTTTGTAATTTTGTTTGCATTATCCTCATTTCTACTTTCAAAGCCTCTTGTATCTTATTGGCGGTGCTTTCCATTGATTGGTTTAACTCCCTATGCATCCTCAGTAGGTCCCTTCAAAATTCCTTGTCAGAGAGATTGTTTAGCACTTCATTAATGTTGAGGTCTTCTGGGCTAGCCTCTTCAATAAGTAAGCTTGGTGGGCTTCTATGTTGTTTTACCATTGTGACCTGTGTGGTTTAGGCCTTCATGCTTACTGTTACTATTCTGCTTTTGGTGCAGTATTAATTGAGGTGGGCTTAATGAATTATTTGCTAATGTATTTCTGGTGGTTAAGCTAACCTAGTGAAAGTTCCACCTAAGAGGCTAACTTATGGTTCTTATGGGATATGGAGGGGGAGAATAACTTGAGGCCGTGTTCGGCGACTTTGTTTTAAATTAACTGTCAATATAGCCATGAATTTATTTCTAGGATTTCAAATATATTTCATTTGTCTACGTGCTTGTTTTTGTTCCAATACCTATAATTTTGATTATTATCATTTTAGAGTGTATTCCAAAGTCAGAGAATAAGATACCCTGTTTTTCTTCTTTTATCTCAGGATTTCCTTGGCTATTTGAGGTTTTTAAATTTGGTTCCATACCAATAAATGCTTGTTATATTTTCTTAGGAAAAAAGTCTTTGATAAGGATTTTGACGAGGATTACATTGAATCTGAAATTACATGAGCCACAATGATCATTTTAACAATGTTTATTTTTTTCTAATATAAGATCATGGGCTATCTTTCCATTTCCTTGTGTCCTACTCTTTTAACAATATCTCACATTTTTCAGCACATAAATCTTACACCTCCTTTGTTAAGATTTTTCAAATTTTTGATGAGATTATAAATTGTATTTTATATGATATTTTATACTTTATCTCTTTCATTAGACTAGAAATAGAATTGCATTCACTTCTATTTCAATAACTCATTACATATATGGATGCAAGAAACTTCTGTGCATTCACTTAAAATCCTCTGACTTGACTGTATTCATATATTATTTCTAGTAATATTTTGGTGGAGTTTTTTTAGAATTATCTATGCAATCTGCAAACATAATAGCTTAACTTCTCTTCCAGTCTTTTTTCCTTTCACATACTTTTCTTGCCTAATTTTTCTGGCTAGAACTTTCAAAAACTATCCTGAGCAGTAAGAGTGAGAGTGAACATCCTTGTCTCATTGTGATTTAGGTAGAAAAGTTTCCAGTTTTTCAGAATTTAGCATGATGCTGGGTGTGGTTTTGCTGCACTTGACCTTCACTATGTTGAGGTATGTTCCCTCTATTTCTGATATGCTGAATCCTGTAAAAGTACTTTACAGCATATATTAATATGATCCTTTTATTTACATCTGTCCTACAGTTAATGTGTTGCATTAATTGATTTGTTTATGCTGAATAAACCATTCTTGAATCCCTGGAATAAATTCCTCTTCATCATGAAGAATGATTTTCCTAATGTGTTGTATTTGATTTGCTGGGATTTTGTTGGAATATTTGCATCCATATTTATCAGAGATATTGGACTTTAGTTTTGTGTATGTGTTGCTATCTTAGAATTAGGGTAATGTTAGGTTTATAAAATATGATTGGTAATATTAGATCCTCATTTTAATTTTTGGGAAGATTTCATCTTCTTTGGAAGTTTTTTAGAAAGTACTGGTGAAGGCATCTTTGTCTAGAGTTATTCTTTGTCTTTGACTTCTGATTATTGTTTTTATTTCTGTACTTGTGATTTGTCTAGTCATATATTTCTTAAGTCAGCTTTGAAAGTTGTAAGAGTTTAAAATTTTGTCTAATTCTTCTAAATATTTCATTTCTTTTTGCATATAGATGTCCAGAGTTGTCTTCTATAATGTTTTCTCTTTTTTGGTTTTTTCTTAGTAACTCAGTCAAGGGTTTATCAATTTTTAATCCTTTCAAAAATCAGCCCTTATTTTTTCTGACTTTTTGCATAATTGTTTTCATTTTTATTGCAAGTCTATCTTATAGTTTTATTTCAGAAGTTGAAAGTGGGTATCTCACTTGTTAAAAGTCAGGATGTGGACAAGATTACATGCCTTCCTGTGGGACTCTACAGGAGACTCCATTCTCATGCTCTTTCTACCCTCCAAGGTTTCTTAGCTTGTAGCCCCCGTTTTCCTCCTAGTCACAATAGGTAATAACTAGCAAAGTGGCTTCTCACTGCCAGATTTTATTTAATTAATGATAATCATCTGGCCCTACTGGATACCCCTTCATCGGGTATTATACAGCTATTCCTTCCATTGCCATTTCTTCCATGGCTGGTTCCTGTTTCCTTCCATTACTGTTTCTCATTTTATCCTCAATCTTACCAAACTTGTGATGTATGGGACACTTTCCAATGTCACAGATTGAGAGGTTTGTACTTCTTTTTTTTTTTTTTTTGGTTTTTGGGTCACACCCGGCGATGCACAGGGTTATTCCTGGCTCTTCACTCAGGAATTACCCCTGGCAGTGCTCAGGGGACCATATGGGATGCTGGGATTAGAACCCGGGTCGGCTGCATGCAAGGCAAACGCCCTACCCGCTGTGCTAACGCTCCAGCCGCCTGTACTTCTTGTCTTTATAAAACTTCTCAATGTTCTGAGTCTGCTTGATGATGGTGAGAATAAGGATGATGAACTTGGAAAGCTCAGATATTTGAACATTTTGGATGCCCTAGGTCACCTGTCATTTTGGTGAATCACAGGAGGGAAAGTTTTACCTTTGTGTTGTCCAGATGTTTTGCCAGCTTGTCCTTTTTCCAGGAAGGTCCTAAGTGTTGCTTCTGACCATAACAAACAACTTTCCAGCTGCTATACCATCTGAAGCTCCTTCCACTTTAGGACACAGAATTATACTGGTCCCACTTAGAAAATAAAGAGTTATCTCCCTATTTCAAAGTCAGTTGATTAGTAAACCTTATCCCATCTACTATATTACTTATTCTCGCAAGGTACTGTAATACATCCAAAGAATCCAGAAATTAAAAAGAGAACAGGGGGCTGGAGTGATAGCACAGCGGGTAGAGTGTTGGCCTTTCACGCGGCTGACCTGAGTTTGATTCCCAGCATCCCATATGGTCCCCTGAGCACCACCAGGGGACTAACTCTGCACTAACTCCTGAGTGCAGAGCCAGGAGTGACCCCTGTGCATCGCCGGGTGTGACCCAAAAAAGAAAAAAAATAGAGAGAGAGAACAGGACTTTTAGGACTGGAGGACGAGGGAAGGTTATTCTGACTATCACACATAACAATGGGCTGGAGGAAATGTCCCCACTGGTGCTATCAAAATATTTAAACATGCTTGAAATAATCAGCATCTGTGTTTTAATTTTTTTTGAAAATATAGTCTTTGGGAAGAATAAAGATGCTAATCTTGGAAGGCCTGAATGTTAGTTTGGCTATTCCACCTATTTTTCCCTTTTGGCAGTCATTTAAGTATGACGAATGCACAGCTTTCGGAGGTGGAGAGATAAAACAGTGGGTATGCTGCTTGTCTTGCATGCAGCTGACCCGAGTTCAATCCCTGGCTCCCCTGAAGGGCTCCCAAACCTGCCAGGAATGATCCTAGAGCACAGAGGGTGTGGGTCAAAAACCAAAATAATAATAATAATAATAATAATAATAATAATGAAAATAAAGCACAGCTTTCTCATTTAATATCTGTTTGCTAGGGACCACATCTAGAGGTTCTCAAGGCTGACACCTGGCTCCGCACTCAGGGATCACTACTGGCTGTGCTGGGGCTGGGAAGACACCACAAATAGTTTGGGGTATTGAACTGGGGTAAGCCTCCAGCAAGGCATGCATCTTACCTCCTGTACTACATCTCCAGCCCCACTAATGTTATTTTTTTAAATAATAATAATAAAATTTTATTATTGCATTCAGAAAACATACTGAAACACACCAGTCTCCTTAAACATTATCAAATCTTAGTACACTTTAAGCTAACAGTGAATTAGTTTGCTTTTCTAAATTTGTGGCAAGTGAAATCTTGCCAATAATTAAAATATGTTACTAAGAGGGGTCATTCGCTGTAGGTAGGTTCACGGAATGACCAAAATTTTCAATAATTAGCCCTGCACAAAACTCATTGTGCAAGAAATACCAGGTGTTAGACTTTTTGAGCTTGTCACAAACCTTTAACTTTGTTAAAGGTTAATCCACTAATGTTATTCTTATATGTTCTTTTTTGCAACAGATAAGATGAAGAAACAGCCCATGGAGTCCTCTGTCTGAACAAGCACACAGCACCCCAGAGAAGAATGAGACAATAAACAAGTGGTTCATATTACATTACAATTGTAAAATATTCTTCTGCTATAGAAAGTTTCCAATAATCTTTGAAAGGACTGTATCACTGTATCACTGTCATCCTATTGTTCATCAATTTGCTATAGCAGGTGCCAGTAACGTCTCCATTCATCCTAGCCTTGAGATTTTAGCAGCCTCTCTTTACTCATTCTTCCCAATGGTGCCGCATTGGAGGCTCTTTTCAGGGTCAGGGGAATGAGACTCATCATTGTTACTGTTTTTGGCATATAGAATACACGACGGGGAGCGCACCAGGTTCTTCCTGTGTGGGCAGGATACTCTCAGTAGCTTGCTGGGTTCTTTAAAAGGGAGAACTAGGCAATAAGCGGTCCGGGAACTTTGAACATGTCTAGGCAAACAGAGCTTCCTATTCAAAGAAGACAATGACTGCTTTGGTTTTGTTTTAGAGAAAGGCTGATTCTAGATGGTTGTAGTAGGCAAAATTATACCTCTTAGTGTACAGTTGCTTCAAAATGCCCTACTTTGGGGCTGGAGTGATAGCACAGTGGGTAGGGCGTTTGCCTTGCATGCGGCCGACCCGGGTTCGAATCCCAGCATCCCATATGGTCCCCTGAGCACCGCCAAGGGTAATTCCTGAGTGCATGAGCCAGGAATGACCCCTGTGCATTGCTGGGTGTGACCCAAAAAGAAAAAATAATTAAAAATGCCCTACTTTTTTGTGGGGGGAAGTGTTTAGAGCTTACTCCTGGATCTCACTCCTGGTGGAACTCAAGGGCCCATATATTTAGTCAGAGATGAGCTGGTACAAGGCAAGCATCCTACTTGTTTTGCTCTACCTCTCGTTCAAATGTCCTACTCGTGTCTATGAGGGGGATTTAGGAATCTGGTGCGATAATCGTCCCCATAATTAGATTACACTACATCGCACAATAGACTTTAGGAAAGAGAGATCACTTTTGGAAGGACTGGCCTAATCAGATGATCCATTAAAGGGACTGGGCTATTCCTAAAGAAATATTTAAGAACTGAGCGAGATTTAACATGAGGAAGTTCTGCATTGATGAATAAGGAGATAGAAGAGGGTCATAGTAACTTGCCATTAGGAAATTCCGTAAAAGTATGTTTAGACCAGATGGCTCAGCTTAACTAATATCTTGAATATGAGACTTTTGAGTGGAGAATCTAGTGCGTGGAATTCTGATTGATCTGAGATAATAAGTGTGTATGGTTTTAAGCCTCTAAGTTTGTGATAATTTGTCATGCAGTAACAGAAAACTAATTGACTAATATTAAGGTATTTCTAGTTAAACATGAGAGGGCTTTTTGAAGAACACTTTCTCCTGCTTCCTCCATGTAAATGCCATTCACCAAATTTGATTCCCTACCCACTCCACCACCACCCCCACCAACACCATGTGGTTATTTCATTGCATGTAACTGAACACACCATTTTGTCAGATTCAAATCTTCTTTCATATCACATATCAGAGTTATCTCCCTTTTCCCCCTTAAGGTTGATTGAGATGCAGAGATGTATGCATGTTTGGTATATTATATACATTTTTTAAGGCTGAAGAATCAAACCAGAAAACAGAGATTTCAAGAATTAAAGCAAGCAGTCTGTGTTTTGAAATAATTCAGCTATGTTCATTCATTGCATCTAGTTATCTTGAAACACAGTAACCTTGACATACTGGTTGAAGAAAACAGAGAAGCAATGTAAGCATAAATGCCTGAACATTTTAATATCTTTTATCAATAAACATTACTAGAATTCCATGCATTTGAATCCAGACTTTTCCTGAGGAAAACCTGCATTCTATCTTCTGCTTCCTGATAGTGCAGCTGGATCTTATTACAAGGCTAGGGTACACCATGGGAAGCGTGCCTAAACTTTTAAAGCTACAAAACGCAAGCTGATCTTCATTAATTTGATGTCTAGATTATGCAGATTGACCACAGTACTATTATACATAACATGGTGAAAAACATCATTTTATGGCTTGTTGAGAGCCCCACCTACACAATTTAGCTGAGCTTTATTTACTAAGATATTCCATTAACCACAAAGGCAGGATTTGGTGTCAGGTCAAAAATCAGATCAAACTGTGACTTAGTGGCTGATGACAGAGAATGCTCTACAACAAAGAGAACTGAGGACACAGTGTGATGTCTTTCTAACATTTAATTCAGGAAAAATTTAATCCCTGCCACAGTTTAATATAGTACTGCTACATACATAATGCATACAAGTGAAAATATTAAAACTCAATGATTCATAACTAATACTCACCACTTAAAATCCTTACTTGCTGCCTTTGTGAAAACTATGGAGCTGGATTAAGAGAGAAGCCACCCAATTTCAGATTTAAGTAAATGTGGAAGGTACATTTTAGAATGATGGATAAGATGAAGGATCATTAGCCTTCACCTGAATGATGATTTTCTATCGCAATTAAAACAAGGGAAACACATTTGGAAAGAAAATCTCCTCTCTCCACCCCCAAATGATTCAGGAATCCAGATAAATAGTGAATCAGTTTCAACCAGCTTTAACCCAAGTTTTCCCAGGTGCTAAAATCATCACTAAAGAACAACTATCACAAAACAATGATATCAATAAATTATAACCTATGTTGATTTAGTTTTATATACCAGTGTCTTGGCCATTTCTATAATTATGCCGAAGGAAGGCACTCCAAGCTGAAATGAAATAAATGACTTCAGTTTATGCCCACACGGACCCTGTCAAGTAGCCAATGACTTGCCCTTTCATTGTGAGTGACTAATATCAATGCTGGCTCTAAAGAAAGACACTTTTCATAATCGCCCAACAATCTGCTAAGTGAAAACATATGGATAGGCTTAGGCAAAGCCTGCCAGGGGTCTTTGCTGAATGGAAAACAGGTGCTCTCATTCTGTGCCACGTAATACCCCATTTACCCCCAAGTCCAAAGGTTAGAGGACTAATAGCTGCCTTGTGGTAATCAGGGAAAGCCAAGACACTAGCCCTGCGAAACATCTGGGACATATTTTACATACTTGCAACATATGCTTCAGGTTCAATTAAAGTGAGGCTTTGGCACATTTATTAATCTTTTTTACTTTTATCTTATAAGAGGACCCACTGACCTGACCCTACTATTAGACCATATGAGAAAACAGAAATAATGAGAGCTAGAGGTCAGTACCTGCTCGCACGGCAAAAGACACATTTGTTTTCTCATGAAATTCCATTATGCATGACTCTATACACAAACTAAATAGAGGAACCAATGCATTTTTTTTAAAGTAGGAAATCATCCTTTTCCCATTTGGATGCACTGATAACCAAGACTTGCAATACAGACTATTTTGAGAGTCAAGCAAGAAGAAAGTGGAAACATGGAACTTGCCGAACCTTTCACATGTCCATTTCTTATAGTAAAACTCTGTATTTCGAAAAGTGCATTCTAGGGATTCTTCCCTCTGTTGAGTGAGTCACCACAAGTCTATTGTAAAGTGCTGCATTTGAGATTTTTAACATTTTTAGATTTTTTTGCCATTAATTACATCACAAGGAAAAAAAAAACTCTTTTTAGACAATATCATACAAATGGCTGAATTTATAAAAAAAAAATCAGTTGTCCATATTTTCCTATGAAAAGCACAGTGTCCACAGCTTATAGTAAAGACTATTCTTGAATCCACATGGTAATTTGAGCACTCATGTCCAATCAACTTTGGTAACTAGATCCAAAATTGTACTAAAACCAGGTGCTATTTTCAGACAACCAAATACTAGATTACAATAGATGCCATTTGGAAATTTGGCATACCACCCTGGCATTTTCTACTACATTTTCTACCTTCAAAACATTAGTGTTTTGGTGAGCTGGTGAAACCTGGTGTGCTATTTGTTTTACAGTCTTGATATTTTCTCTATTAAAAAATGACTAGAAATGGGAAATTAGTAGCATAACAACAAAAGTCAAAACAATACAGGTTGACCTCAGCAGGGGCACTGAAGTACTAGACTTCACTAAAGGTTTCCATTTATTAACATTCCTGAGAAAATGCCTGATGCTAGAAAGAATCTTTATGATGGCTTTAATAATAAAGCAGCAACAAGGAAAGGAAAATGGCCATAAATGGATGGCAGCTCAGTGTTTATCAGCAGAGAAATGATGATTCAGAGCTGGCATGTTGAGTTAAAATACAAGCTCTCTACAGCTCCACAACTGACCTTAACAATAAATCATACCATTTACTTCCAGAAGTCTATGCTCATGTTATTTAACATTAAAAACAAGTACATATGTGTTTTTGCAGGACGGAGATTTTGTTAGCTTCTGTTTGATGATGTTGCTAATGACTAAATGATGTACAGAGTAAAAATTTCACATAAAAGCTCTATCAATTTAAAAATGTTTGAAATAGCAATTGAAGGATGTGTGCATGCATGTGCGTATGTGTGGATGTGGATGTGTTTCCATTTTCCTTCAAGCACTGAATATTAGGGACAATCACTTGAGAAGATAAACTAATCACTGTAAATTTTTTTGACATTTCCAGTGCTTGCTTCCTGCACACAGATTCTGACACTGGTATATAACTGTACATCTCCAGTGGAATCAAAGGCCAAAGGCATAAATTAAGATACACTATTTTCCTCCTTTCTTCAAAAAGTTTCACTGCTTTATTATCACAGAAGTTAGAGAGATTTCAATGAAGGTCAAAATCTGGTTTGAAATGCTAAACAATATGTTAATATTAAACGATATTCTCTCTCCCACCTCTCAAGCTCACTCTAGGAATTTTTTAGATTTTTAGGTCTAGAAATGCCCCAAATGATGATAAACTACCTGTCTTGCATAGAAAGCTGTTCTTCCTACTTCAACCACTTCTAAAGTGGTACAAGGTCATTCTAATTCCTTTCCCCAGTTGTCCCATCTCCCCGGGGGACAACCAATCCAAGCAGTCCCAGAAACTAATTGTTATTTACTGTGGTTTCCATCTCCAAACCAACTCGCAGTCGAAATCTGAGCCTCCCTTTTTGTGATTTTCTGAGGAAGGAGTCAGGGCCATTCCTAGACTGGGCAAAGGCAGTGAGTGTTGACCTCATTTTAATGTCCTTGGTCACCTTCTGCACTGGTCTTCCTCCCGAATTACAGATGACAATATCCACGTTCAACTCATGCATGCTATTTTCTCACTTTTCTCTTCTCCCAAGTGTAGCCTGATTTGTAATACTCAAGATAGGACAAATTTTTGCCCTTCAAAAACAGTTGTCACTGCCGTTATCTTCATGAAAGCTATCAAGTTCCAGACAAGCTGATTTTTTTCCCCGTTGTTCCTGGCAGAAAAATATTTGACCCAGCTCTGGACAAAAGCGAAGAGGATTTATAGCCCTCTCTCCCTCTTTGCAACATGCAGTGGCATTGTTACGATGATAAACAGCACTGTCCAATTTTCTGGACTCAAAACACTTCAACTCCTTTTTTAACTGTCTGTGAAAACAGTGTCATGTCTACATTTCTTCATCCCCAGGTACCCAAGTGCTGGGAAAGATAATTACCTTGTCATCTTTGTCATCTTCTTCTTCCTCGTCCTCTAACATGTCCTCCAGTACCTACAGACAGAAACAGAAGTCATTTCCAGGCTCCTAAAAGAGAGAATTTTGTTCTGTCATTTTGAACATTTAGGAAATGAGAACTTTATTAACATTTGAAACAGATGCACTGAGAAGGGATAGTTGGTCTGCAGAGAGGGATTAGGAAAAACCTATATCATTAATTGGTTAAAACAATGGAACTGAATCTTAGTCAGGGAAACTGTAGTGGCATGAAATATTCTGCAATAACTTGAAGAATCTGAAATATGCAAAAGTAAATGAACATTCATTTTAGGGATGCTGTAAATCAAGATGTTTCCCTTTTACCTGCCCTACAGTCTATATTAATCAGGCAAGAGCTAGATAACTAAGCAGAAAACAGCTCTGCTATTTGAATTACGTTTCACCGAACTCTAAGATAAAAATCTGCCTGTTCATTGATTCAGGCTGGTGGTCTACAACATACAGATAACAATATCTCTCTTGGTTCAAATTTTAATTCTTACATCCAAAAATCAAATTTTGAAGGTATTATCTTTAGCTTTTCAATTTTGTGGATTTCCTGAAACTTCAACGTTGACTTCTCTGTGATTTTATATAAAGATAACATTATGAGAACAAGACATTATGAGGATAAGAACAAGTCTGAAAGAGAATTAGTGTGTATGAAAAATCCAGGTAGGTGCAAGTGTATATATCTTTAATGGCTCCTATTTACCTACTTAAGCAGAATGGGCTCATTAGTTTGGGTTTTCCAAATATTTTTTCTTTGTCTCAATCAGTATATATCTAGAGGTATTTTGAGTGGAACTTTATATTGTTTTAGGTATTTTACTATGGTTTTATATGTCATACAGACACAAAGATACACATATACACTCCATGGAAACCAAATATTTTTTAATAGTTTGGGAGAGATTGTTATACAAATAAAGAGCAGCTTATGGTTTTATTGATGATATTTGATACAATGTCTTATGGCACTTTTAACTTTCTATCCAATTTGTTGTGCTTCATCTCTGAATAAACTTGATATAATGCCAAAAAGGCATGCCAAAAAGCATGCCTACAGGTTTTTTTTGAGGGGTGAGGGGTGTTGAGCCACACTCAATAGTATTCAGGGCTTACTCCTTGTCAAAGGCACACTGCATGGTACTGTGGGAATACAAATATGGGTAACTGAAACACATATAATTCACCAATATTCATACTAGTCTTCAAGAGGCTGTATAATCAAGGGGTTGGAATTATAGTACAACAGGTAGGCATTTGCTTTGCACCTGCTAATCGAGGTTCTATCCCTGGCATCCCATATGCTCCCTGGAGCTCGCCTTCAGTAATTCCTAAGCACAGAGCTATGTGCAACCCCTGAGCATTACCAATACTTAATAAAGAAAATAGAGGCTATAATTCAGTGGAATTTAAATAGAGTCTATCAGAAAACCCTTCCCATTAACTGAATCTCCTCAAACTTGAGGTATTCGCATCATCAACATACAGATAACATTGGTAATGATATATAATTGAGGTTATATGCCACTATTTCAAATTGTGCTTATTGCAATGGAGGTTTAGATAGGCAATTAGGCATGACATTTCAGTACATTATGCTGCATCAAAAGAATTCACCTGGTGCATTGTGTACAGAGGTTACTTTTTGTAGATGAGTTTTGGAGGTTGGTTGCACAACAATGTAAAACTTTAATTAGAATTTTTAAGTTAAGTTTAAACTTAATATTGTCAAAGTATACTTATAAAAATGATTAAAACAATTATCTCAGATAATTCACTTACTCCTTAAAACCTACATTCTTTAATTTTATATTTATAAGAAAATAAATATAAATTATTATATCATTTATAACTGGTGTTACTGGTACCCACTCGAGTAAATCGATGAACAACGGATGACAGTGCTACAGTGCAGTGCTAAGAAAATAATTCTTAAGTTTTAATACTTAGACCAAGCAATTATAAAGGGTGGTCATTTTTTAAGGGTGGACATTTTATATACACATACTTATATATGTATATATTTTATATATTATATATGTAGATATATAATATACATCCCTATATATAATTATATGTATATAATTTCCCCCTCTATTGCTGAGGATTAAACCTAGGATCTTATGCATGCAAGACAAGTGTTCTACAGCTGAGCTTTACCACGGCCCTATATTTGATCTTAAAAATTATATATATTAAAGTATGTAATGTTCAGATATATATTTGAATGTTTTTGCTAAAATTACTTAAACAGATTTGCCTATTATGTCAAAAGGAAAAAATGAATACTTCACTTGTACTTCCATGCACAAACAAAACTGTTTTAGGTAGTTATCACTAGAGAAGTGCTATATGTCACCCACTCTTCAGAACCTACCATTGTACTAAAGATGCTAGCAAGGTAGGATTGTGCCAAGACAGTGTCTAGCAGACTGCAAGGGTAATAATTGTGCTCACGAATTAGATCCTGGGGTCAGAGACAGCTCAGTGGTTAAGGTGCTTGTCTTACATCTGGCCAGTCCCCAGCATTACATATGATCCCCTGAGCACTGCCAGGAATGATCTCAGCACTGCCCTGAGTACAGAGTCAGGAGTAATTTCTGAGCACAGCCAGCTGTTGCCAAACATCCTGGCAAAATAAATAAAATAAAATATTAAATAAATTAAAGAAAAGAAATAGATGCTGACAGAACAGATTAATCTATTCTCTACTTTTAAGAATGCCACCTATTAAAGTTCCTACCATTTATATATCTTATAAAACTGAACTAATTTATCTGGAAAAGCACCAGGAAGCAGATTAATAAAGGTAAACAATCAAAAATGATTTCCCACATTTGTTTGGAAAGAGAAATCCTGAATAGTTAGCCTTTGCGTTAAGATATGAAGGTCTCCACTCTCCTCGAGTTAATTTTTGAAAACTAAAAATATTATTAAACCATAAAACAAAAGCTTAGTTCACACATTTTACAAATCAGCTGTGGATCTTACGATCAAGAATGTCTTAAAAAGGTTTAGAGGCTCTTCATTTCCAAAAGTCAAACCGTTCTCACCCTGCACAAGTGGGTGATTGGCTATGCACAATCGCTCCACAAATGTGCACTCAGAATCACCAATACAACCATTTGCTTTTACATTTGGCAGAAAAGTGGTTTGCTAGTGAGAGGTCTCTGTGTTGTATTTTAAAAGCTCTATGAGGGCTTTTCCCTCCTCCAGTGCTGTTTTAATACTACATCATAAAAATCTACAAGTGAGGATTTATAATACAGACGGTTTCCTATTGAAACCTTGCAGCTGCTTTAGAATGTATCTACTATTGCATTTTTGCTCAGGTGAAGATTAAGGAAACTTGGAAAATGGAGATAATAACACCAATCCCACAGTCTTGATTAAGAACTCAATGAGATCATGCATTTAAAGTTCTTAGAATAGAACCTATGCTGAAGAAATACTAAAAATGTTAGCTATTAAAAAAAGCAACAATTTAATGACATCTTGAGCATTAATCTTGTCAATTTAATTATGTATTTTCCCCTGGGCAAATTATTCAGTATTCTTAATAATATACAAAATTTTGATTCATGCTTCACTGATACTAAGAAACACTTAAAAAGCACAGGTAGAGAGGCATGGATATAGATTTCCAGTGAAAAAAGATGATGATTTCACAATTAATTTTTTGGCTTTAAGGTCCAATTTGGAGACTTTGAAAACAAGAGTTTCTCAGAAACAGGGCTATGCTTTAAGACAGGAGTCCTAGCCAAATGCAATTACTATCAAAACTGTAAACTGAGCTTTTAAAAACAAACTGTATATATATCACTGAAGAGCATTTAAAGATGGCACAAAATTGCAACCTTTCCCAGAAAATTCAAGTAACACCTACTATTTAGAAAGAGAGTTTAACGCTTAACCAAAGAAAACAAATACAGGAGTCCTAGTCTCAAATTCAGCTGCTTCTTCCTCAAATAAAACCAAACAAGTACTATATAGTTTTGTGTGCAAGTACACAAAGTCCAGTTACCTCAACATTTGTCAGCAGTAATTCAACAATAACAAATATGCAGGACTTTTTCAGAGGGACAAAAATGAAGAGTGACAGAAAAAAATGCATATGTTAGAAAAGACACAAAGTTGAGTTCTTTCCTTTCTTTTTCTTGAGGGGGAATATCTCAGATCCACTCCAGAATTCTCCTTCCAAATTATGCTTTCTGATACCTTGCTTGAAAGCAAGTAGTATTAATCAAACAAAGGAAGGGCACTGGGGAAATCAGAAAGATGTAATGCAAGCAGTTAAAAGTGACATGACCTTCTGTAATGTCGCTCGTCACAGACTTATATGCCGCACACTGGAGGAAGGTCTTGAAAGAAAGTGATTCTTGGTACTATTGCTTGAATGTAATACTAATAAAGATGACATTTCAAAAAAACACACGTAGACAGCCCCAAATGCAGCATGCCAGCTACATTCCAGCCAAAACCTAGGCACGTAACATTTTTAAAGCATAATATTTCTTCTTTTTATTCAATATTTGCTGAACATTTGTCATTAACATATAAAATTTAATATGTGTATGTACATTTTAAAAATCTATTCTCAAAGTGAAGTAAAATCACATCTATAGGACCTACATATTTTATATAGTTGAATAGGAGTGTTTCGATACTACATGCGTTTCAGTGTTAATTAAACAGTAAACACCTTATGAACTCCAAGAAAGTAAGATTTCATTTGGCTGAAAATGTTCATCGTGGCATTGGTAATCTGAATAAAAATATGAAGACATTCTTAGAATTATTTCGCCCAGGCTGTTTGAGGGAGACAACTTGAAAAATGCAGAAAGGAAGACCCATAGAGTGAAGGCTGGGGAAAAGAGGGTCAGGTCCATTTCATTATTAAAGTCGCCATGAAACAGTGGGTACTCTTTATTGCTTTTAGAGTCAACTTGGGTTGAAAAATTGAAGTTAAAAAAAGAGATTAAAAGAATATATGAGTAATTCTTAAAAAACAACAACTTTGTTTTATGATGTTCCTAGGGCTTCCCACGTATTAACATCCCTTTAAATAAAAAGGGAACAAAGAAATCTTAGTTATTACCCTTTTAAGTATTGAGTATCACAAAGCTCAAAACCCTCAAAAGCCCAAACTGACATAAAGCCCCGTTTCTTTTGTATGTTTACTTTTTCCCCTTTGGAAATCATCTTTGAATTAAATGGATGTTTTGCTATGCTCGGAATGAATAGTTGCACAATTCAAATTGGTTCACTCAAACATGGTCTATAAAAAAAGCAACACATTTAAATTAAAGAAGAAATCACTGCTGGCCAGATGTGCAATGGCAATGTTAAAAAAAATTAAAGAAAGAAAATTGTCACAAAAGGAAGAAGTTTCGTATTTAATTCCATATTCATAGATCATCCAAATGTGTACAGATGCTAAAATTTGGACACATTACAAACTAAATGCCTATTTCTACCCTAGAGATATGGAGGAATTTGGGGAGAGTAGTGGTCGCCAACACGGTCTGGAGTTCATTTATACAATTTGTGTGTGTGCAAAACCCAAATCGAGCATGCATTTATGCCTCATTTGGGTGTATAACATGTACAAGTAAATACAAAATCAGCGAAAACCTATGGCTCAAGAAGATACAGAGAGCCACTCAGCTTACTTCAGATCACTGGAAAGTACTGAGGTTGGGATGAAGATTTCTGTGGTCAATAACATCATTATAGGTGTTTTTGTGTTGTCAGTTGTCAGAAAGCATCTATCTGTTCCTCCCAAGATTCTAAAGGAACTTTCGCAAAATGAATGGCACAATTAAACTGCACATATAATTTACGCTTCATTTGTAGAAAAATAAAGACTCATCAACGGGTCTGAGATATACGGTTTCCTCTAGTATATCTCAAAAGCAACTGTATGTATGATGGCTGCTTAGTTTGATTCGTGCTATTAAGGATTTGACCTTGGAGTATTTCAGCTACAGTAGTCATCAAGATAACTGAACCACTAGATGTAATAATAATTAGTGTGATAGACTTGCCAGCAAGGCTGAATATATTGCAATACAAAAGAAGGCAGACTAAAAAGAAAAGCATTATTACTTACTGCTAAAAGACTTCCTGATTTTTACAGACACTCAAATACAATTATTTCTTCTTGCAGAATGCATTTCCTTGGCTCATTCTGGGAAGTGCCATGTTGTAATTTAGTCTGATTCTTAATAGGAAATGTGGCTTTAATGTGGCTATCAGAAGACTTTTGATGCATGCCACTGATTACATAAAGTCTGTATTCTGCATCATCCACAACAGCATTATTTTCGGTATAATATGCTTTGCAGTAAGGTGCAAGGGCAGTAAATCTACTTTGCTGGCCATGAGCATGTAACTTTAAAACAATTTTTTTAAGTGTCAGCTTAATATACATAAAAAATCTTTCACTGAGAAAAGAGAAACAATATCTAAAATAAATTATATAATCAGTATAAGCATCTTAATAAATTTCTTTTACATTTCTTTCTCAGTATTCTTATATGTTCGTTTTTATACCTACACAAAGCACTGTGAATGCAATGCTAGTGTTTATTTGAACTATGTCTCCATCTAAAGGCTTCACCTTGTATTGTATCTTTTGCTAGCCAGGAAAACACTAATTTTGAGTTTTTAGAATACTGCATACTAATTCAATGCAAAAGAGAAAAATAAGACAACTATTAATAATCTACAATGTGTCTTTTACTAATTTTAAATAAAGAACTATCATTCATTATTCCTAAAAATTATACAAGAAACCAAAAAATCAAGATGTTTGATGAGCTTTGCAAATAAAATTAAAAGGTAACTAGATTTATCACTAACTTATATTAATTAAGTTCAATATTTTTGAAGACATTTTTATATGACTAATATCCAGATTTTAAATAAAAAGAAAATCATTTATGCAGTTAATGCCAAATTTCATTCCAGAATCACAAATGTCCTACAAAAAAAGCACAATTCAGAATGATTTAGATTTTATAAACAACCTTAAGAATTTGTATCAAGTATCTGATTAAGTCTATATTAGCTACTTAAAATATTTTCTGCAATAGTGTGAAAAGGAATTTTCTAGGATCTATAAGAGATCTCTGTTCTCTAATCTCTAATTTTGCTTAATCAGAGCAAAAAAATGCATTTTGCTCTAACCCCCTGAGATCTGTTTGGGTGCATTAAAATTGCAAAAACAAGAAGTCCTTTTTTCAGGCAAAAGTATAGTTCACTACACATAATATAAGTAAATGCCACCCTTTTAGAACATTAGGGAGCTCTAAAGAACAGAATTTGAAAAGAAAAACTCACTTATCTTGGAAATTAATGCGAGCAAACTTTTGGACACTCGTACTCTGCTAGGCTTGATTCACGCTGTACCAAACGTCACAGCTCTTTCTTATTCTAACCAATATGCCGGGGACATGAGTTGGTGTGAGTGAAATAGGTAGACATTTGTTGAAAACCTACTCTGACATGAGTTAATTTTTCTTCCCCCCCTTTTGCTTAGAATAGTTTGAGACCCGAGAACATGATGTCAGAAGATTATAAAATGAAGCATGTTTTCAATGGCAAAAAAAAAACCCCACGTAATCAGAAAGCTTCATGGTTTTTTTTCTCATATGTCTTTTCTACAAATCATAATTATTTTTTAGATTTTTAGGGGGTAAAGAATAATCACCACGCTCAAGAAAATCCATGTGTGGTTACCCCTACGCTTGAACTATGGTAAATGATGAATTATAGCAGAAAAACTTGACTGAAAAAATGTGAACCAAACCGTACACAAAACCTCCACAGCAGTTTTACCATGTACTTCCTACAATACCTCACAAGAGCTTTCTATCTTAGGAAAAGCCTGCTGTGTCCACTTATTCTGCTTTATGTAGTGTACTGTGTGATTGCTAAATTAGTGCATAATGCATTTATAATATTTATAGTACCAACATTTAGTTAAATAACCTTTACATAAGATTTATGTTGATTTTTTTTATTTCCCATTTAATGGCAAATTGCGAAGAGCATGTTTCATAAAGATAATTCCCATTTAAATTCATCAGTCCATTAAATATTAAAATTATGTTTCTGATGCAATCGAGAACAAATTTGTCCAGCTTCAGCGATTATTTGCACTCATAAAAATTAGGCTTGATTAATAAAATTTAAATGCTTGATTAAGTTGACATTTTCATGTTCTATTCTGATTTATTAAAATTAGTCCCTATGCCCAGACCTGGTTCGCCAGGTTTCTTTCTCCTTCTTTTAGTGGACACCAAGACAGAGCCTTTTAGGAAGGGGCAGTCTGCTTTTGGACTCCATGACGGGAAATGCCCATTTAGTTCCTAGGGTGCTTGGGCTTTGTCTTTGAACAGTGGGCTCGGTGGAGATTTGCATTACAATAATCAAGAAAAATACCTCTTTCAAATATAAATGGATAGAATCTGTTAGATAGGACATGCAAAAGCATTTCTGTAAACCTTGTTTGTCACAGAACTTCATTTTGCAAACGAGTGCTTAAAAATTTTCAACTGAGTTTTTGTTGACAAAAATATAATTTTTATTTGGGGGCTTCCATGTCCATGGGGGTGGGGATGGTGATTGACACAGGAAATTGCACTGTGGCTTGCTGCTGTCTTTGTCTCAAGCTCAAAATCAACAAGGCATATTGGCGACTTAAAAAAAAATCCTTTTCAATAGGACTTAGAAGGGAGCTCTTCAACAGGTAGTGACTTTTATACAATGCTTGAAACCCCATCAAAACAGTTTGTCCTATTTAATAGCCGGTCAGGGATGTCACTGTCATTTGCACTCACTATTTACTTCACACAACGTGTTGTCTCCTGTATTCCCACAAAGATGTATCAAGCAACAATCCCATTTTATTGATGAGGAAACAGAGGCAAAGGGGAATGAATACATTCAGAGAGCTAATAAATCAATCTCTGAATTTGGAAGCCTGAATTTATAATCTGAACTAAGAACAAGGTGACAGCAGCAGCAAGCATTTTTGTTTGTTTTTGTTCTTGGTCTCCCTAGCAGTGCTCCAGAGATCTGAGCTTCGTAGACCTAATGTTTAAGTGCATGGGGGCTACCAGGGCTGCACCTGGCAGTACTGGGGGACATGCAGTACTGGGGACTGAGCAGAGAACCCGAGCATGAAAGGTACACTCTGCAGCCCTCATGCTATAAACCTTCTCCTTTCTTAGACACTGATGCTATTGCCCATGGGAGTAGAACTCCCACTTAGGGACTTTGTTTTGGTGGAGTAACTTTCTTTCAGTTAAGCAGGGCATCAAAATATCTAGAATTTTCTTTGGCTCTGTTTTGCTTTGCTTCATTGTGCCAGGGATCAAATCTAGATTCTCATACAGGCAAGGCAGGCACTCTGCCCCTGAGCTTTTGTTGACAAAAATATAATGCGTCCCTGGCTCCAGTATTATCATTTTTGAAGTAACTGATATGGTAGTGTAATTAGATAATTACTTTCTTTTTCTTGTATGATAAAGTAAGCTCAGTAACAAATGATATAAAATGCCCTTGGAAGCATATTATAGTTTGGTCACTTTGCATGGACTATTCTGGTTCTATGCCTTAGGTTGTTAGAATGATTTTAAATTTGCATGCTCTTGACGAATGTATCTCATGCAATGCTAAAAAAATCATGAATATAAAACTCTCAGGGTTATTGGTCCAATAATAGACTGATTTACAAACATTTTCCTCAAGCAGATAAAGACATATCATTTTGTTTCTACTTTTAGTATCTTAATTGAGGTCTTGCAATTTCTTGCCACCTTTCTGAACCAGAGACAATAAGTCTCCACAAATATCATTTATAACCCTCTGCCAACACCACCCACCACACAGGGCATGATGATCAAGACTAATAGTGCAAACTAGTCACAGGGTCATGAGTCAGCCAGAGGTGTTTCTGTTGGCCCTACATCCTACATGCCTCACTACGACTTATCACAGAGTTTTAGATAATCGTAAAGAGCAGAGTACAAAACCATTTTGAAAAAACAAATAGGACATCATTCTTAACAGGAAAAATACAATATTCACCCAGAGAATTGAGACCCAAACTGTTGAGATCTCTTGCTTTCTTCTCTGTCTCTCCCCTCAACTACATGAATGACAAACTATGGGAGTAGTCTTTCTTTGAAGGAACAGCATGGTGATTAAGATTGTTTGGTTGACAGATGGGTAGATATTTGGGAGCAGCACTTTGGAGACCATCTAGATGATAAATTTCTTAAATTCATGAGAGGCTTTGCGGGGGAGTTAGGAAGTGGGTTTTTCAATGTTTCCTGTGGTTCCAGAGGCCAAATACGGCTCAAATAAGATGAGATTATCAATTAAAAGGTAGACATATTTGTATTTCCTTCAAGATTCCCAGGATAATGATAGTACAGATAACAGTAGTACAGTGGAAGTGTTTGCCTTGCATGAAGTTGACCTGGGTTTGATTCATAACTCCCCAGATAGTCCCCTGAACCCTGCCAAAAGTGGTTCCTGAGTGCAGAGCCAAGAGTATAACCTGAGCACTGCCAGGCATGACCCAGAAACAAACAAAACGATTGTCAAGATAATTAATTTGTTCTAAAAGCAGTGCTCTCTCCGCTGTTGCACGACCAGGGCCCCGGAGGCCAGCTAAACTACTTTAGGCACCAGCAGCTTCTTGCATTTCTGCTAGAAGAAGCTCAGTTCTTCTAGACTGTGAACTGAGCCCTGGCCGCCATCTTATGACGACCACAAAAGGGAGGTACGAGCCTGCAGCAACGGGACGTGTGGGTGACCTCGGGACGGGGGTGTTACCGGCACTGCCCTCCATTGAATATAACCCCGGCTGCTGCACAACCATGGCCCCAGAGGCCAGCTAAACTACTTTGGGCACCAGCAGCTCCTTGCAGAAATGTCTCTAGACTGTGAACTGAGCTATGGCCGCCATCTTATAATGACCACAAAAGGAAGGTACGAGCTTGCAGTGATAAAAATTTCTGGCAGAAATTTCCCTGGACTTAGTTACTAAAATACTAAAATACAGAAATCCAAGACCTCATATCTCTTCATTGTCAGCAATGGAAAACAAATTACCAAATGCTTCCTTTTCAACAGGTCTGACTTTGGGGGTGGAAACTCCAAACAATAATAGTGAGGTTTTTGTTGAAATATTGAATGTAATCAAAGTAAAGAGAAAAGTAAAGTGAAATTTATCAGCTACACAGGTGGGGATTTGGGGGTGGGGTGGGGGGTATCCTGGGGTTTCTGGTGGTGAAATATGTGCACTGATGAAGGGATGGGTGTTTGAGCATTATATAACTGAGACTTAACCCTGAAAGCTTTGTTACTTTCCACATGGTGGTTCAATAAAAAATTTTTTTTTAAAAAAGCAGTGCTATTTCAGGGCAGATATCCTCCAAAAAAATGAAGAATAGGACAAGGGAAAAGTTAAAAATACTGGAATATAAGGTCTCCACCCCCAAAAGTGTCCCCTAATTTTTGTCAGCCATTACTAACAAAGAATAAGGGTGGGAAAACTGTAGAGTACACGCTTAGCCTATGCAGGGTCCTGAGTATGATCTCTGGTACTGCACTGCTTGCTGAGCACTGAAAGATGAGCCCTTATTTCTAAAAGGCTGACAAACTACGGCTGAATATTTAGCTCAGTGACAGAATGCAAACTTTGCATGCACGAGTCTCAGATTTGATCTCCAGCACCAAAACCAAAGAAACAAAACCAATAAAATAGCTGACCAAGCAAGATAAGTTTTGTGGCCAAAAAAGAAAAAGAAAGAGAGAAGGAAAAGGAATAGGCATTGTCTCTTTATATTTTTACATTCCCTGATGCATCTTTGGAGGATCTGAACATGGAGAATGGTGGGAGACATTCAGGAAGATGATGAAGAGCTAATTAAGTGAGTAACTGTTAAGTGTCCTCAGGCCACTACCACCAGCTTTAAATCCCAAGTCTTTCTCCCCAATCTTTATAGAAAAAGCAAGAAATTTGCCTTCCAGTAAAGAAGATCTATAGGAAATGGCCTTATAAACACAGAAGTGCTTTCACTTAGGTCTTTTTCTACATGAACTGACTGGTTACGTACAGGTAACACTCATCTTTCCACCATTTTACATTTTTATCTTTCCAATTGGAAGTTTTGTTGCAGTTTGAGAATAGAGTAAAAGGATAACTAATAAAGTATGACAAGCAAACAAGGAGCAACTGAAATAAGAAGTGCGGTTATACAGTTACACATACGGGTGGGGAACTGGGGAGGTGGGGGGGAGGGGGGAGGTATACCGTAATTCTTGGTGGTGGAATATGTGCACTGGTGAAGGGATGGGTGTTTGAGCATTGTATAACTGAGACTTAAGCCTGAAAGCTTTGTAACTTTCCACATGGTGATTCAATAAAAGAATAAAAAAAAAAAGTGCGGTTATAACAGAGAAACCCTTTTTCTTTCCACATGCAGGATATCTGCTAACTATATATACATCAGACCTTCCCCACAAGCCCATTATATCAAATATTCAATTCAGTTTCTTTCTCTCACTAGACCACAAACAGTCCATACAATAATAAAGTGTTAATTATCGCCCTTTTTTGTTCATTTGTTTTTGGACCATACCCATTGATGCTCAGGGATTATTCCTGGCTCTGAAGTCAGAAATTACTCCTGGCAGTGCTTGGGGGATCTCTGGGGATAGAACCCACATGCAAGGTAAGTGCTCTACCTGCTGTGCTATCGCTCTGGCTCAGTACAGAACAACAGCTGGTACAGGGCCTGGTTCAATAACTTTTAATTGAATAGAAATAATTGTGCATGAAATGTAGACACACTTTTATCTGGAAAGATCAGACAAAATATTCATTTATTAAACATTTTTTGAGTAACCATTATACTATTATGTGGGAAGAAACTTTCTCTGTACTGTGATTAGAGACAAGATGGAAGGAATAATTAGAACCACTGCTGGCAGGTGAGGACAACCTATAGTGACAGAATCATTACAATGGACTGTGGCTGGACATGGGAACTTAGAGGAATGAAATCACCTGACCTCTTTGAGTGGAAGTTGGTAAACGTGGACTGGGGGCCAGAGTAGAAGGTATATCAAAGGAAGTTTTCCAGAAGAAAAAATAATTAGCACTTATTCAGTGACTATGTAGAAACTAATAAAACTCTAATAGTTTCAAGTAATGGTTTCAGTATTACTATTAACTAAAAAATTTAATAATCCATCTGTTCTAAACACAACATTCTTCTTCCAAGATTTTGCTAAGGGACATTACTAGAAGGTCACCCAATGATTTGTTTAGGATTTTCTTTAAAATACACCTAATGTGGCACAACCGTTGAAAGAAAACAACTTGTGTCACATTACTAAAGTGAGTAAGTAAAAATAGTGTTATTCATAAGTCAAAAATCAGGCCGTCATTAAAAATGAAGTGGATTTCCAGTCATTTGAGGAATGCTTTTAGCATGTTGCTGAAGGTAAAAAGCAGTGAACTAATGTTGACTCCATTTCTGTTACTAAGAAATGCGTGATAAGCAAGAAATACACATTTATGTGGTAAATATATGATTTATTTAGGGTTTTCAGCTACACCTAGTGGTGTTCAGGATTTACTCTTAGCTCTATGCTCAGGAGCCATCCCTGGTGATGGCCAGGGTCAAACCTCGGTTGGCTCCATGCAAGACAAACACCCCACTGGCTACATTATTGCTCTGCTCCCAGATATTACTGTGCCACTCCTACAGGCAGTGCTCCCTACCTCTGTCTTCTCTGGGGGTCATAGAGTCCCCAACTCCCTCAAGACAACCTGTTCCCCTGGGAGAAGGCCCCTCCTTCTCTCTGGTGTGGTTCAGGGAGACCCAGGGCTGCCCCAGAGAAGCCCCAGGAGCCTTGCACATGCCTGTGAGTGCTCTCTGATTTTTGGCAGCTCTCTGCAGTGGATGCACCCTACGGTATCTGAATCCCAAATCTATAATGCATGGCTCCTGGAATAAGTACTTGAAAGGCTCCACCCCCTGCAACATCATCCTGTCACATACAACACTAGCGCTGGCTCAATGTACACCAGTCTCGGGTGCCTGGAACAGCCCAGAGCTGGAACAGCACTTGCATCACCACTAGCTGGGGACTGCCACCTGTGCTGCCCCTCAGGCCTGTGGACTTTGAAGGGCACTTTGAAGGCAAAACTCCAGATCCGAGAGTCACCTTGAACACTGAAAGTCACCTTTCAGCTCTGCTGTGTGAGTCTTTTCTCATGGCATAACCTCTCTGAACTTTGGTTTGCTGCTCTGCTGAGTCATGAACAGTTGTTGTTTTTCTTACCCATTAAAAAAAAAAGACAAAAGAGCCCTGACAGGTTTTAGTGAATTTTTTCCCCCTGTTTGGTGCCAGGAATAGAACAGAGGACTTCGTACATGCAAAGTACCTACTCCGCTACTGAACTACATCCCTGGTCTGGGTTATTTCTATTAGCTCTAGAGTCTTCTATTTACTGCTCCCTGGTCTTTGCTTAATTAAGGTTACACTCTCAAAAACAAGAAACATACATCAAAACTAAGCTGCTGGGACACAGGTGAGAGAACACTGATGTTAGGGTTTGGATGGTACCAGTATAGGAGTCATCTTCTATCTGCCCCAGGCTGGAAGATGTAGAAATGCCAAGTATAGAGCACAATTATCAGAATTTTCAAATCAGTCACCTGTCTACAGATCTTGAGGCAAAAATAAAGGGCATGACGCTGACATTTGGGGTGATGCCGACAAAATACAGAGCCTTCAGTGAAAGTGAAATTTCAAATAAACAATCAATATTATGTTAGTACAATATTATACACTGAATAGTATAATATTTACATACTGAACTGAGCATCTGTATTTGGATTTGCTAAATCTCCCCAAGTTGGGGGTGAATTCAGAGGCCCCTAGGAACTGGAGATTGAGGCAACTCTGCAGGGACAAAGGCCCGATTACCTACAGAGATGTGGAGAGGGAGCTGGTAGTGTTGGCGGTGGGAGGGGCATGTTTGAGAAGAGTGGCAAGATGTTGATGTCCATAGGATGTCTGGTAGGTCCATGTCTAGAGCTCGGCAAGATCATGCAGGTTGAGAGTTACTGGTGTGGGTGACAACAGTCTATGCAGTGACTGATTACCTAGCAAAGCTAAGCAGGTGGTGAGCATCTTTGAGAGGGATGATGAGAAGAGCTTTTCTACTAACATCTGATTGGCTTCTGGTTTCTACTTCTTGAGGCTAGTGATTGTGTTAGAAAACTAAAGGTCTGGTTCTTTTCATGGTCCTCCTCAGATTTTTGCAAGCTGGTGACCTTCTGAAAAAATTGAGAAAATTGCCGTTGAAATAAGCAGGAAGAAGAAAAGAGTGATCATCCATTTTTAGATGTGTTTACAGGCTGCATGACTCAGTGCTGCTTCTGTTAAGAGCAAGTGTGCGGTCGTTTTTAGTACTGAGAGAAAAACACAGGAGGCTGTGATCGATGTTGCTTTCTGTGAATGATAAGGCCCTTCCTGACTCAGAGGGTCGAACTGTACGTGCAAAGTGCCTGGCACACAGATTTCTCTCTCCTTAGCTCAGCCTCAGCCTGTCTCCTCAGGGATCTCATAGGGATATTTCACTTCATGTTCTACTTATTTAAATGTTTCAACACAGGCTTCTTATTTGGGGGCGGTGGGCGGGTTGGGATGGCAGGGAGGGTTGCCACACCAAGTGGTGCTCAGAGTTGACTTGTGATTCCGTGCTTAGTGATGACTTTTAGGGAACTCCTGTGCTTGCCCTTCCACCCCATCACAGAATTCTTGGGAGCAAGAGAAGTGGTAGAAAAAATAATAAAAATAACAAATGTGGGACATTTAAGCACAGAGCCATGTGGGGACGCTCCTTTGCGGCCCCGCGCGAGATCGACCCCGGAGGCAACTGAACCACTTTGGACACGAGCGGCGCCCCCAAAATGCCTCCAAACTGTGTGCTGGGAGCTTCTGGCCCAGGCGCTGCCAGCAGGGTATGCTCTTTTCTCTCTCAACTCTTTCTTTTTGAACGCAGCGAGGCTATAGCTGGTTTTTAGACTCTACAGGAAGCCCGGGAAAGCCGATGGGCGGGACTTCCGGATCCGCCCTGTGCCGGCCGACATTTAAGCACAAAGCCATGTGGGGGACGCTCCTTTGCGGCCCCGCGTGAGATCGACCCCGGAGGCAACTGAACCACTTTGGACACGAGCGGCGCCCCCAAAATGCCTCCAAACTGTGTGCTCGGAGCTTCTGGCCCAGGCGCTGCCAGCGAGTGATGCAATTATCAAAAGAATTTTCCCTGGACTTCATATAGAAATCCAAAACCGCGTGGCTGCGATAGCAGCCGCACGACCTAATATCTCTTGATTGTCAGCAACGTGTAAATGTTCCTTTTTGGCAGGGCTTAACGTGGGGGGAAACTCCAAACAATAGTACTAAGTTTTTTGTTAAAGGGTAAAAGATTGTAGCGATAGAATTTTAGGCAGAATTTTCCCTGGACTTTATATAGAAACCCAAAACCGCGCGGCCGCGGCAGCCTAATGTCATCTAATCATCAGCAATATGAAATGGTTCCTTTGTAATGGGTTGGACTTTGGGGGGACCATAATAGGGTTAAAGTTTGTAGCGACGTGTAATTTCTGGCTGTACTTTCCCTGGACTTTATACAGAAATTCAAAGCCGCGAGGCTGCTGCCATGGCCGCGCAACCTATTGTCATTTAATCATCACCAATATGAAATGGTTCCCTTTTAACGGGTCGAACTTTGGTGGGAAATCCTAACAAGAATAGTAAGTCTTTTGCTGAAATATTGAAGGCCACCAAAGTGGTAGCCATTTCTATAGACTGAACTAAGCCATATCCCCACGCCGGCTGAGAAGAAATATCCTTCTTTCTCGGGAAGAAACGCGGCGTGGCGTTAACCATAGTATGATGTCCATTAAGCTGACACGGACCTGGTGGCATGGGAATGGGATACAAGGGAATAAATTATTATGTACTTGGAACAGCGGGACGCTGGTGGAATCTTGAGCCGGGGCTGATACCAGCGTATTACTTTTGGTTCCAGAAACTGCTTGCAGACATTCTACCAGACTATCAACTAAGCCAGAGCCCCATGCCGGCTGATGACGGGAAATAACCATCTCTTTTGGTTTGTTTTCCCTTTGTCAGGCAGCGTGGTGATTACTAAACAGGCGTGATCTCGGTGGCGCGGGACGAGGGGGGAAAAAAATAGAAAAGTTATGTAACAAACAGCGGGACTTAATATCTCTACATTCTCAGCAATGGAGAGCCATCAAATGCCTCCTTGACAGTGGGACTGTCTTCTCTTTTTTGGGGGGAAACCCTAGCAACAATAGTGAATTATGTGTTGAAACATGGACTGTAATCAAGATAAAGCGTAAACGAAGTGAAACTTATCACTTACAAGGGCGGGGACTGGGGGGGCGGGAGGGGGCGGGAGGTATAATGGGGTGGTTGGTGATGGAATATGGGCACGGGTGAAGGGAAGGGTGTTTGAGTACTGTATAACTGACATAATCCTGAGAACTTTGTAACCCTCCACATGGTGATTCAATAAAATTTAAATTAAAAAAAAATAACAAATGTGGAGCTGGAGCAATAGCACAGCGGGTATGGCATTTGCCTTGCACGTGGCCAACAGGGGTTCGATTCCCAACATCCCATATGGTCACCTGAGCACTGCCAGGAGTATTTCCTGAGTGCAGAGCTAGGAGTAACCCCTGTGCATCGTCAGGTGTGACAGAAAAAGAAAATAAATAAATAAACAAATAAATAAATAAATAACAAATGTGTGCGATGTACAGACACTCGGATTGAGTATCAGATGTTCTTGGGTTGCATCTATTTGGTGGATCATCCCAAACTCTTTATTCAACCACATTTTTAGCAGCAAAAATGTTTCTTCTCACAGGTTTTATCCCCCTCTGGAAAGAGGTTCTTTTGGTCTAACTGAAACAGCACCAACAAGAAACAAGATACAACACTACTTTAAGTGGGGTGTGGGGTGGGGAACACATAAAGAACTTTGCCATCTGAGGGAACCAACAAAGCATTTCAGTATTTATACTATTTTAGCAAGACAGCCGTTGTCCCGGTTTATGTTACAGTCAGATCATGAATCAGAGAATGATTTCATTGATTCACACAACTTTCAGTCTTTTAATGCCTCCATTGATTAGGTAACCAAGATTGCTATGTGGGAGGAATATCATGACAGTAAAATGATTGTTCTTTTAAAGTGTAATTAAAAAAATGAGGCTTGAAGAATTTTCATATGTCAAAGAGATTCAAAGACTTTCTTACCAAGCTTTGATTTATTCCTCACCTACTCGCCTGGGTGGAGTTTGATTTCCAGGCCACGAGTGTTTGTGAAATTAATGGGGTTACCTGGGAACAAATAACTGGCTCTGATCCTGAGGAAGTCACTGGACTCCTCACAGAAGGAACTTGGGGATACTGGAAGCCAAATAAAGCCCTGGACTCTTAGAAAGTGAGCATGCACAAAGCATGTACAATGGAAGTAATCTGTTCTGTCCCTTCAGGACAGGGGCGAGCTGCATTCACGTATTCTATGGATTTCAGTTCTCACCCCCTAATTTTGAATTTCCTCATTTGTGAGGATAAGACCACAGTAGAAATATTTATTTGATATTATTAATGCAAAGAATTAATAGAGAGAATGAGTCGAAGTGGTTAACTGATAGCTGATATGCAGATATTCCTTACCACCTGCTCTATTTCCCTGACTGAGAGGAAGGAAGGACATGTAAAAGAGGAGGGGAAAATGAGTGTTTTCCATCAGTCTGCTTAAACTTGGAGTTACTGCAGCTGGCTCTTCTGAAACTTAAAGACAAAAATTGTCCTAAAGGTGTCCATGGAGAGCTGGGATGTAGCAAACATAGCCCCAAGAGAAAATGAGACTGATGCCACAGAGCACAGACTTCAGAGAGATTGACATGTTTTCCAACACCCTCTGGACCAATTTCTCATTGTGCCTTTTGAATGTTATTTAATTCCTCTGCCTTGTTTCTATGCATCTATTGCATCCTGTTGGCAACAGAGCCCTGGCTCACGTGACCATTCATTTCTGAGCATCCTTCCCCCTTCCCAAGGAAGAGCTCAGCAGTCATGCTTCTCCCACATCAGGCCGTGCTCCTTGGCTCACAGAGATGACAGAGGATGATGGTCCCCAGATTTAGAAGCAGCCCCTTGACTGAGCTTCTCTTTGCTGGGAAAGGGATAAGCGACATTATGCAGAAAGTGTTTAGCCAAGCCCTAGAGGGAAAGGAGGATTCAGAAATTTTTAAATCTCAAATAAAAGACCTACCCTGGCATCTGCTCTCCATGTACATAATTTCCATCCTTAGTAATTGTAATATGGATAGTTTCATACAAACATCATAAGCAATAGGGTTCGGTGGAGCAACTCTCTCCAGATTTTTGATGAACAGGTCATCCTGTGACAACCATGCCAATCCTATATCAATATTTCCTTCACAACAGAGACATGACTGAATGAAACGTATTAAATGGCTGCTTTAGAAAGCCTAATGATTCTTACACTGGAAATTTTAATGTTATGATCCCAATAAAGGGACACCAAAAAGAAGCAAATCCAGTATTGCTCCTTTTTTTAACAAGTCTGACTGGGGAACAGAGCAGGTGAAATATCATTTCTGACCTCATCCATTTCTCCGGGGAATCTAATTCTGAGTCTGTAAGAAGAGCCACACGAATGACTATTTCCTCATGTCATCTTCAATGGGTTCATCTAAAGAAATTCAGTCAACTACTGCAGATACCTTAAGTTTTTACACATGCTGAAAGATAACATCCCATTTTTTTAGATTAAATTAGTGTATGCACTATAGTTCGAAAATTCAGGGGTGGGTAAAATTCAGGAGGTCATTAATTCCTGTGATCTAAAGTTACCAAGAAAAGAATGTTCTCCTTTATAAACATAAGTACACAGAGAAATTCTCTCCTATTTCAGTATTAATCTCAGCTATCAAACAATATGCAGAAAATAGGACTTTTAACCACTTACTAATGTTTCATGTTTTACAGTGTCTACTTTCTCAAATCTTTCAACTTAAGTCATGAAAGTTTTGTTTCATTTTCTCTTTGGAAGGTAATTTTAATTTGCTTTACTTCTAAATCTTTATGCAAATTTAATTTTCTCAACTGAAAACACTGGCTTTTTTTTTTTATAAGAGAAAAATGTCTTCTCTCACATATAACAAAAAGTATCCTGGTTTGGAATCAGTCAACACTGTGATTAAAGTCTCAAATAATACATAAAGTTTTCACACGTGCTGACAGACTCTAAATTTCTTTTGGTATATCAATAAAGACTTGGGACAAGATATTATTTTTTGCAATATGTGTAAGACTGATTTAGATACTGCATGGAAGCCTCTATACTTTTGTTAATTTACACAGATACACATATGTATGTGAACATTTATATATGTATGTGTGTATGTGTGTGTAACCACAAAGCACAACCCAGGTTTCTTTTCAAAAGGAGCAACCAGTTCAAATGCACAGCTGGATATGGCTGAAAACACATAATTAGACAAATTGGATTTAAGAGCTATGTAAGGTCTCAACTGCACCAGTAAATAAGAAGCTGAATGAAACATTGTGATTGCTGCTCTGGTGCCCGGAAAGAACAGAATATGTGAATATGTGTGTTTTGGGCAAATAAAAGGCAATTACTGGGAGTTATGGCTTGTAGTTGGCATTCCATGAAAGTAAGACTGTAGAATGCTTCACAGTGAGCTGTGCTAGGGAATAAAATATTGTCCATGGCTAAAAGGGGAGGTGTCTGTTAGAGAGGTGCCTAAAAGGAAAAGATTTGGTAAGTAATTTTTTGAGTTATATTTCAGGAGAAAATAAGGTAGCAGAGAAATTGAAATAATTTATACCTGCTCAATAGGTTTGTGACAATTTGTAGAGACTATTAAGTATTTAAGGATTTGGTAATATATTTTTTCTTCTAATAGTAAAACTTTACAGCCCAGGCAGCTATATTCTAGAAAAGATACTAAGTCTATAATTTCTGAATTTTTCACTAAGAATTCTCAAACTAATAAATAAATATTGAAGGCAAGTACCTCATATGATTTAGAAGCAAGGAAATTATAATTTTTCTTCTATTTCAAATAAACTTATTTGCACACTTATCTCACGGCAACTGAATGAAAACTGGACATTCCCTCTCAATAATACCCTAAAATAAAAGGGACAGAAAAGTAATTGTCCAAGATAGTCCTTTCTTAATGAAACTATTCTGAATTAATTGACAAAAGAACCTATTTTTCCCCATGTCACCAGGTGCTTGTGGCATCTGGGGCTTGCTCTTAATGTGCAATTTCAATATATACATATAAAATCCTTGCCAGTAATAATAACTTCTTGTCTACTGATGCTACATAACCATTAAAATCTCCATTTCTGATCTTGTGTTTGCAAGGCAAATATGACAAAAAATGTTTTAAATACTTCTATTTCACAAAACGTGTAAGAGACAGTAGCAAGTATGAATAAGATGTGGAGTAAAAGCCCTTTTCTTCAATTTTCTAAGTCAGAGAGACAGAGAAATAGCATATGTAATTTATAGAAATGATATTGTGAAATAAACATAGTGTGTTGTTTTTAACTTTGTTTATCAGGAATTTTACTTTTTGATTTTGCACTACATTATTTTGAAGAAGTTTATATTTAGCTGTGTTACCATTTGAAATATACTTTGTGTTATTTAATCGGAAAGTTCTCATACATCATAGAATGTTTGTACAACCATTATTACATAATAAGTAAATATTGTAATAAAATATTATATGCTATTGTTAAACTGATGATCAAATAACTGCTTTATACATCCTTATGGACACAATAGTTGATAAAAATCAAGTGTAAGCCCTTAATGTAAAATTTTAAAATCTATATAAGCTGTAGAGAACATAAAGCTGTCAAATAGATTTTCACCTTTGACAAATCTTTATATTATTTTCCCAATTCCCATTTAATGAATTATGAAGTTCTGTAAGTTTTATTTGGAGAAGACACACACCTTTTCATTTATGTATGGAAAAACTAAACTCATTTCTCCCAATGATTAGTTTAGTGAGTGAGATAACTTAAAAGGAATAAGGGTTGACAGGAAAATAATGAATATGTTTATCATGTGGCCAGCTTCTGTTTCTCAGTCTACATCTTCTTTATAGACTGAATTTTGTCTCACATATTCAAAAACCTTCCCAAAAACCTTAGAGAGGACAGGTGAGTTCTGTTTAAAATTTCTTAGATTGAATGAAAATGCTTTGTCCTTGAGTTCCTTGAACCAGTATCTTAATACATCCTCAACAAAGAGAAGGCAATTTTCTGTTGTTCAATAAAGAGTTCACCGAATTAGATATTTTATGTACTCTACGAGGCCAACAATCATCCGTCATTCCATCCAATACTGACAGAGAAATAAACTGAATTGAATAAGATACATTGGTTTTGTCTGACCACTAATCATGTTGTAATATTGGTATTAATCCAGGATACATTAAGATGTAGAACAATGCAGGGAATCAAAGAAAAAAATTACTTGGAATAACTCATTCAGAACTAAAATCACAGCTCATTAGTTGGTACACTCTCGACTCTAGTTCTTACCAAGGTCCATAATGTTAAGAATACAGAATAGTTTCATGGATTTTGACCAAAGAGTCATTAGTTGTGAACTGATAAAACTTTTCTCCAAATCTGAGTTTTTGTAGAAAGAATTTCTGGTTTGTAAAACCAAGTTCAAAGATGATCTTATCAGAGGGACCAGGAATAAGAACAAAAACACGTACAAGTAAGAAAGTAGAGACTTACTGTATCACGTTGCCTGTTATCTTTCCCAGATATTATCAAGAAGTAGTTCCATGTCAACAGTGACAACAAAACCAGTGGTATCATGTAGAGCTCAAAGTTCCAGACAACAAAGAGAAAGAGCTGGAGAAGAAAGAAGAGAGATAAAAAGATGAGTCAACACTGAATTTCATTAGATGAACTGTTTTCCCTCCTCCACTTCAAAAACACATAACTAAGTGCTTCAGAACAGGAAGATTTATCTTGAAAACAAAGCCTTGGGAACTAGTTAGACATTCTTCTAAAAGCACAACTGACCCCTAGGAAGTCACTGTTAAGATTTTTACTTTGTTTCATTTTTAAATAGAAAAAAGGCTATCGTTATATTGTCAATGAGACAATCTTAATTTTTTTTTCTTCCAGTGAAATTATTGTTAGGCTGGACAAAATAAAATGAAAATAAAAAAGCCACAAAATGAGCTTCACTAGGTTGTCGAAATAGCTGATAATTTGACTTAATGACAAAGAATGAATAACTATTTAATATCAGAGACTTACAAAACAATCTCACTTGGACAACACAATGTAACAAGTACAATAGGCTGATGAAAATACCAGTCTACACCATAGAGTCCCAAAGATTTCACATTATGAATAAAAGCTGCTACCAACAAGTATTTTTTAAAAGGGTTCTGTTAACATTTAGCATTACCATAGAAATCAAACAGCTATCAAAATAACGTTGTTAAAGAAAATAATTTAAATTATCAATTTCTATTATCTTTTAAAATGAACTACATTAAGCGTATAAACGATATTTTTTCCATTGTAGGACAAATGTTATATTTAGAACTCACCTAAGCTGGCAGGTAGGAATCATTCTAAAAGCATCTACATTGTGAACAATCAGTACTGGATGTAAAGTCTGAGTCCCCCACTGAACCCCACCAGACTTTCATAATCCTGGGCAGGTGATCTAAAATTTGTGAATCTGAGACTCCTGCTCTCAAATTAAGATGATGTAAATTAGATGTTAGTTCAAAGTTGGACTCTACTCCAGATGCTAAGTAACCCAATTAATTACCTCTCTGCAATTATATATCATTCCCTTTCAGTGCTTCTTTCTGTAAATGGGGATTTAAGCTCAGAAGTCATACAAATTATAGTTTAAATGTAGTAAGAATTGGGCACATTTCTTGATATCCAGTAAGTATTTAAAAAAAAAAGGGAAAAATATCAATTCCTCACAAAATTCTCACAGAAAACCAGCTAGCCAGTAAGGGCTTGGATAGTGCATATTCTAATACCAAACACTAGAAAGTCACCATCCAGCTAAGATTTTATCAAGCCCTAATAAAATTGAGAATCCAAGTTGGCCGGTTGGAGGCAACAAACTGCACTTTAGGTGGAAGGGGTTGGAGAAGAGGCTGCAGTAGACGTTGCCCAGGCACCACGTCATGGACCATTTGCAGTCTTGTGGATCAGTGCTTCCCAACTTTTTCCTAACTGTGGCCCCCTTCCTGACTTACCTTTCCTCCTGCATCCTGTGATAAGTTGGCCTTCCAGTCTCATGACATGCACCTCATCCCCATTTATGTGATTTTCATCTGTGGTCCTTTCGGAATATGTTGGGGACCCAAAAGGGTCATATGACCCCTAGTCCAGAAGCAGCGTTCTAAGTCAAGCCCAGCCACACCTACAACTTATCCAAATGCAGGGGGAAAACAAAAACTGTAGGGATTGGCTCTGACTCCTCTGGTTCAAGGACTAGAAGCCAGGTTCTGGGCTTTTGAAAGTCACTCACTTGTCTCAGTATTTTCATTTCAAAACAGATATACAGACCTGATCAGTCCCAAACCTTTTCTCTAAATTTGAAAATGACTCGGGGCATTGCCAAACCATTTGTGCATTTCACTATGATAACAAATTTTGAAAACTGTATATTTGACTGAATTCTTTGATATTCACAACCCAGATGGACACCAGAAAGCATCAATAATGGCTTAGCAACCTAAGAAGTAAATTTGGACAGAATTACATGGTAAGTATATTTTCAAGTTCTTGAATTAAAAAAAATCTCAAATATGTCAATGCATGAAATATAAGCACATCTTTCCTTTTACCAGACTTCAAGTAAGTGAAAGTATTTCCACTTAATTTTGGAAATTTATACTATATTAACCTTATGGATATGGATCATAAAAGATGCTTATGATTATTCTATTAAATGTATTTTTAAACTAGACTTCTTTGTTCAGGATTAAGAATTTTGTTGTTGTCCTTGGTATTGAGCCACACCCAGCTACACTAAAGCTAGGTTCTGGCTCTGCAGTCAGGAATCATTCCTAGAAGGGAAAAGAGGACCATGTGAAGTGCCAAGGATGGCCCAGGAATAAATTCATTTTCCAGGGAATCAAGGCAAATTTGATAGATGAATAATGTAAAGGGAAAATTATTTTTGACTAGATTTTATTTGTTAGATTACGGGTAGTAATGAGAATATAACCTCTTTGAGAGTAGGGACTTTATGTTCCATGCGCTAGCCTAGACTAATACTTGAGTCATAGGAAGTGCTTAGTATATAAGTATATTCTGAATTAATACATAAGCAAACAATGAATTTGTGTGTTATTAACATAAGCCTGCTAGTTATTTTTATTAGTAAACATTTCATTGAGCTACTGTATCAAACCAAGTGGTGTCAAGAAAATGTATTAAAGGTCACAATTTAGGTTACACTAACAAAATCTAAGATGTCTTTCTCTTCTGCTTATGCAGACATGAACTGTCTCAGATTTATGACCTGACCAAAGGTTTTCCTTGTATGGTAGCCTTTTTCTAGGACATTTGCTTGACTCTATATTCTGGTCTCATGGATGAGACTCATATTATTCTAATATTAAAGACCATCAACCTAAAATATTTTTTGAGGGGAGGAGAGTTTGAGCCACAAATCAATGAATGAGTTGGCACACATAACAAAGAAAAAAAAACAGTTTTAGGTGATTATGGAGAAAACAGACCATTGTTAACTGCCAGTAGGAATGTTGACTGGACTAGGTGTTTTAGGAAAAATAAATATGGACTTTTCTAAAAAAAAAAGAAATTAAGTTTTCACATGACCTCGCAGTCCACTTCTTGGCATCCACCTCAAGGGCCCAAAAACTCTATTTATTGCATTCCTATGTTCATTTCAGCATTATTCACAATGCTAAAAAATGGGGAAAACACAAGTATCCAAAAACAAATGACTAGAAAAGAAAATATGGTACACATACCCAGTGGAATTCTAGTTGATTTTTCAAGAAAAGATGAAATTAAGCAATTTGCTGCTACATGGATGGATCTGGAGATTATCCTGCTGAGTGAAGTTAGTCCAAAGGATAGAAAAACATAGAATGATCTCTCCCACACGCAGGATATAAAGAAACATATTAGGGAAACAAAAATGCCCAAAGGCAACAGAAACTGATAATTGGTCTTCCACGGAAAGCTTACCATATGGGCAGGGGGCAGAAAGGGGGAATGGAGGATAGGATGAGTGGGACACTGGGACAATGATGGAGGCACGCAGATGTTGGAATTTTTTTATGCATGAGAACCTGTCATTGATGGTTTTGTAAACCACAAGGCCTAAAATGATAACAAATAGCAAAAGGTTGGGGTTAGAAGAATAAAGTAGCTCAGAAAAATGCAAAAGAAAAAACAAATACAATAAAGGATCTGTCCTTGGTCCTGATTACTTCTCTATGTGAGGTGGTGAACAAGATAAAATGGGTTGAATGGTGTGAAAAATAAATCAAGGAACTAGGACAATTATTGAAACATACACAGAGTATAAATATAGCCACAAAATTGATAGCATTTATTCTGACCATCCTTCCAGAATCTCTTATTGTGTTACTTGGAGAGAAGACCTGAAGATTCTAGAATTCTTTGGTGTTCAACTGGGTTGAACTCACACATTTTCAGTGTTTCATCTCAGTTGATTCCATCACTATGTCATTATTTCCTTAGTTATCCTTTTTGTGACAATCTTTCCAACTTTCCTCCTCTTCCCTTGTATTTTTAACAAGCTAAGGCTACCTAGAGTTTATTCTCATGGAGTTCTTATCTTCATTTCAAACAAAAGTTCTAGTCATACATCAGTTCCTCTTCATTAGAGATCCTGACTATTTAAAAAAATTGATAATTTTTTAAAAAGTCATTAGATGACTGTTGTGATTTGCAATTGCAATTATATAGAAGAAAATATGTATGTAATATTAGTTTTATGGTAATAAGTATACAGAATTTTCTTAGTCCTCTTTTCCTGGGTGTGAGAAACTGTATCAATCTGCCAGAACAATTCTGTCAGCAATGACTACCGAATTTCTCAAGGGACTGTGACTAGGGGATACAATACAAGAAGCACAGGAGCTTGAATCAGGCTCTTTTAGCATTCTAGCTTTTTAGACACTAACTACGAGGTGATCTTGAGAAAGTTGCCAGATTTCTCTTAGTTTTATCATCTGAAAAATAGGAATTATACTATTACTTTTCAGATTTGAGATGGACTTTATTTAGTGCCCAATACCTAGAAGTTTCACAACATACATTAGGTATTATTAGAAGCAGAAAATATTGGCTCATATGATGTATAATTTTTGGCCTTTCTTATAGCTTACCACTTTTCTTATACCACTCTAGAATCCATAGCTAATGGTGGTTTCAAGCATTAGGGCTAAGTCAAAGAAACCATACCAATTATAGTAGAAGGATATGATGAAATGAGTGCCATTTTCAGTAGTTTTATATTTTGCTTGTGGGGATTGCATGTAGTAATGACCCTAATTTGCTCACATCTTTTTGTATCCAAGCCTTTTATAATATCTTCCTACAGTGACAACTGCGGTTGGATCTCTGATTTGCTTTGGTTAAGGGGAAAGTATGACGCACACATAGATTGTATGATAATCACAGAAGCTTAAACAGTACTTGTCAGTTGGGCTTGCCTTCTGCCTTAGAACTATAAACTACCATGGCAGCAAGGCCATATTAGAGCTCTGGATGACAAGAGCCACTTGGGGCAGTTTCTGCCATCTTCCCAGCCAAAAGTCAGGTGGTATCCTGATTTAGATCTGTCTATGTGAGCAGAAGCTAACTAGATATACCTTAGTGAGAACAGCAGAAAACAGGAACAATACTCAGCTGTTCCAAATTGCTGACCCACAGAATTATCACTAAACAAATGGTAGCTGCTTTAAGCTACTAATTATGGAGTGGTTTATTATATAGCAAAAGATAGCTGATAAATATTCTTCCTCTAAGAAAACAATGTGTTATGGTAAAAAATGGCTTAGGCCAAAAGCTAAAGATGAGATTTTAGTTCCATTTCAGCTAAATATTAATCACAGGACCTTGGGCAGACCTGGTATTCACTTTTATTTTAGTCTATTATCTGTAATATAGGAATGAGAACACTTGCCTACTTTATAAGTTAGCTGTGGAAAACAAGTGTTAGAACATATGTGAAAATGCCTTACCATGAAGTACTCTATAAACACAAATATTATTAATTAATGCATTTCATATTAAACATTGTATCAAAAGCACTAGAGACATTATAAATTAATAGTCCAATATAAATGCTCTGGACTGTAGAGATAATACAGCACATAGGGCAGTTGCCTCGCAGGTGATTGACATGGGTTCGGTTCCCAGCACCCCATATGGTCACCTGAACCCTACCAGGAGTGATCATTGAGCACAGAGCCAGGGACACTGGCATGTATTTCCTCTAAACAAAAAATAAATTGTATAACATGTGCTCTTTGAGCAATTATAGAAGAGAAAGCTGTTTCTTGGAGGATTCATGAAGGGTGGAGCATAGGAAGGATATTTTGAAAGGGAAGTCAGTAATGTCAGAGATATTTCACTTAAAATTTTCCTAGTAAATGAAACAAGAAAAATCTTAATTTTTATAGAAGTTCATTTCTAGTGAATGACGTTAACATACATTGAGACATTAAAAGAATAATATTTTAAATATTAACAATTTTGACAATTTTATGCCCCAAAGAGAAAAGAATGAGTTTACTATTAAATAAACTTAATTTTATTATATTTATTTATAGATAAAATAAATATATAATAAATAAGTATAACTTTTAATTTATTGAACTTACTATTCAAAAAATTTAATTTTATTAAATTAATTTTAATTTTAAATAAAGTTAACTTTCCAAAATTAAATTTATTCAGTTTAATGGATTTCAATTCCAATCCATATTTAAAAAAAAATTTAAATCCAAGCACCTCTTATCTAAACAAGTTGCCCGGCTTGTGATATTAGCAGCAACATTTCAAAATGCTACTCGTGAGTCTAGGGCTGGAGAGATAGTACTGCAAGTAGGATGCTTGTCTTACACATAGACAACCAGGTTTGATCCTCAGCATCCTGTACAGTCCCCCAAGCCCCACTAGGAGTGATCCCTGAACACAGAGACAGGAGTAAGTCCTGAGCAAGCTGGGTATGCCCTCCCAAAATATTTTTTAAAAATCCCACAACCCCAAATGCGATTCTTTTCTATTTGAGCAAGCAAAAGCAATATAAAATGTTAATTATGTATTGAAAAAGACTCTTCCACACATCTATGATTTACTGCCAGGCAAATAACATGATTGGTTTCACCAACTTTCTTATAGCACATTGCAGGAATCGACTTTGGTGATAAAGTCCTGAGAAGAGCTGGGCAGGCAGACAGTAATATTTTCACTTTACAAGTGAGGAGGCTGATGTTCAGTTTGAACTCAACAAAAGTTCAAACTGGAAAGATACCCTTCACTAAGTGGCAGAGCCAAGCTCAGATTTCCAACCCCATGTACTTTCAAAACATTTAAGAAATATTTCAAGGTAACAGTGGTTTACAAGAGCAAGTAATAAAATTCCTTCATAGGTGTCTATAATTAGAGGTACAATGTGACCACGAGACTGCAAATATCCTTCCACTGCTGTCCTTAGCATACTTGATTTTCTTCCACATTCCCTACTTGGTAACCTTAGTTGTGTTGTCTTTGTCAAAGGCTTTGTTTTCATTGGACGTTATCTACTAACTATAGTTCTTTGCTTCGTTTCTTTATGGTATATCAAAAACAAATGAGACTATTTGATATTTGACTTTGATATTTTGATTTCTCTTGAATCACATAACATCTTCTAGTTCCATCCAGGTTGTAGCAAAATGCAGGATTTCAGAGGCTGGAGAGATAGTACAGTGGGTAAGGTATTTGCCTAGCAACCCTGCACCATATATGGATCCCCAAACGCTACTAGCAGAGTCAAAAATAAGCCCTGAGCAAAGCTGAGTGTGCTTCCCCTCCAAATGCAAGATTTTATCTTTCTCATAGCTGAGTAATATTCCAGCTATGTGTGTATATAATATGATTTTTTTTTTGGTTTTGGGCACACCCAGAGTTGCTCAAGGTATGACTCTGTGATCAGGGATCACTCCTAGCAGTGCTGAGAGACCATAGAAGGTTCTGAGGATTCAAACCAGGATTGTGGGATGCAAGCAAGTGCCTGAAGCCCTGTACTATCTCACCAGCCCAGCACAGTTTTTCTATCCGATCCTCTGTTGTCAGTTACTTGCGTGGTTTCCAGATCTCAGCCACTATAAATAGCACTGCAATAAACATAGGTGTGCAAATACCTTTTGCTTTTTTGTATTTCTGGGATGGATACTAAGGAGTGGAATGGCTAGGCCAATTATAGCTCTGTTCCTAATTTCTGTATAAATTGCTAGACCAAAAGTTTTTCTTAGAGGCTGAACCAACGGTGAGGAAAGCACTGGTAGTTTCTGGCCTTTCTCATGCCAGCCATTTTCGGTAGTGGAAGGTGTTATCTTCTCGTGGTTTTGATTTGAAATGCAGTGTGCTTTTCTCAAACGTTCTACTACCTCAAAGAATTGCATCTTGAACACTGATGCTCTGAAGGTATCCATTATGAGGGACTGATTATTCAACTCATGGATTTCCTACATATCTGTTTCTTGTCCTTTCTTTCGCTATGCGATAACTGCTTCTGCCCAAATGCAGAGAAATGGAATCCCACACCTTAGGTGCTTCAGTAAAGGCCTGGATAGCAAAAAGGTCAAAAACTAAGGGTCAAAAAGAGGTTTGTGGAGCCAATTTCATTCTGCCTTCCTCTCACTATCTGGAATGGCTCTGAATAATCAAAAGTTGACTATCCACCAGGTCTCTACTTAATGAATTTTTGTCTGTCAAGAATGTTTAGAAGAGGTTAAGAAGGTGACTATAAAGGCAAAGATTTGAAAATGAATGAGCCAATTACATTTACTGAGAAAAATAAGCATTAAAAACATGAAGATTAAACAAATAAAAACCCCTTTTCACTAGGAAGAAAAGTGAAGGTGGAGTGGAGGTGTTTCTACATATTTAAACAAGGCAAATTACATAGAGTGAATGATTCAAAATGTTAAATTCTGTAGCAACACCTCTTCTTAAGAGGTGCAAGATATACATGATTTTCATGATTTTTCTTCTTCCTTTGAATCTGAGTTGCCAGAGTCCTAGGCAGGACTGGGCCATTCATATGATCCCATCAACGGTGCTGTCATTGAAGTACAGGGGAAGATGCTGTGTTCAGTGATCATTCAGCACGACACACGGCACTATCCCCAGGGAAGCGCACTTCAAAAAAATCATTTAAGTTGGAATATTGAATATCCTATTCTTTTGCAAACTACAGTATATTTTAAAAAGAAATCTCATCCAAAATGATTAACACTGCCTACTGTTCAGGAAAAAAAGCCTGCCCTTTCAGACTAACAGCTGTGCATCATTAGCTCTCCAGTGATGAGATGTGTTTGATGAGTATTTTTCTTTCTAATTAAGAGATGAGATTCTCTATTTGACTGTCTCTTCAGAAAAAAAGTGAAGAAAAAAATTCTCTGCCTACATGGAAAGGCCATCTCCTACAAAACAATTAATTATTTCATGGCCCTTATAGAAAATCCTTCTCCTTCTTAATTTCAATTCATTTTTTTAACACATGTATACTTAGGCGTTCATAGCATTAACCCCTTTTTCACCCATCATCCAGCCTCTGATGTCTTCCTGCTTGTTTTATCATCTATTTCAGACTAATCATATGAGGAATATGAGGAAATGTATCAAAGGCACATCTATGCTTACCCTAACAGGAAGCATTTAGGATAAAAATATTTATTCTCTAGTATGAAAGCCCAAAAGTAGAAATATAAGAAATATATAGGAACTTTCCTTTTCAGGAACTAAGCAATGCTTAAAAACACCTTCAAGGTGCTTAGAAATATACAAAAAGTGGTGCTGGCTTTAAATTAATGGCTTAAAGCAAAAAATTAATGCTTAAAAGGAAATCATTTTACCTCTGCTGGCAGGACTGCCTTAATAAAGAAAGCTAGGGTTTGTAAAATGAGACTTAAAATATTTGGCTTTTCTTTTTGAAAGGTCATCATCAAGGTTGTAAAATTCCTGAATTGAGAACATGATTGAGAGAATAGCAAGAAGCAAAGCACTGCATATGAATTAATCCTATCAACTGTGTCCTTAAGTCCTTTTTGCATGAGGAAAGAAAGGAGAGAAATAAGATGGTGCCCTTTGAAGCCTGTTGGTGTAGCATTTATGTAAGTGTGTATGTACATGGCAGAGTCTCTTGCTCCTGTGCCTGGCTGTCTTCACTGGGGCCCCTTGGAGGGGGTAGGTTGAGTTTCCCTCCCTGCCCTAAGCACAGGCCCTGCAGCCGAAGACCTCCAGAACCCAGCCACAGTCATGCTCAAGGCCCCTCTCCACATGTCCCGATGAGCCTCATGCATGAAGGAACCGGCAGAGAAACCCAGGTATGTGGGACCCAGGGCTGAGATCTCCAAGTCTGCTTGGATCAGGACTGGACCTCTTTCCCCAGATCCCCCATTTTCCATTAGCTAGGGGTCACACCCAGAAACTGCCCCTGGCACTGTGTAAATCCCATCAACGGCCAACATCCAGAGACTATAAAACCAAGCTCTTGGACATCTTATAGCTTAGTTCTCCCTCTCGGAGAACCTGGCAAGCTACCAAGTTTTCTGCCTGCATGGGAGAGCCTGCCAAGCTCCCCATGGCATATTTATATGACAAAATCAGTAACAATGATGGGTCTCATTCCCCTCATGCTGAAAGAGCCTCCAATGCGGCACTGTTGGGAAAGACGAGTAAAGAGAGGCTTCTAAAATCTCAGGGTAGGATGAATGGAGACATTACTGAGATCACTCAAGAGAATCAATGATCAACGGGATGATGATGATGATGATGATGATGATGATGATGATGATGTTGATGATGATATGTATGTACACATACCCCTATACTGTAGCATACAGAAGGAAGCTAGGTACATATCCTATATGATAACATGAACTATCACTTAAAGATTTAGGGTACACACATGGCGACTGCCATCTTCTAGAACCCACTACCCAGAGGTATGAGTTTGCAGTGACGTGGTGCGCAGGAGATCTTGGGATGGGGGTGTTACCAGCACGCTCTCTGCCCAGACAAGATCCAGAGCAGCCGCACACGAAATGGCTCCTCTGCTCCTTAAAGACTATGATCCTGGAGGGCTACTAATCACTTTGGGCACCCAGCGGCTTCCTGTAGAAATGCATCTAGAATGTGAACTGAGCTACAACCCCATGCTGCCCCAGGAGGGGAAAGGTTTCTTTTGGTGGCGTTGGTGGCAGCCACGGCAGTGGCACCCATGTGGCGACTGCCATCTTCTGGAACCCACTACCCAGAAGTGGGTTCTGGGTTTGCAGTGACATGGCGCACAGGAGATCTTGGGATGGGAATGTTACCGGCATGCTCTCTGCCCAGACGAGATCCGGAGCAACCGCACACTAAACTGTGAATTGAGCTAAAATATCAGAGATCCAAAACTGCGCGGCCGCATATTCTTCATTCTCATCAATGGAAAACAAATTATCTAATGATACCTTTTCAGCAGGTTTGATTGTTGGGGGAAAATTCTAAATAATAATAGTATTCTGTTGAAATATTAAAAAAAAGATTTAGGGTACAACAGGAACTCAGAGAGTAATTGTACCCACACTCAGCATTTGCGCTAGATTCTTTGTTTTTAAAATTTTACTATATTTGGTGAGAAATGCCTAAATAACTAAAACTGAATGCACCCTGCCCATTTTTTCTTCTTTGCATTAAATCAGACTCTATACACCATCAATCTTCAGAATTTCTAGGAAGAGGGTGGCTTCACCTTCATTTAAATAGCCAGATGGGATTATTGCATTTTCTAAGATCTTTATTTCTAGTTAGCTCCACTAAAACCTTTTGTACTCCCTCTATTTATCAGGGAAAGTGAAGGCATGTTAAGTAAATCTGGTTAATTCCTAGCATACTGATAACATTTCAAAGTGGTTTTAGAACATGGCAAGATATTCTTTTTAAGAGACACTCTGCTTTGGTCAAATTTCAAAACAAATATCAGAAAATTGGTGAGAACCTTAGATCCACAAAATGACTCCAACTTATTTTGCTGTTTCCTGTGGTCATGCCAAAATGATATACAGGAAGCCATATCAATTCCTACACTTCTCTTTGGCCAGGCTTCTGTCCTGTCTCAATTAGAATAAGAACGGAGATGATCCTGTCTACTCCTTTCTCTTTGAGTTCTTTGTCAGATACCTAAATGTCAATGTCACTGTCATCCCATTGCTCATCGATTTGCTCAAGTGGGCACCAGTAATGTCTCCATTGTGAGACTTGTTGTTACTATTTTTGGCATATTGACTATGTCACGGACAGCTTGCCAGGCTCTGCTGCATGGTCAAGATACTCTCGGTAGCTTGCCGGGCTCTCTGAGTGGGGTGGAGGAATTGAACCTGGGTCGGCCACGTGCAAGGCAAATGTACTACCATGTGCTATTGCTCTAGCACCCCACCTAAATGACAAGATTAATTTTATTGTGTTTTGGCGTGTGTGTGTGTGTGTGTGTGTGTGTGTGTGTCTGTCTGTCTGTATGTATGTATGTATGTGTTTTTTGTGTTCAGGAGAAAAAAATTAAACTGCACTCAACCAAATGATTCCTTACGTTGATTAGGCAAAACATGTCCAGAGAACCGCTTACATGTCCTGCTGACAGGACAGTATATAATTTGTTGTAGGAGCATAAGAACTTGGCCAACTTATTGGTAAAGTTTTGTATAACTTAGTTAATTTACTGATAATATTGAAAATGCATACTTTACCCATTTTATATAAAACTATCTATCAGAAACTATTTTTAAAAATACATCCTGGATGTTTAGAACTACTATCTGAAACTTAAAACCCACAATCATAGTGTATCCATGCATTTTCAAAAAAACACAGCTGGACTCCACCTATTCAAGAAGCAAGTGTGGCAAGCAGATAGGGGCCTCATTTGAAGATATTCACATACAACCCAGAAAACACCAACTGTGGAATCTCCATAATAACATAAACCAAAACAACATCCAAGACAGTGTTATCAACTCATTTTACTGTAGTGCACAGTATTTCCATTGACAGAGATATTATATCAATAGAACTCGCCAGTCAGAGGGCTTGAGAAGTTAATTTATTTATTTAGTTTATTTTTTCTTTTCTAGTTTACAAGTTGCACTGATATTTTGGGTCATTTTTATCAAAGTCAGAGATATAAGGCTCTGGTTTGGCTTTGAGAATATTGACAACTACAAAATGTAAAACTTCTAGGATGTCCAACTTTAGTATATCAACTATACATGAACAACTGATAAGAAATCCCTACTATGTTGTGAACTTATTATTAGTATAAGTTTGAATGTAGAATAAAACAGTAGCTCTAAATGTTTATAGATGCCAGGAGACTCTTTAAGATCACTATAAATTAGCATTTTATCTCATTTTTTAAATGTCTCTATCTCATTTTGTTTGTAATTATTACCCTTGTACCAAACACAGATATATATTTATTTATTTTAATTAATTTTAATTAATTAATTTAATTTAATTAAAATCATTCACTAAAGTCATACTCAGTCTAAATGCAAAGTCATATTTAAAATTTGATTTAAACCATTATATATTTATTGTAAAATAATAAAATATGGATAATTAAGAGGAATTGTATTTATGGCCCACAAGGAGGTTGCTGACAACAAAAATTCTAAAAAATACATAAGGACTCCATCAAAGAAATATGTAACTTGAGTTAAATTTTCCCTATAGGTTCACTGAAAGTAGTCTTTCATTAGTGTTCTATTTCCGGTTCTGGAAGGACCATGGCTGTCTCATTCGAGTAAGCAAGGAACATTACATGCTTTATTTTCTAAGAAAAGTAAAAAGGATTCTGATAATAGTTCTTGATACCTTTTTACTTATTTCTTTAGTGCCAATAAAAAATGCATCCCTTTAATCATGAGATTAAAGTTGTTATATAGAATTCTGACATCCCTTCCTGTCTTCCACTTTCTTAGAAATTATTATTTAACACACATGTTAAATTAAATGTGATTTTAAAGAAATACTGTCATACAAATATGCAATTTCTATCTACATATTTTTATGACTTTAGAAGTGCTTGCAAAGATTGGTTAAAACTTACTAAATTTAGTTAGCTTTCACATTTTCCAAAAAATAAGTTGTTTTCTATTGCTGTTTCTGAAAGAGGTCCTCTATCAACTCAATTCTCAGTCTGTATAAATGCTACATCTAGACACACAAATTTTATACCAATGTTTGCTGATGTACAAAATGCAAAATTTTCCCTTAGCTTGAAATCTGGCTTTAAAGCTAACTGCATCATGAACAGGTACCAATATTTAGGGCAACAGCTGGCACTTCAATTGCTCATAGGGGAAACTCCCTCTGTTCTAAACACTGTGCCAACGAATAGGGTACCAGCTATCTAACAAGCCAAACACATGTTAGTGAAGTCTGTGCTACAAATTACTTTAAAAATTAGTCCTGTCATCTTTATAATCCCTTGTAGAACAAGAGCACCCTTTAAGTACATACCAGTTTTTGTGACCTTTTTTTTTTTTAACAGAGTAGCTGATGTGCAGAGGGTTGTGTCAGAGCTGCCAAGTTCATGGACATTTGGTACTATTCTGATTCATTTCCGTTCAAATGATCTCAGTCAGACTTTCCAACTTATCAAAATTATCTTCTTAGGCTACTGATATCTATCTTTCTTTTTGATCTTTCACAAAATAACCTGGCAGTTACGGTTAATTATTCCTTATCCAGATATAATGCCATCTTTTTTAATCTTAAAAATCATAGAATTGACGTCAGAAAACATGCTTTTAGATTTTCACCCTCATACATAGATATAAGACCTAATAATATCATATATTTCAGTTCTCTTACCGGATTCTAAAACTTCATCTCCCATTCTGTCTTATAATTTTCTAATTTTCTCCTTCACTGGTCTCATTCCCCCCAATCCCTCTGTTCTGGAAAAACTTCAAGAGTTATGTTTAGCAGCTCTAGCTATGTCTGAACATTTCTCTTTGCAATTCAAATAATCATCTTAGGCTGATTTTAACAGCCTCCTTTACTCCACTCCATCTTTTATCCTTGCTGTGTAATGTTTACTGATGAATGTCTTTCTCCCATTTTCTAACAGAGCTAAGTGGTCTAGTTTCTGCACGGGAAACCTAGAGAATTGAACAGTAAGCATACTTTTCTCTTGGCTATTTTCCACACCTCTAAATATTCCCTTAAATGCAACAGGGCTTGTGTTTCAATGGTAACAGAAGTTATCAGAGAACACTAGTTTAGACAGCAAGCAAGCCGAACTCCAACTGTTCAAACAGCCTGACTTTTACAGTAAACGGAAAGGCCCTGGGCCAAGACCACTGAGATGAGCAGGTATTTTTAGTTCACTTGTAGGCCAGCTCTAATGTAATTCTGAAATGTTTTCTTCAAACCAAACCAACTTTTTCAGGGCTGTCCAAATCTGTTTTCTTTTATAGCAAGTACAAATTCTTGGAGCAAGGGAAGCATGCGTATCATTTGCAATGCTGCTGCGTGTCTATGGTGTTGATGCCCGATGGCTCAAATTAGTCCACAAAACAGATGAGCGCATTGTAATTAGCTCTTGTCAAACTGTTAGAAATACAAAAACCATTTCCACTGTAATAAAAATGATGAAAAAGAAAAATCTTTCATATCATTCTCAGCCAAAATAGTTCCTGAAATGTCTGGTGGTTTAGGATTCCAGAGTTCTAAAAGAAGGCCATTTCATTTTCAGAAAAGCTTTCACTTTATTGACATGGGGCGGCTGAGGCATACTATCTTTTCAGGCATTTTGGTTACATTTGATTGCCCATGAAACCTCATTTGTAAAATGATGACCTGCCACGAGTTGCCACATTTTGTTGAGCCACACAGTACAGATGCCTGAGTCTCCACAAACATTTGTACCTCTTTCGGCACCTTTTATCAGTGAAATTTTCTAGACTCTTGATCAGTGTGTCATGGTTATAAGCCTTCTTGGATAAATATTGCCTCCAGTTGGACAGAAAGGGACATTAAAGAAGTGTACTCATGGTTTCAGAATAAAGTTTCATATCAAAATACCTTTGGTTATTCAATAATAAATATCTTACTGGTAGTTAACTTGGATTTTCCTTGTTGGGACAGTGACTCAAAGGACTGCTTTGTTCAACATGCAAATTGTTCACAAGCTTCTGGAAGATTCTGGAACTTTCAGAAATTTAATGTCTTTTCAACATGAAATATTGAAAATATTAATGAGACTGCTCCAAAATGTAAATTTAAATACTAGCCGAAAGGTGATGCAGTTAGAGATTAGATATACCAAAATATTTATCCATTCTACAATACCAAAGGCCTGATAAATATATTAAAAATTAGACTTAGAAAAAAAATTAGACTTAGAATGTCTGTGTTTAAAGTTACCACTAAGAAAGTAAAAAGATGCATTCTGAAGAAAATAATTGGAAATAATGTATCATATTCTTTAAAAAACTTGTATTCTTAATAGATAAATAACCCTTAAAACTCATTGTCCCATAGAGACAGAATAGGAGTAAGTTATATGTAGCCAACCCCAGTTAAATCCCTGGCACTGCAAATGGTACCCCAACACCAACAGGCATGATCCCTGAGCACAGAGCCAGGAGTAAGCCCTGAGCACAAGGAGGTGTGGCCCTTGAAACAAAATCAATTTTTCAAAGGTTTATTAACACAAACACACAAAACAGTTTTAAAATGGATGATATGTTTTTACAGACAGTTCACAAAAGGTATATGAATTGCTAATAATTAGAGAAAAATGAAACTAGTATCATTAGTATCAGGGAAATATACACAAAAGAGACATTGCTTCACAATCCTTTGGAATGACTAGAAGCAAAAAAAGTAACAAATGGTGAAAATATAAACTATTTTACATTACAGATGAGGCTGTTAAAGGATGCAGTCATTCTGAGTCTTAAAAGTTTCTTAAAAAAGGTAAACATAAAATGAACATATATACCAACAATCTCACTTGTACTTTCCTAACCAAGAAAAATGAGAAAATACCCAGAGAAGTCTAAGAGGGGCCCTGGGAGACGGCCCAAGGACTGGAAAACGTGCTCTACATGTAGGAGGCCAAGGCTTGAACCCTTGCTTCTATATGGCTCCTCCCCACCACCCACACAAGTAGGAGTGGTTGCTCCCTCTATTCAGTACTGAAAAAATCATTTTATAAAAATGCTCAGTCATAGCATTTTTATTTGTGACACTTTCCAAATGGAAACAACCCCATTATATACCAACTGGTGTATGTGCAATCAAAATGTGCTCTAGCCATACAATGGAAGATGACCACAATGAAAAAGAAGACACTCAGAAGCATGATGCTAAGTAAAAGAAGGCAGATGCAAGGTATTCAACGGTTTCATTCTATGCAAAATTCTAGCACAGATAAATCATGAGATGGAAAAGAGATTAGTAATTGCTAGGGGATAGAGGTGGGAACAGAAGGTAACCATAATTGGCACGGGAATATTTTCAAGGTAATGGCAGAACACAGCAAATTGACTACAAATCAGTAAATTATACATTTAAGATGGGTAATTTCATGGTATATAAATTATACTTTAGTAACTTGCTTTAAAATAAAAGGTGATAACTTCTATGGAGGTAACATCTAATCTAAATTACCATGAGTAAAAAGGCCTATGAAATGGATGATTATAGATATTGGATGTTATTTGTCAACACTCTCAAAATATTTAATATGCTGGTTGGTGACACCATCCACACAACGATTCTTTACAGAAGCTGCAGGGCCTCCAGGTATAGGGAAGTTCCCAAAAGAGTATTTAGAAATAGCTAAAGTAATGAATACATCAAACTGTAGGATAACATTGCTTTGTCCTTTCCCCCTTGCCACAAGGAGCTTAGGTTTATCGGGTCACACCCATCACAGTGCTCCCGAGTTACTCCCATTCCTTCGTTTATCTGTAACCACTTCTCTATGCTCTCTTCCTCAACCAGTTAATCAGTTTTCCCCCCTAATCAGACTCTGTTAATTTGCAAGGTCAGATCTTTCTAGGACACTGAACTTGTATTGTAAGTTAATATTGCCTTTCTCCTCTCCTTATGTCTTTTGAATAGTTTACTTTAAAGCAATGTCTTTTTTGTATGGACAAAGGAAGACAGTTAATATTATGCTTTTGTAACTTGGGATTTAATTGGCTTTGAATATTATTTATTCCTGGGCATCTGCTTTCTCGACTTAAGCCTCAATTGCCCTTAGTTCCTAGCACTCCAAAAGCAGGGTCTGAAGGGACCCAGGGCAAGCTGTGAGCTACCCTGGCATTGATATGGACCAGGCCAAAGCACCACTATTCTTAACTACAAGAGCTTGATCATGGACAAATGCTGTCATGATCCAAAAGCAACAATGAGACTAGGACCCTGCTAGGGATAGGAAAGACTAATCTGGCTTGAACACTGTAGTCTGAGATCGAGATGACCCCAGGAGAGCAATTCTATATGCTTAATGCATCTCTTACTGTGTCCATACAAAACAATTAATATTATGAATGCTTATATGTCAGTTGGACAAGGAGAGGAGAAACACACCCATGGGATTCTGCTCTTGGGTGGGTCGTCCTGCTGAAAGAGAATTTGCATCCCCTGAGGGAAAGAACTTCAGCCTCTTTATTGTGAACCACACCTATGTGTAAGACCCAATCCCTCATGCTTTGGGATTTAACTAGGCTATAAGAGTGGGCTGGGGGGGATCCAGATCCAGATCCAGAGTGAGAAGGAGAATGAAGTCGCAATGAGGGAGGTAGAAGCAGGAGGAGAATCAAAGGAGAATGGAGATGGGAATGGAATAAACTGCAACTGAGACCAACCAGTCTGGCCCTCATTCCTTCCTTCGCCTGCTCATCGCCATCCATCTCCCTGGCGTGGGGGAAGAGGCATGAGACTACCGAACACGGGCAGCGGGAGAGATAGAGCACTGCTGCCCCTTTTTTGTGATTACACAGCAGACTAAACAATTTTTATATTGAAAGAACACAAAAACTCAAATAAAAACACACTCTAGCTAGAGAGATAGTAGGGGAGATAAGGCACTTGTTTGGCACATGGCTGTGACCCTGATTCAAATCCCTAACACTGCATACAGTACCCTGAGCACCACAAGGGGTCACTCCAGGGCACAAAATGAGCAATAGCCTTTGAGCAACACCAGGTATGACCCAAAACACTGCCCCCCTCAAAAAAAAAAATTCATCTGAAAGGGAGAAAATATTTCCACATGACACATCTGGCAAAGGATTAGTATCTAAGATTTTTATAGAACCCACAGAAACTTAGCAACAACAACAAATACAAATCACTCCATCAAAAAATGTGGAGAAGATCTGAACAGACTCTTCCTCAAAGAAGACATACAGAAGGCCAACAGGCACATTAAAAAGTGCACTTACCGTCAAGAAAATGCAAATCAAAACAATTAGGCGATACTACTTCACTACAGTGAGAATGGCAAAAGCCAAAAAGACGGGGAATGTGGTGAAAAAGGAACCGTTAGCCATTATTTGTGGGAATGTCGCCTGGTTCAGCCTTTATGGAAAGCAATTAAGAAGAGAGCGTCCAATGATTCAGTGATTCTACTTTAGGACATCTACCCCTAGAGCAAAAAGCATTGATTCAGCCAAAGATAGTGTACTAGTCCAATTCCCAACAACCTACAGTACCTTAACATGTGCCAGGAACAGCCCTGGAAGATATGAGTACCACTGGGGTGGTCAGTATAATTCCCAGCAATGAAGGACTTGGTCAGCACCTCATTCTCAGACCCCTAAATTGAACTAATCATCAGGTTGACTGAGAATCACTTGCAGCACTTGATTCAAATTATTGTTTGAGAATCCTAAGCCCCACTTTGGAATTTGGAACCCCCCTACCCAATTCCAAAACACATTAATTTGAAAAAAGATGTTCTCATTACTGTTTATTCTTTTTTTTTTTTTTCTTTTTGGGTCACAACCGGCGATGCACAGGGGTTACTCTCATGCACTCAGGAATCACTCCTGGCGGTGCTCAGGGGACCATATGGGAGGCTGGGAATCGAACCCGGGTCGGCCTCGTGCAAGGCAAACGCCCTACCCGCTGTGCTATTACTCCAGCTCCTACTGTTTATCCTTATTGAGACTGATATTCACAATATCCAATATTCCAGTTGACATCTGGAAACAATTCAAGTGCCCAAGAACAGATGATTGGATGAAGAAATCATGGCATACACACGCGTGCGCGTGTGTGTGCGCACACACACACACACACACACTAGAATAGGTACTCTAGTGTGTACCTATTCTAGTGTGTGTGTGTGTATAGCTATAGAAAAAGATGAAATCATGTAGGTTGCTTCAACTTAGGTGGAACTGGTAGGTATGTTATGTTAAGTGAATCAAAAGGAGAAAGACAAATACCAAGTTATCTCACTTTGGTAAGAGATAAACTATGGCCAATGAGAACAGGGCCTGAAAGTCTCCCTACACAACCAAGTTTGCTAAGTGGTGAGATGAGAAGGAACCTCAGACAGTGGTGTAGGGGTGCCGGTGTGCCAGTAGCAGCAACATTGTTACTGCAAAGCAAAGTGCTAAATACAAATAAACACATGAAGAAAATTATTTACAATTCCAAAATTGTTGAATTGACTAGACAGTTTATCGAGAGATAGCTACAAAAAATGGCTATGGACTATCACTTTGCTATTTAAAAAGATGAAATTGTGCTTGAAGTAATTATGTTGAGTGAAATAAGTAAGGAAGTTAAAAACAATTATCTGGTGAATTCATGCCTATGCAGAATATGAATAAGAGAAAACAATAAAGCTCTTAGGCTTGATGAAAAGTATGGAGATTACCAGAGGGAATGGGGAAGTGGGATGGAAAAAATAGGTAGAGGAATCATGGCTGTTTTAGTGAGATGACACTAGATCTTGTGAGCCTCATACACATAAACGAGGTGGAGCCATACCCCTGAAATTGTATAGTATTGTAAGTCAATAACAAACAAATATTTAAAGAGGCAAATAAAGAAATAACTAAAGAAAACATTAAAATCAATAATTTATAAGTGAAAAATCAAGATCCTAAAGGCAGGTGATGAAAAATAGTATTAAATGCTATTACATCAAGGTGAGGCAGTTATGCAATTAGCTCTAAATTTCAATGAAAAAGATGACCGATTTTGAAGAAAATGTTAAATTCCTTACTCTCTGAATAAGAGTGAGCTGAAAAGATTTTTTTAAATGCTAAGAAAAACTTTGGGAAGATATGGGAGATAAAAGGATGAAGCAAAACTTAGAGAAGTAGACAAAAAAATAAAAGTAAAATAAATGCAAGCAAATCTTAGCACAGGAGTAGGTAAAGCGTGCAAGCTCATCTTTACTCCCCAGAAGAAAGCACAAGTAGATAAATATGACAATGATGTCTTATTTTGCAGTCATGCTGGGCAACTCTTTTAATTTGGGCCTAGAATCTGAGGTTTTCGTCTGAATTCTTCAGTGAGTTCTATTACCATGTTATCTTTAGTACCACCTATCGGGAAATAAAACTTCTCCCCTCTACAGCTACCCACAAAAATAGCAGGAAAACATTAGGAGAGATTTGTTTTATTTTTCTGGTCAGCAACAGTCAGCAGCTTCCTTTGGTTGGTTGAGTTTGTTTTTCTCAGTATATTACATCAAGACAGTAGAAATGAAAACTGCTGAACACAGCAGGAAGAGTGAAATAAATCTGAAAACCACTTCCAACTGTTTTTATTCCCGCACTTCTAAAACTCTAAGATAATCCTGTCTTCCTATACTGCGGCTAAGAACTGCATACATCTCTTACATTTTTGATCATGATATAGCCTTAATACATGTGTTTGCAAGTTAACTAAATTATTTTAACTTAAAAAGCAGGTGAGCCCAGGCAAATATCCCTTTTCCTTCACTGCCACTTTTCTTTATCAATTGCAGCAATCTAGGTTCTGCTGTCAAAGCATCAAGGCCACTCTGGACCCTAGGGCGACAGGTGTGGCTTTGTGCTCTGGGCAGAGTCCAGTTCCCCTTCCAGAATTACACTGTTGGGGCAACACTGAATTGCTTTCTTTTACTTACATCCCTGCCTTTCCTATGTCTTTGACCACACTTCTATCCAGAAGCCTTGGTCACATTTCTTGTTCTAAAACGGCTATTGATAATGTTAATTCTCCCTATCCATGAGCAGATGTGTCTCCATTTCCCAGTGTCCTCTTTTATTTCTTGAAATAGTGTTTTGTAATTTTCCTTGTATAGGTCCTTCACCTCTTTAGTTAAGCTGATTCTGAGGTACTTGATTTTCTGAGATACTATTGTGAACAGAATTGTTTTTTTAATGTCTCTTTTTTTCTCTTTCATTATTTGTATATAAGAAAGCCATGGACTTCTGGGTGTTGATTTTATAGCCTGCCACTTTACTATACTGACCTATTGTTTCTAGGAGCATTTCTGTAAACTCTTTAGGGTTTTCTAAGTATAGTATCACATCGTCTGCAAATGGTGATAGCTTGACCTCTTCCTTTTCTATCTGTATGCCCTTGATATCTTTTTCTTGCCTAACTGCTATGGCCTTGGCCTAGCACAGTGGGTAGGGCATTTGCCTTGCAGGCGGCCGACCCAGGTTTGATTCTCTGTCCCTCTTGGAGAGCCCGGCAAGCTACTGAGAACATCCTCCCCGCATGGCAGAGCCTGGCAAGTTATCCAAGGTATATTCTATATGCCATAAACGGTAACAACAGGTCTCACAATGGAGAAGTCACTGGTGCCCGCTTGAGCAAACTGATGAACAACGGGATGACAGTGCTACAGTGCTATAACTGCGATGACCAGGATCTCTGTCCAAAACACTATAAAAATTTAATGCGGTCCCTATCAGGATACCAGTGACATTTTTCAAAGAAATAGACAAAACACTCCTGAAACTCATGTAAAACAGTAAACCCCCATGAATAGCTAAAGCAATCCTTGGGAAAAAGAAGATGGGTGGTGTCACCTTCCCTAACTTCAAACTCTACTACAAAGCAGTAGTAATTAAAACAGCATGGTACTGGGCCAGAAACAGACCTGCAGGCCAATGAAACAGAGTTGAATATTCTGTCATAGACCCCCAAATATATGACCACTTAATCTTTGACAAAGGAGCAAGAAATGTAAAGTGGAACAAGGAAAGCCTCTTCATCAAGTGGTGCTGGGAAAACTGGATAGCTACATGCAAAAAAAAATAAATGAACTCTGACCTCTGTCTAATGCCAGCACAAAAGTCAGATCAAAGGGGATTAAAGACCTCAATATCAGACATAAATCTATGAGGTACATAAAGAAAAATGTAGGCAGAACTCGCCATGACATTGAGCTAAAAGCATCTTTAAGGATGAAACAGCACTGACCATGCAAGTGGAAGCAAACATAAACAAATGGAACTTCATCAAACTAAGAAACTTCTGCACTTCAAAAGAAACAGTGACCAAGATAGAGAAAGAGCCCACAGAATGGGAAAGAATATTTACCCAATACCCATCTGATAAGGGATTAATATCCAGGATATACAAGACAATAGTAGAATTGTATAAGAAAAAAACCTCCAACCCCATCAAAAAATGGGGAGAGGAAATGAACAGATGTTTCCTCAAAAAAGAAATACAAATGGCCAAAAGCACATGAAAAATGCTCCACATCGATAGTCATCATGGAGATGCAGATCAAAACAACAATGTGATATCATCTCACACCACAGAGACTGGCACACATTCAAAAGAACAGAAGCAACCAGTGTTGGGGTGGATGTGGAGAAAAAGGAACACTCTTTCACCATTGGTAGGAATGCTGACTGGTCCAGCCTTTCTGGAAAACGATATGGACTGTCCTTCAAAAACTAGAAATTGAACTTTATATGACCCTGCAATACCACTTCTGGGAATATATCCCGATGATGCAAAAAAGCACAGTAGAAATGACATCTGTACCTATATATTCATTGCAGCACTGTTCACAACAGCCAAAATCTGGGAACAACCCAAGTGCCCTAGAACAGATGACTGGTTAAAGAAACTTCAGTACATCTATTACTATCACTATCATCCCGTTGATCCTCGATTTGCTCAAGCGGGCCCAGTAATGTCTCCATTCGTACTAGCCCTGAGATTTTAGCAGCCTCTCTTTACTCATCCTTCCCAATGGTGCCACATTAGAGGCTCTTTCAGGGTCAGGAGAATGAGACCCATCATTGCTACTGTATCTGTCATATGAATATGCCACAGACTGCTTGCCAGGCTCTCCCATGCAGGCAGGAAAACTCTCGGTAGCTTTCCAGGTTCTCTGAGAGGGAGAACTAAGCTATAATATGTTGCAATGGAATACTATGCAGCTGTTAGGAGAGATGAAGTCATGAAATTTGCCTAGATGTGGATAGACATGGAGAATATCATGCTAAATGAAATGAGTCAGAAAGAGAAAGACAGATATAGAAGGACTGCACTCATTTGTGAGTATATAATAACATCACATGAGGCTGACACCCACGGACAGTTGATACATAAGTCAGGAGGATTGTCCCATAGCTGGAAGCCTGTCTCATGAGCTTGGGGAGAAGGCAGCTGGAATAGAGAAGTGATCACTAAGAAAATTATGGCTGGAGGAACCAGTTGGGATGGGAGATGCATGCCGAAAGTAGATAATGGACCAAACCCCTCAGTATCTGTATTGCAAACCATAATGCCCAAAAGTAGAGAGAGAGTATGGGGAATATTGTCTGCCATGGAGTCAGGGGGAGGTTGGGAAAGGAGGGTATACTGGGGAGATTGGTGGTGGGGGATGTGCACTAGTGGAAGGATGGGTGTTTGATCATTGTGAGATTGTAACCCAAACATGAAAGTTTGTAACTATCTCACAGTGATTCAATAAAATTTAAAAAAAATAGCCATTGACTCAATGGCTTCTCTAGGTTGTGTGTTTACTCATGGGATGAGGAGGTAGCAGCACAGTTCCCATTTTCTAGTATAATCTAGGTGCTGAAAAATCATGGCTTCTAAATACCTGTTAGAAGAGGCAATTTGTAATTGTTACCTCTTTGTAAATAAAAACTAATGTTAATAGACTGATGTTTATGTCAAAGAGATGGCAATAGAGTTCCCAAAATAATATCCCTATCATATCATTTAATTCTCTATATGTCTTTGTTTCTGTCTCCTTTATGACTATTGCATGTAAGAAAAAAAAATAGAAAAAGAACTGGCACACAGTCAGCAATTGGTTCTGGGAAATAAAATGTGATTATAGATATAACATATATTTGATATAAACTTATATTTGTATTGGACCTACTGAGTTTTATTTACTAATCCCACAGGAAGTATATTTCCATAAATATTAAGTAATTATTTATGGACCATTTTCTTCTTCAACTATAGATTGGAAACACCAATTTAATTATAGTGTGAAAGTTCATTAAATGCAATTAATGATATAGTTTATCTCACTTTTAGAAAATAATTTACATGGGATTAATATAGTACTGTTAATATATTAAGGAGTTTTATTACTTTTAAATCTCAATAAGAATTAAAAATGAAGCCAGCTTTAAAATATTTTTAATTAAATAAAATTATTACCATAGAGGAATAATTATGTTTCAGCACTTCTATTCCCCAAAGGGCCATTTAACTTTTCATCTTCATTATTTTTATTTTTATTCCCATAACGCAGATAGGAAAATTGAGTTTAGGACAAAGCAAATATTTTCTAACAAGTATGAGCACTGTAGTTTTCAATCTCTACTTCATGAAATTGTTTCCAGAAAAAATTGGTAAAACGTGGCAGGATTTTAAACAATTTTTGTGATCTCATTTCAAGATTATATGAAAAGATCCTAAATATATGTATTTTTAAAGCTTGTTAAATGTAAAAGAACATTCTTATACTATGTGACTTAGAGGTATCATTTTATTCATCTGCTCTAGGAATTTCTCCTTCCACATTTAAGATTCATTTTAGAGACTGTTAAAGATAAAAGGTGTCAAGATAAGAAATGCTCTTGATAACTGGTTCTGAAAACCTGTATCAGAGAAATTCTAAACCTTGCTGAGAAACTCTTATCTACACACTTTCACAACTCACCCAATGCCTAGCACAACTAAAACATGCCTTACTTATATAGAAATAGATGAAATTTATTCCATTATAACCTTTCAATTATACCACCTATTTTTTGACAGTTGGAGGAGTCTTATTAGTCCCCTGATGCACTGATTATCTACAAAATATAATACTGGGTTTTTTCCCTTTCATGTTGCTTTCATTGTTCCTTGTGTCATACTGCAGTTCTACCTAAGTTCTAGCAGTATGAATCTAACTTTAACTTCAATTAAAAAAAGGAGGGGAGGGTATCATTTCTCTCCAAAAATACCTGCTAAAGTGTTTGTTTATTTTTGGTTTGGGGGCCTGGCAGGGCTAAGTTCTTAAATCCTGGCTCTTAGTTCAGGATCATTCCTGGCAGTGCTCAGGGGACTCTATGTGGTACCAAGGATGGAACCTAGGTCAGCCAATGCAAGGCAAGTGCTTATGCACAGTACTCTCCTTCTGACCCTAAGTTTTTATTTTAAGTGCATGCTAGTTCCTCTTAAAATTGAGAGCTTAAGTATTTGATTACTGCATTTATTAGGAACTTTACTGGTCCATCTACTTTAGCTTTGTGGTGGATAACTTGTTTCTTTTTTTATAAATATTAATTTTCTATTTTATTGGATCACCATGAGATAGAGCATTACACAGGATTTAATTAACAGGTTTCAGTCATACAATATTCAACACCCACCTTTCCACCAGTGAAGGGAACACCACCAAAGTCTCCAGTTTCCCTCCCACCCCCACAAACCAGCCCTCATCCCAGCCTGCCTCTATGGCAGGCACCTCTCTTCTTTCTTTCTCATTTTTGGGAATTATAGTTTGCAATACAGATGCTGAAAGATTATTATGTACATTCTTTTACCCACTTTCAACATTCGCTCTTGTCCAGAGTGATCATTCCCACTAATGTTGTCATAACGGATCCTCCTCTAGCTTACCTACCCTTCACCCCCCACAACCTTGTGGTAATTTCTAATCATTGACTAATCCTCCTGGCCCATTTTCCCTGGCCTTGGATATTAGTTTCATACTATTTTTAAAATAATGAATGAATGAATGCAATCATTCTATTATCTGTCCCTCTCCTGACTCATTTCACTCAGCCATGATAATCTCCAAATCTATTTATTTATAGGCAAGTTTCATGACCTCATTTTCCTAACAGCTGTGCAGTATTCCATTGGGTAGATGTACCATAGTTTCTTTATCCATTCATCTGTTCCCAAACACTCAGGTTGTTTGCCGATTCTGGCTAGTGTGAATAGCGCTGCAATGAACATAGAAGTGCAGACGGTGTTTCTGCTGTGTGTTTTTGGGTCTCCAGGGCATATTCCCAGAAGTGGTATTGTTGGATCAAATGGGCGCTCAATTTCTAATTTTTTGAGGAATGTCCATATTGCTTTCCAAAAAGGCTGAATCAGCCGGCATTCCCACCAACAATGAAAGAGGATCCCTTTCTCCCCACACCCATGCCAGTCCTGGTTGTTCTTGTTCATTTGGCTGTGTGCCAGTCTCTGTGGTGTGAGATGATATCTTACTGTTGCGTTTATTTGCACTTCCCTACTGATTAGTCATGAAGAGCATTTTTTCAGGTGTCTTTTGGCCATTTAAATTTCTACTTCAAAGAAGTTTCTGTTCATTTCTTCTACTTATGTTTGGATGGGGTTGAATTTTTTTTTTGTAAAGTTCTACCAGTGCTTTGTATATCTTTGATATTAACCCCTTATCAATAAGATGGGTAATGACACACCTTGTCTCTTTCTTTATTCAATACCCTGAATCACCTTGTGGAAATGCTCTGTGCTCTGGTTAACAGTTTCAGGCAGGGCTGATTCTATCTTTGGGGGTGGAGGGATGGACATTGGAGCCTGATGCTGTGAGAACGGCACCTGCGCCTAGTCATGGTCCTCGGCTCAAGAAGAAGCCAATCAGAACAAGTGAGATTACATTCAAGGTCTTTGGACCTACTGAAAAAAGAGAATCTTTATTCTCACTCTCAATCTCACTCTTTTCTTGACAAAAAGCTAGAAGAACCTAAGACCCACTGGATGTAAGAATGTAAGGATGTTGTTGCCACTTAGGGGAAATCCTGCCTGGAACTAATGTGAAGACAGATGGATCCAAGACTAGAAATGACAAGAAACTGAGTTTTGACTGAATCACTAGAGCTCCCATATCCAGACATGTTTAAAAGCATAATTTTGTCTTCCACACATACACATACCAAAGAAGATTTAAAAAATCAAACATTTCAATGTACTTAAATCTTTGAAAAGTTTTAGAATTTTTCCACGACCAGTCTGACTTAATTAGAATCTCTGGCAGTGAGATCCTGGAATCTGTATCTTCAATTATTGCTTTAGTACTTATAGAGATCAGCTAGTTTAGAGAACCACTTTAGGTATTCATCTTTTCCCCACAACATCATAAGATGGGTGTAAATGGTTCATTGACTGACATTTTATACAACAAGTGTTAAAAAAAATGGGCAAAATTACTCCCAATTATACATTATGGGCTAGTTTTTCCCCATAAAAATTCATATCTTTTCTTAAATTTTTTCTAAGAAACATGACAATTCCAAGCATAGTAATGTTTTAACCACAGAGAAGGTCCCATTTTAGGAAATTAGGCAGAGTTGCTTTCAGATAATTCATACTTGAAACTTTCAACTTGGGCAGGATTAGATCATGGACCAGCTACCCGAGGTCCTGTTGGTCTCCAAGAACCAATAATGCTTTAGAACCGGCCTCTCTGCATCCACTTCTGTTGAGTTTTATAGAAAATTTAACTTGATGCATAGAAAATTTTCACCAAGATGAAGAGGATCTGTACAACCTTCCTTTGCAACAACCCACACCGTTTATATTTGTCTCTTTAGAACTTGTCAGTTTTGACTGAGGTGATACAGAGCAAGAAGAGAAGATAAAGCATTTTCTGATATTCTCATGTCATGACTTTGTCATAAAATAGAATTGAGCTTAAAAAAAAGCCTACTATTCAAGCTGTTGGAAAAGAATAGCTCCAAGATTATTCATCCTCAAGCCCAAATAATTATTTTTTAATATGTGCGGGTAGGGCATTTGCCTTGCAGGCGGCCAACCCAGGTTTGATTCCTCTGTCCCTCTCAGAGAGCCCGGCAAGCTACAGAGAGTATCCCGCCCACACAGCAGAGCCTGGCAAGCTCCCCATGGCATATTCGATAAGCCAAAACAGCAACAGCAAGCCTCACAATGGAGATGTTACTGATACCTGCTCTAGCAAATCGATGAACAATGGGACGACAATGCTACAGTGCTACAGTGCTTTTTAACAATGTTGCCCCCAACTAGCACCTTTGATCAGAGTTTGCATCACCTAAAAGCAGCAAGTTTTGATGGAGGAGCCACAGGAAGTTATAATGTCAGCTCTTCCCTGTGTGAGCTAATGGGCATTCTTCTGCCTATGGCAGTGAGAGTTTCATAACACTTTTTAACATTTTTGCAGGCTAAAATAATCACAGTCGTGCTCTTTGGCATAGAATATTGAGGTTTGTGAGAAAAATCCTGTCCCATTCTCAGCCCGTGTCCATGTGGAGGCGAGGTGGCATTTTGCAGACGTATGTTTTGGTTAGGCTTCTCAACTTTTAAAAGAGTTGTCAACTATATTCCATCTCAGCTGAGGCTTAAAGCATGGTCTGTCCCTAATTGGCAACAGAATATTTGCACTCCAAGTACTTGTCAAAAGAGGATAAACGCTGAATACTTGCTGCCCAGGGCCTATCAAAAAATCAGTCATGAGAAATCGTATTTATGGAAGGTTGCCTGAAGGACATACAATTCCTTTCTAGAGCTTCTCAATTTTATTTTTGGAACTAGCCAAGGCCTTTTGGAGTAACATACTTAAGCCTCATGGTTAGACCATCTCAATAACAGTTATCAGGTCTGGTCATGTGCCACCACTGAGTTAGGAGTTCTTGGCACATGAGTGACAATCTTTAAAATAATTATGCAAAGTTGGGGTTAATATCTGCTTTCCAGATGAGGAAACAAGCCTAACACTGTCAAATCAAATGTGGAAAACCACCCAGAAAATAAACGTCAGAGTTACAATGCAAACCAAAATCTCACTTCAAATTTCATGCTCTGCATACAAAGTGATAGTTAATTCAACGAACTGGATTTTAATGTTGCAGCAGCCTCTATTGAGATAAACTAGAAGAAATAATTCTATAAAACATAGCACTGTATTTAACTTTGAAGATAGTATTTATGTTATGAAGTCAAGTTTATGGAGGCTCATGAATAAGAATTTGTGAAGTACTGGAAACAGTTGGGCTTACATTGCACCTAGTAGATTCAAGACAATAATAATGACAATGATAATAATTATATTAATATGTGAATCACATAACTGATACCATTTCCCCCCACTTTTTGGGAAATCCAGATCTCAAGTTTCCACCTTCTTCTATCTGGCATTTGAGCTCTGCATTTTAATGTCCCACCTTTACCATTAGCATCACCTTGTTCATGCTCTCACTCTCTGGTCATTAGTGTGATGGCTGTAGTTACATATTTACTCATTACACCAGTGCATTTCTGTAGTTCATTTCCAATTTTTGGAGTTAGAAAATGAGCTCTACACTAATTAAGCAATTCATTTGAGGAACTGTGCTAGATGGCATCACAGACTATTTTTAAATTCTTTTTTTTTTTTTTTGCTTTTTGGGTTATACCCGGCATTTCACAGGTGTTACTCCTGGCTCTGCACTCAGGAGTTACTCCTGGTGGTAGTCAGGGGACCATATGGGATGCTGGGAATCGAACCCTGGTCGGCCGTGTGCAAGGCAAACGCTCTACCCGCTGTGCTATTGCTCCAGCCCCTAGTTTTGAAATGCTTAAAAGTATTTTATTTTATCTTTTTTATTATTTCCTTCCATCCCCTTTCCTTTAATTGTTGCTGTTTCTATAGCCAAGATGACCCAGTGCTGCTCATACACACACTTTAGCAGTGGTGCTTGCCCGGAGCCACACAACAGCTTTCAGGGCTCACCCACTTGTGAGTTCGTGGTGTTGGTGCACGTGCTCGATGGGTCACACTCTTAGTTGAGGTATAGAGTTATGGCTTTGGTGCTTTCTGGTCATGGGAGTGTGGAGGTGTCATCATGGTGCTTACTCACATGCTTGCTTCCTTGCTGGAGTTTGTACATGCTTTTAATTGTGCTTGCTAAGGGTGTATCTCTCTGTTGTGATGCTTAGACACATCTGGCTTAGGTGTGGCTGGAAATTGCTTATGATCCTCCAGATCACAGAAAACAGATTCTGCTTCATGCTGAACATAGGAAGGATACTGGGGATTTGAACTCACTACCACATACTTGTAAGGCAGGTGCTCGAAGCCAACTACTTCATTCCTCCAGTTCCTATTTTTTTTTCACCCTTATAGTAATGATAAGACATCACAATGAGGAAAATGGGATTCACAAAGGGCAAGAGGTGTGCCCGAGGTTATGCAGCAGAGTCATGTTTCTGGTGAACTTCAGTAGACTGCTAGCCAGTGTATAACTCTTTAGCTCCACATCATAGCTATTCATGGCAACAATGGATATGATAGCATTTGAATAAAGAGAAGATGGAAAGAAAAAAAGAGAAGAAAACATGGGCAAAAGATTCCCTGAAGCAGTGTATTCCCTAACGATTCCCCAAAGGAGGGGTTGGGCCACACCCAACTCATTTTACTCCTGGGTCTGTGGGTGGGAGGAGAGGGGTTCACTCCTGGTGGTGTTTGGGGAAGCTTTGAGGATTAAACCCAGTTGTCTGCATGGAAGGCAGCTTTACCCTCTGGAAATCTCTCAAGCTCCAAGTCTATGCTCTTTTCTAATGTTGCTTATCTTGCTTTGTGGATTTTTTTGTGTGTGTGGGAGGGAGCCACACCTGGCTGTGCTCAGGGCTTACTCCAGATCACTCATGTTGATCACTCCTGGTGGGGTCTGGGGGACCATATAGGGTGCCGAGGTTAGCCGGGGATCAAATCTAGATTGGCCCTGCAAGGCAAGCACCCTACCAGCTCTACTATGGCTCTACTATCTCCCCAGCCTTCTTGGATTGTCAAAGTAACTAGATTCGTCATTCTTTTTTTTTTTTTTGGGTCATACCCGGTGATGCTCAGGGGTTAGTCCTGGCTCTGCACTCAGGAATTACTCTTGGTCACTCCCATATATGAAGCCGTGGATTGAACCTGGTTCTGCAAGGCAGACTCCTACACTGTATTATTGTACCCACCCCAGTAGATTTTTCCTCTTGATGCAAATAGGGAACATACTCTTTAAGATATCATAAAAGCCAAGGCACCAATCAAGGCTTCATGATGCAAATAGCAAGTGATAATGTTAGCTTCCCAGAATTTTTTTCTCTCCAAATCCTTCTCTGTTACCATCTACAAAGGTCAACAAAAGGGAGATTCAACTATAAGAGTCAAAGAACAAACAAAACTAAAACAAAAACAAACTTTGTTTTCCTACCCCAGGTCAAGACATCACTCATAGTGTCTTTTCATGCTGCAGAACAATAAGGTGTTCTTACTTCTCATGAGAAAACTGCTCTTGAGAAGTACCACTTATATACAAAAATATGTTATCTTTGCAACATACATTTATAATGAACTTTAAAAGGACTTTAAGCAGCCCTTGATAGTCTAGAAAAGTTTACCTGCCTTTACTCTTACACCTAAGGTTTTTGAAACAAAAGAAGCTTTCCACACTTAATGTTAAACAACCATCTATAGGGGTTTTTTGTTGTTCTAAGGAATGGCATGTATTTTAAATTTTCACACTGGCTGTAGCTGTGAAATTATCAACTGGAAATATCTTTGAGCTTCAACAGAATTAATATCTATCACATGTAACACACTGATAAATCTTTGAAAAACTCAACTTACGCAATTGCTGATTTTTCCATGTTCTATTTGGACCTGAAATTCCAAATAAGAATTTGTCTTTAGAATTTAACACCCTGGATCCAGAGCAAAAGAGCACAGCAAGCAGAACGCTGGTCTTGCACACAGCCAATCAGGGTTCCATCCCTTCCACCACCAGAAGCAATCCTGAGCACAGAACCAGGAATAAGCTCTGAGTTCAGCTTTGTTTGACCCCACAAAACCAAACAAACAAAATATTATTTAGCACCCTCTGGCATTAGCCAGGAGCTATTCCTGGCTCTGTGCTCAGAAGACCCCGGGGGTTTGGGGGGTGGGTGACCCTTGGGGGTAGATATAAAATGCCGGGAACCCAAGTTGTAATGTTTCAATCTAATCTAGTTTCTGATGAAGTTGGTACCTCAGAAAGAAAATATACATTTGGGAGGTGAAAATTCATGTTTCACACGGAAACACCTTACTTTCACACTCAGAGCATCTCTCCATGGTCTTTCCTCTTCTTCAAGGGAGATATTTCTAAAGACAGATAATTTAGTCATATCTTAAATTTCACTGACTCCTCTTAATGAATCAAGAAGAATGTAAAATGGGTCAATAAATACTGAGTGTCCTCTGAGGTTTAGCTCCAACCCTACCAACCCTGAGGTGAGTCACTTTGGACAACAGTGATCCAATCAATTATACAAGATTATTCTAAAGATAAAGCCTACGAACATGCTTTGTAAATAGTAAAACATCAACTTAAAGATCACTAGATCCATTTCAGCTCTATATCTAGATATAAGCAGACTCTAAATTCTGCTGCCTATTAGACAAAAATTGAGAGTTGTTAGAATCCAGAACACATGGAGCAAACTCTATCATTTATAGCATCAGATACTTAAGTGCGAGGCCATATTAAGTACTCAACACCAACACTAGAAAAACAGCATTGCCAATAAAGTGGAGACTGAGAATTAAGTTGTTAAGTGGAAATGCTAAGGAAAATTCTACCATATGAATTTAGGCTTATAGATGTTGATAACATTAAATCAAGGATGCTCCTCTAAATAGGAACTAATGAGTCCATGGATTGTGCTCTAAATCATTCTATTTTCCATCACTAATGTGTCCACAAAGCACCGCCAAACCACTGCTAAATACTTCCAACTTATAATACATACACAGCAAAAAGTTCCTTTTTTCTAACCATACACAAATATTTATGAAAACTTTTCATAAGACACTTGCGAATATTTTTTTTTTTTGCTTTTTTTGGGTCACACCCGCCGATGCACAGGGGTTACTCTTGGCTCTGCACTCAGGAATCACCCCTGGCGGTGCTCAGGGGACCATATGGGATGCTGGGATTTGAACCCGGGTCGGCCGCGTGCAAGGCAAACACCCTACCCGCTGTGCTATCTCTCCAGCCCCGCGAATATTTTTTAAGTCCTAAATTTAATGCGTGAGATCGTCCCTGAATGTCCTGAGTGCACACACTGCAAATTTCCTTCTCACACTTAACAGACACCTGACATTTTAGCTATTAAACACGATATTGTATCTTGTCTACAGACTCCATTTTTAGGAGTCAAAGGTGCTTAAATAAGAATCCTTTGTGCAATGTAATTAACCTAAGATCTAATGACTTTTCTTTTAACTGCTCTTTACAAATTAAACTCGAGTTAGGATGTTTAAGAGTGCAATGTCTACAAGGACTTCATAGAATAGATATAGACATTTTCTGTTGGCAAATATTTAGATACCCGGTTCTTTCAAATAATAAAAAGATGAGAAGAAGTTTGTTAGTGCCAATAATATTCAGACAGGAGAGAAAGGAAAGTTCAAAGGAAAAAAACCATGTATGAAATCTTTGCCATTCAAATAGCTACTTTAATGAAACTGCTGATGTTTGATTAGAGTACTAAAAGATCTCTGAAAATGGGGACAATCCTATGGGTTTTGTCATTTCTGTGATAGCCTTAATTAATTCTACTTTGAGTTCATTATTCCACAACTGCTTTAGGAAAATAAAAGGTCTCGGTCGTTCTGCATAAATATTGGGAATTATTTTAGAATGCATTTTCTCCTTATACAAACTATATGTTATAAATTAGACTAAAAGAAGATGCAAGAAGAAGCTATTTACATTGTCAGAGGAGCAAAAAGGTTGCCCAGTTCTATTTGAACATCTCAGTAGGGAGAGAAAGTTTGCAAGTAATCAGTACACCTTGCTATGAAGAAGTCATTCCTCCCAAGCTTTCAAAGCTTCACTTCTACCTACGGAGGTATTTCCTAGGGAAATATGCCAGTGATTTTCTGATCAATTTAAACATTCATACCACTCTATAAATTGCTTTGAAAGACTGCATTTGGTTGCTTTGACTTAAGAGTCCATGATTCATTCTTTAACTTCTACCCTCTGTCATTTCAACACAAATTCTATTCTCTTGCTTTGGGCCATGTGAACTAACACTAGCACATACAATCCCTTCTGAATGAGTCAGAATGAGTGGTCTGATTGTGAATACCACCTTAAATTTTAGCCTCCCTGTTGGCTCCTGTATTTATAAAGTCTGAATTTATTGTGGGCCCTTATAGAGCAATTTTTGACACATCATTAAGCTCTTTTTTCATTGGGAGCCTAAGGCCATATTCAGCCTCACTGGGAAGAGCTGGCCTAAATAACGGTTAAAACACGTGTCATGAGCTGCAAGGGGCTTGTTCATCAGCAGGGCAAACAGTTCACTGCAGCTCAAGCAATACCCGACAACAGAATGGGTAGAGATAATGAGATAACCACACACCACAAGTGAGTTGTTCGTCTTTGTCTTTGAGCATCTAAGAACACAGTTATCTCAGTAGGATGATGCACCCTGGAGAGTTATAAATATCTCTCAGAGGTAAAGAAAAACAGTCGAAGAAAACACATCGAGAAATATGAGCAAAAGAAGAGTTGTGAGAAAAATTTTAAAGCAAAATTTCAGCTACATGAGAACTTACTTAATCAGGCAGATAAGTTCTCTGTTGCCTTTTTTGGCAATATGGTTTATTTTAATTGTATGCAGATTTATTCTAATGTTATGATGCTAATCAACCTGTGTAGCTATAATAAAATAAAGGCAATGTCAACACCTCATCAACTAATCACGCTGCTTCTTTCATTCTAGACACTGTATCCTCCCTACACCATACCAAAGTACTATAAAATTCTTTATACAAATAAACTATTATCTAAAGACTGAAAAGGCATAATAAATTATGCGCAATATGGCCCAATTATGTGGTAATTTCTTTGTTTTAATTATTTGTATAGCTTTAATGAAAGGGCTGCTAGGAGGTGCAGCCATTTTTATATTTAATGGAAAAAAACAAATTTGTTTTTAAGAATGAAAACAAAGATAATTAGCTCTTAAATTAGAGGCATACTAATATATGCGTGTTCCTAAATTATTACCAGCATTATTACTTTGTTTGTGCTATCAAAACTTTTCTCTCTGGAGCTCAGATGTTGGCTATTCAAGTTATTTCCCCCATTTCTGTTAAATGTATTAATATCTTGCTGTTCATCAAGTGCCAAAATAAAGGTTAAAAAAGTTCCCAAGATTATCTACAGAAGAAAAATTGGGGTGGGTGATGACAACTATGATCTTTCAAGATGCAGTTTACGAATGCATAATAACTTAAGAAAGTGAGAAAAAAAATAGATTTATCAAGAAAAGAGAGAACTATCCTAAATTCAACACAGCAAATCAGCAAATTTCTTCAGGGAAAGACATCAAATTTGAAAGGCATCAATACTTTTCTGCTGTCACCAAACTGTTATTTATGCTCATGTGCCAGCTGGATTTGTGTATGTGCGTGCATAATCTTTTTCTCACCACTGATGTCATCATTAAAGCTGTGCAAGAATTTTGAATTTCGCTTTGCACAATCTTCAGGAGAGACTTGGACATTATGGTGAAAGTTTGTGACAAGTTTGTAAAAGTAAGAAATGCAGGTTTTCAGGCAGTGAAATTTCACTATTGCAAAACCAAGTGAGCTGTGTTTTATTTTGCCTGAACAGTCCGCACTGAAGAAGTTACACAGCACAGTGGCAGAGAAAGAGGTGGTTTGCCATCTGGGGAAAGGAAGGAATATTTAGTATTGCCCATGAAACACTCTCCAGAACTAGTTGTCCCCCATGCATCTTCAAGCATATTTTAGAATTCCTTCAACATTTCCCCCCCACAATGTAGAGAAAGAGACTGACCACTGGACATCTGTTTCACAAAGCAGAGACTCGGCTGCTTTTTGTTGTTAATGCATGCCTTACTTAGGAGGCTCGGGAAGGCTTCAGGATACTCAGACTTTTTGGAATTTTCCTTTATGAAATCTCAAAGCTGCCATGAATTAATTTTCAAAGTAGGAGACACCAGCCAGGGACAAAGAGATCATATGGCGACTCTGAGACGGTGCATTCAAAAGTTGGAGATCTCAGGTTAAAGAGGAAGGACCCTCCCCACATCAGTGACGTGGCTCCACTCAGTGGCTATTTCTGACTAGAACAGCAATTTTCCTTATGACAGGAAGCCCATCCTTCTAACTCTTCCCGTGATTTTTCAGGTTTTTTTTTTTTAATTTTCAGAAATAGTCTAACTCCAAAATAACCTATCCCCTCAGCCCCAACCACTTCACTGAAAGAACTCTCTGGTCTAGACAGCCCATTCTCTTCCTTCATGAAATTGGCAGATATGAAGGCACAGGCTTGAGAAGCTGGGCATAGAAGGGGACTTTGAAAGCGAAGATAAATTGGTTTTCTTCAAGGGTCACCTATGGGAATGGCTCAGGAATGGATGCCTTTCTCACACTTTCTTGTTTCATTCTCCTGGAATCTGACATGGAAGCTATGAGTTTCTCATTGACAAGGTAACTGAAGGTCAGATAGGTTTGCATCAGTTCCAGGTGGGAAAGAGAAGAGAAAGAACTATACTGGTGTGAATGAAAACTGTGGCTGCTTCTGTCTGTGCCAATAGGCAAGAGACTTAACATCTCTGAACTCCTTTGTCCTCTCTGCAGGGTTTCTTTTGAAAAGTGCAGGGAGGTGCTTATATACAGCATGAGCCCTCATATAGATCTACTGAAAAGGTTGTGTCTGCCAATGACACAATGTCGTCATTCTTTCTTCCTAGTCTGAATTTGCATTCAGACTTCTGACTTCACACCACTTGGCCTTTCCTCAATATGGGAAGAAATGAAGATAGATTGAAGAATCTATCTATAGGTCTAAATTATAACATAGGTGCCAAAGGTGTACAGAATGCTAACTGGTTCTCAAAGACCTCAGCTCCAGCCAGAGAGAGAAGCACAGACATAGGACATATATAATACATAAAACATAATACTGAGTTGGCAAGCAGCAGAATGTACAGTAAGACAGAAAGCACCTTAGTCATTGAGAAGCTTTTATTTCTATATTGTTTCACCTTCTCCTGTGCTATTCTAGTTACCATGGTGGCTGGAATCAACTCACATTCTTTATAAAGATATTCAGGGTTGAGATTTAATGCTGGAAAGATTATATGGCAAAATTCCCTTTCTCTAGTGATTTTATGATTTTACAGTCTGAGCCTTTGTCTCTGGAAAAGATTTTAAAAACCCACCTGATTGCCTATAGTTTTGTCCTGAGCAGCAACTTTAGTTTCTTGTATAAACTAGAGCTGAAAAAAAATTGCAATTTCCTATTTATAACATCTTTCCTTCTTTCAGACAAAAGGACAAGATAAGCAAAGTAATTATTGGCTCTTGCTTTGCAGTTGAAAAATCACGGACTTAAAAATTATGGGGCCATTTTTCTCCTAGGCAGCAAAGAGGTTTTGATTGGGTCCATGCTCAGCTGTATATAGGACTATAAGCAATTCCAATCTTAGTATGCCTTATTTCCCCCCCTTAAAAGCAAATCTTGTTAAAAAACCTTACCTTTTTTTGAGGAGGGAGTCACAACCAGCAATGCCTCGGGATTAGTCCTGGCTCTGCACTCAGGAATTACTCCTGGAAGTGCCCGGGGTACCATATGCAATGCCAGGGATTGTAGCCAGGGTCAGCTGCTACACTGTACAATCTCTTCAACTCCTGGAAACCTAACTTTTAATCTCTTTCTGGAAGAGTCTGTGGTTCTGACAAAATGCAAAAATGAATCACACTGTCAATGGAAAGATGACAGAGCATAGTGTGTAGGAATAGAGCTGAAAGCTGGTTTGTTTGGGAATGAGATCAATGACTCCGCAACTACAGGTCCTTGGGAAAATTACTTCACGTCTTGGTCCATTGTTATCTTTATCTCAATGAAAGATAAGGATAATAGAGGTAATAAATCTATATGATTGTTATTAGAGTTGAACAAGTTATAATTCGTAAAGTCCTTAGAAACAGTATGGCACATGGTAAGCACAACTTTTAGCACAAAGTACATGAATTAAAGAAGGTTGAACTTGCTGTCATTTTTCTTAAGTAATTTTTCTTTAAGCATCTTGCTGATTAGATGGATAAGAAAAAAAATGTCTGAAATCTGAAATTTGGCTTTGGGGACTGTTTAATTGCTCTCAGCATAGACTAAGTCTTAAGAAGGGCTCCTAGATCAGATTACTCTGCATGCAGACATAAGGATAAAATATTAATCTGTATATTTTTATGTTACTTTATGCTGCAAGGAGTCAGAGAGGCATCTCTTGAACATTGAGGCAAAGATGTTTAAAAATGTTTAAATCAAATAGTGGTTTGTACGTTTCTATACAAACCACTTTTTGATTTAACGCAATGATTTGTTAACTGGGTCATCTGTAACACATATCCCTTCATTTTTTTCCCCCAAATACACCTGTTTCTGGGATTTGATTTGGCTCCTAATTCAAACAGAACTCCAAGTGCTCTGAAACAAAATCAACCTAAAATTATACACTTATCTAGAGTTACATTCAGGCCATATGGTTTAAGTTGCCCAAATGTCACAGAAGTAACAGCAGCAGCCATCATCATACTTTACACTTAGCCAGCATCTTTCCTGCCAGAGTATTATGTAAATTATAAAAATCTCATTAAGACAGAGGTGCTAACCCTAATTCCAAAAGGACAGTCACTTCATTGCTCTTTCACTTTGGCCCTTTCGTAGTGAATTGCTACTAAAGAGTTTAACAAAATCCTTAATAGTCTCATGATAGTATGATTATAACTGATGACATCTAAGCTGTGAAGTCCTACAATGATGAAGTTATAGGAGGGGGATGGGAGGAATAGAGGGTCAAGTCTTTCTCTTGGATCTCTAAGACTTGAGGAAATCATTAGATCATTACTTTGGATACAAAGAACAATGCTCATATATTACTTCCAGAAATTCCTAGAAGGTACACTGGGGAAGATTTGCCATCTTAAGTCACATCATCTGAACTTGAAATTCTTTTTTTTTTTTTTACTTTGGGGCCATACCCAGAGGTTCTCAGGGCTTACCCCACGTTCTGCATTCAAGAATCACTCCTGGCTGGGTTCGGTGGAGCATATGGGGTGCTGGGTAGTGAACCATGTTAGCTGCATGCAAAGGCCCCTACCCACTGTACTATCATTCCAACCCTGAACTTGAAATATTTTTCTGCTTCTTTAGTGTCCAGCGCCATGCAAAGATACTTGATAAATAAAAGTTGGGTTGACAAATAACTGCATTAGCAACAGCAATGATAACAGCCAGAGGATTTTTAGGATTTCAGAATAGGTACATGGAAATAATCAAAGAAACAGTAGTAAAATGATGCTGAGCAAGGAAGAAGACAGGACTGGCAGTGTAACACAGAGATTGGTTGAACTGAAGGGATCTGGAGATCTGCTGAGGTCAAACTCACTTAGTCTAGAATGACTTAAGACAATATTCCATCACTTTGCTTTAGCTAGTTCTATAGTTTTGACTCCTTTGGAATTTCCTAGATTAGAATCCCATGAGGAACTATGCTGTGTATTAACTAACAAATGGACAAAGAGATGACTGCTCTTTTCAGATGTTAAGCCTGTGCCCAGCAAGTTCACAGTGGCACAGAATAACTTGAAGTGAAATTTGTAGCAGGTTTCACTTTTTGCCCAAGACCAGGTCTTGGCTCTCATGCCCAACTTGAAATTATCATATCTGAATATCCATAAAGTTTAATAATCAGCTGTAACCATACCTTTGAGAAGGTTTCCCATTGTTACTCATTCTGTTTTAACTGTTTACCCACTGAGTCTTCTTATTTTCTCCTGCAGTAGAGTTTTCATATTAGAATTTAAAAATCTTGGGGCTAGAGCGATAGCATAGCGGGTAGGGCGTTTGCCTTGCACGCGGCTGAACCAGGTTCAATACCTAGCATCCCATATGGTTCCCCAAGAACCACCAGGAGTAACTCCTGAGTGCATGAGCCAGGAGTAACTTCTGTGCATCGCCGGGTGTGATCCAGAATATTTAAAAATTTTCAGAGTTAATAGAAGTTTGCTAAGGGCAATGAGAGCTAAATCTAGACATTTTTCTATAGTTGTCTGTAATGTTAAGGTGTAATGTAAAATAAAGATGAAATGTTTCAGAGGAGAGTATAAAGCCATATTTGTTTAAAAATAATATGAGACTTCAAAAATGCTTTGAAACCGGCCGGAGATTCCTTGGGACTGGGGGAGACACTGCTCTGTTAATGAATGGGCAGTACTGAGATCCAAATCCAAACAGTCAGCTAGAAAATCTGGTTCTACTAATTTCTAATTATGACCTCAGACAAATTTCTTTCAAACCTCTGATTTCCTCTTCCATGAAATGCTAAAGTACCAGCATCTACCTCTGAAGATGATAATAAAGATCACATGATGACACACACTTGCACCCTGCCAGACATAATATATTCTCAATAAATATTCATTCTTCTTAATTGAAAGAAACTAATTCAGACATCAAATTTTAGGACTTTCTATAGCCTCAATTCAGTATTTAATTATGTCCTCTGGTAAAAATTAGAGATCTGGAGTGATAACCCCAGGCAATGCACTAGAACTGTGGCTGCATCTAACTACCACAGAGGATACAAAGCCAAGTTCTTTGACTCAACCTTGAATCCTCGTAAATGAATTCCATATGTTAAAACTGGGTTGTGTTCAAAGGGACACCCATCTTAAACTCAAATAACTCAGGTGAGGCAAATCTCTCTGTCCTGAACTCTCAGGGAGGTTTCTGGAGCCATCAAAGTCAGGGAGAAGACAGGAGAAATAAGAACACGTGGACTTCCTTGAACAATGCAAAGTGGTATTGTACAGACAATAAGGAAAAATTATGTCATATTTTTCCCTTGCTGTTTACTTGCTTTTCCCCTTTTTATCGGTCCCTTTCACCTATTTGTTTCCTCCACCATTACATAACAGCCATCATTTTGATCTCTGGTTTCTGTATAAATAATTTTTTTTAATCCCACATATCAGAAAGATCAGGGGGGTTCATTCTTTCTGTCTGACTTAATTTACTTAGTGTAATATCCTTGAGGTCCATCTATGCTGTTGTAAATGACAAGTTTTCCTTTTTATGGAAGAATAATATTCCATTGTGTAATACATCAATTTATATATTTGTGTATCTATCTCTACAACACATTTTCTTTATCAATTTATCTACTGATGTACACTTAGGACATTTCTTGGCTACTGCCATGAACAAGAGGGTACATTAGGTTTTAGTTTTCTGTGAATTCATAAGGTAGTATTTTTTTTAAAGTTCTAAGGAACTTTTATACTGTTTTTATGTTCCTGGACCAATGTGCAATCCCACAACAGGTAAAATAGGCAAAAAAAAAAAAATCCAAGAGCTTGGCATATGAGAGATTTCAATAGTATTCTCTAGTATTCTCTTTTCTTTCTCATTTCTTAGTTGCAACATATGGGACCTACAAATGTGGATATGGGAGATCTCCTTGGATCTCCCAGGAGAAAGACACATGAAACGAGAAAGGTTCTTTTCCTTTTAGTGCTTTTTGGGGGCCATCCTAGAGGTGCTTAAGACTTACTCCACTGTGCTCAGGGATCACCTCAGGAAGTGCTGGGAAACCATATGCAGAGCCAGGGAGTGAATCAGAGCTGGCCACAGACACGGAAGATACCTTAACACCTGTACTAATTCCCCAGTAAGCAGTGGTTTTGATCCCAACAGGACTACCTGATTGGGACTTTCAGTTTCCGGGGATGCTCCAAATATTTTATGATGTTCATCCTTTCCCAATAAGTCCTTAGTTTCCCTTTTATTTCTTATTTAGGGTTGAAAGAGGAAAAATACATCATACTTAACAATCAAACATTTGGGTTGATCAGGGCTTTCAAACCAGATGTTACTGAGAAATGATTAAACTTGGAGCCTAGATTTTCACTCCTGAAATGGAAGCACTATTTCAATTTGAAAAAAGTTTAATATTAACAGTATAATCTAGACCAATGGTTCTCAAGCACTACACACTGCAGATTGGCACTGGTCATAGAGCCGGTCCATGGACATACGGTAGAAACTCTGATCTAGACCAGAGCTTCTTAAGCTTTCCCACCTGCAGCACTTTTCCACTTGAGTAATTTTTATGCAGCCCTAAGTATGTAGTTATAAAAAGTAGGCATACAAATAAAGATAATATTGAAAAAACATGAATAAATTTATTTTAAAACTTTTTTCCATGAACCCCACAGTGACGCCACCCCACATCGACTCTACAGTTGAAACTTTGATCTAGACAATGCTGCTTCCTAATTTCTAAAAGGCCGTGCTCTCCAAAAGGTCATTTTATTTGTTTTGAAGTTGCATTTGAATATAAAGCAAGCTTTTTTCACTGAACATCTATGTCAATTTGAGGTGGAATTTTTGTTGCTGGGGAGTACCTCAGGCTGGTTTGTGCAGTTCAAATAGAATACCTAAGATAACATAGAGTAGGTGCTTTATATGAGAGGCATCTTTGACATTGCCACTGGAAAGAGAAACGCATACAACTAGCGGTCTGACCTACATCCTAGGTTCAGAGGAGAGACATACATAGATGCTTCATCTTTTGTTCCTCGAGGTTGCCACTTACTTCACATTCAAATGAAGATAGCAATTCTACGACTTACCCCTAGCTGGAATGTTCCTATTGAAAATAAAATATGGTGCCAAAAAGAATGTACTAAAGAGCTGGTTAATATCAGAGATAGTTATGATGAAAGGTAACAAATCACTAAAGCAATGGTCAATCACAAAGATTGGCATTCAGGTTGAAAATTCTCTTAGGATATAACATTTCCGTTAAAAACAGCCAGAAAACAAAGGTGAATTTCTATGCGGTTGCTACTCACCATTTCACAGTGGCATGACTCCCACCCCAAATGTTGTAGAATTATATGCAGTATAGATTGCTTATCAACTTTTCTACCCTATCTATTTTTCAGCAACTGATTAGTCTCCCTGGGATGTAGATGCATCTCTGATCAAGAGCTGCTGGACTTTTTTCCATCTCCACACCTGCATTCCAATATCTACATTACTTATAATAAATGTGCTGGTATGTACATATATAAACACATTTGTACGCATATATGTTCCCAATACGATCTTCAAAGATACTTTCTGAATGGAGGTATACATGCATTCATATACATATAGGAATTCAACTGGATTCCCAGAGGGAAATGTGGAACACATTGTTAAAATGTCTGTCATCCATGTAAGAGAAACAGAAATGAGCTGGGCATTAAATTTGCATACAGCCCCGAGCACTGAGGTTCCTGTATTTGCACTGTTCTCCTGTTCTTGATGATGGGCATATCTGACAGAAAGATTCTGTCAGGATTAGCTCAGGAAAAACACCCCCAAGGAGATAATTTGAAGACGTACTGAGAGTTTGCCTCAATCCATGAAAATAAACACGGAATCCTCAGCACTCTCTGCACATTGGGAACTTCTCACCAACACCCCTCTGCACACCGGGGGATAATCCACTGGAGCTAATTAACACAAAGTCATACACAAAGTCGTCAGAAGTGCTTGCCACTTAGGAGTGATTTAGTTGCCGCTCTGCTTAACGGAGACTTGAGAAGGTTTTTCTGTGTGTGTAAGTGAGGAAAGAAGAGGAAATAAAAGTGCAAAAACAGCTGCAAAATGAAAAAGGGCTAAGGCATTTATTCATTTATTCTCCTTAATAACATTGGGAAACTTACCATGAAGCTATTAGCATTCCAGAAAAAAAAAAAGCTTTTTACTTCATTAATACTTTTCTCCCATATCAAAATTACACAAACTTCATGCAGACATAGATTGTGGCTACTAGAAAGGGTATGTTTTATTTTAAAAGCTGTAAGCTCTTCATTGGACAGTAAGATATGAATTGTGTCATCTGAGAAAAAAAAAACACCCCTTTTCCCTTTTTCTCTCTATATCTACTTCTGACTACTTGATCTTTCTGGTTTATGTCAACTCTCAGCAAAGTTATTAATTGACAATGTTGGGGAGGGGAAATAAAGGAAAAGGGGTCACATTCAATTCCTTTTTATTAAATTATCTTGGGCATATGATGAGGGTAGAACAAATCAAACTACTTTAAAATGTACTTCCTTAAAGTGAATGTTATATAGCTATCTTATGAATAAATAATTTCTATAATAATCATGACAATGAAATATCAAAACTGAGAAAATAAAGAGGTATTAGCAACCTCCTTTTTACTACCAAAACATCATATTTTCTATGATGTTTCTATGAACATTCATAGAAAATATGATGTTTCAGTACCACTAAAGTAAACTCCATTAAGCAAGGCTTTGTGTAAATTTAGAAAGTTACATTTAATTATTTTTGCCCTAGTAAAAGAATTTACTAACAAAAAATACAGCATCATAAAAAGAATTTTAGTTGATAGTGTTTATTTTAGATTTAAGAATCTTTTATTTTTAGTGGTCCTGTTTCCAAAATAGCTAGAAATCATTCTGACTCTAGTAATTCTTTTCATTTCTATTAGTTGATTTACTGCTTATTAAGAATTAAACCTACAGATAAAATTCAATAAAATATTTTTCTAACAAATTAGAATAGCTTACAAAATAAAGTTCAACATGTGCTGGCACTGAGAATCAGCTCTACCACATCCTGAATACAATGGAGAAACAAATGCAACTTCTCTATTTTTACTAGAGTCAAATTCAGGAGGGAAGGCAGAGAGATCTAAAAAGAATTAAAGAACTGAGAATCAACTTAATTGGTGGTGGCTCTCATGTGTTTTGCTGAGCTCTGATTCCTCTGCTGGGTGTATGTTCATGTTTCCTCAATGTAATATTGCATGCTGTGATCAATTTATAAGTTCTGCTAAGAGAAAGGGTGTCAGAATTCATAGGGTGTAGGCACAATAGGTTTGTCAACCTTGGCCTAGAAGTCAGAATATAAGGGTAAGATGGAAAAATTAGAATGGCTAATGGTTGTTTATTTAAAATATATTTTTAAAAAGTAATCAAAGTAAATATAGTTTGAGGACTATTCATTGTGCCTTCTCATATACATTTTAGAGTGGTTTACGTAGAAGATAAGAGCACGAACACATTTTTTGATACTAAAGCTGAAGATTACAAAAGCTCAGAAGGGTTATGTAAGGGCAAGCCAGAGATCGCTTAAAACAAGACTTCACAACAGAGGAAATATTGGGTTTAGGGAATTTGCAGTGAGGCACCAGAGTATTTGAATGAGGCAAATAGGATAATTATTAGGCTGAAAGAAAGGTATATTCTCACAAAAATAGGATGCTTTTGCTATGCCTTCAAATGTTAAACAAAAAGAGGAACTGAAAGCAGTGACAATTTATCTATTCCAAACAGAACAGATACCAAGTACCAAAAGTGACTATGAAACATTATCTTCCTCCTAAAATGCTGCTTCTTTGTCATTCTCCTATTGACACTGTCATCCAGTGATGTTAAGAACTGACAAGGCTCTCTGTTTTGCACTCTTGAGAAGGAGTTAGTGACATAAGAAAAATTGTTTCTTAAATATTTCAGTGACCATTCTCTCAGCTACACTGCTCTACTCTGAGAAGCCCATGGAAGCCACATCACGAGTGTGCCTCTGTCTGGGGCAAGGAGACAGAGCAACATGTAGAAGGCATAGAAAGATAAAAATGGGCTGAATGTAAGGGTGTGAGTCTCAATAGCAGCCCCCAACTGTCAGTTGTAAAAACAATTTTCTGAACCTTACTCACTCACAAGGTTTACTTTATACTGATAGTTTAAAAAATCGGATCTTAACTATTATTTCTCCTTCTTCCTCCAGCAAGTTCTTCTTTTGCCAGTCCTTTGGAACTACCGACCTTCTTGGTTCTCTGATTCTTCCATGCAATGCATCCTTTCTTCAAAGGGACTATGTTGGCATTTTTGTCCTGATCTTGCAGGAATCTACTGGTGATTGTTGAATTTTGCTCACCATAGCTGGGGCTTCTGCATATTTGTGAGTGCATATGTGCACATATGTGTTGCTCACATGTAGGCGTGTGTGCATTCATTCTCCTAATGCACCCAGAGGTGATTCTAATCAGTATACCCTCAAGTGAACTGCAGTATAGCAGTAGAGCTTAAGGTGTGACCCCTCACCCACCATCTTCATCTTCAGTTGTGAGATTATTTAAAATACAAATACTGGGGCCACAGTGATTATACAGTGGGTAGAGCATTTGCCTTGCATGTGGCAAATCTGGGTTTGATCCTTGGCATCCCATATGGTCCCCCAAGCACCACCTTGAGTATTTCCTGAGTGCAGAGTCAGATGAAAGCCCTGAGCATTGCCAAGTGTTGCCCCCAAACCAAAAATAAATAAATAAATAAATACAAATATAATACTTGAATTTCACCTCCACCTCACTACATCAGAAAGTTGGGGTCTAGATGTTAGTGCTTTGAGAGCCTTCCAGATGATTCTGAAACAACTTAAAACTTGAAACCTTATGCATTAGATAACTGACCTTTTCATTGTTTAGTTAAGACCTTTAACAAAGTCTTGTTTAAATGTGGTTCCTGACACATATCAGGATTTTTCACATGCTTTGCCTTGGATGACTGTGGTTTTTCCACCTGTGATGAACAAGATCCCAGGTAATATGCATGCATATCAAAAGCTTGAAAGCACCTCTAGGACATTATACAAAGTTCTATGATCTCTGTTAAGTTGTTACGTTCTTACTAATAAATTCAACAATAACCTATTTCTCAGAAAAGTGGGTCCCATTTATGATTTAGCTATTAAAAGAAAAAGTGTTTTTACTCTATGGTGCTGGTTCTCAGTCTTTGTAACGACTTACAATACCTGAAAAAAAAAAAAGAAACCAAAGGCCCAATTCCTGTTGCTTTGCAGAGCCAGGCTGAGAGGTAACCATCTCATTCCTCTGGAAATGAGATCTCTGCGGTTTGACAAAGAGTACTCCCTTCCAGAAGGGATGGCTGCAGTTTTATTTAAAAAAAAAAAAAACAACCCTCCATTGACTGTATTCTGGGGTAGCAATGTATGTATTTGTATATATACTCAGGAGGTGGGTAAATTAGAAAAAGAAGGAAACGCCATCCCTACCAAGGTCAAGTCCATCACCCCTTCAGGTCAAGCCTCATCCCGATATGAGAATGTTTCAGTTTTTTTCAGTAACAGAGGGGGCTCTGTTGCCTCTTGTGGTTATTCAAAAACTATGAGAAGCAGTGTAATGGCAAAAGATCACAAACCCACCTGGCCAACCACCTGTTTTCCCACTCTCTGTTTGCATCTGCAATGTCAGTCTCATTTAGCTCAGATAAGACTGATCCCTTGAAACTGCTGGTCCTTCACCTGTCCGGTATCCTAGCCTAAGCCTGACTTGGGAGGGCTGGTGAGCAGCTGGAGAGAATGACTGTTGGATGATCCACTTTTATGGCAAATAAAAAGAACATTTCTGAGTTGAAAAGTGCACACTGCCATATTCTCCTTTTAACACGTATCTCATTTGCTTGTCTCTGTGTCTGCTTATTTCTACTGTGGAAAAGCCAGTGTTCTTTCTTGGACATGTACTTTCTTTCTCTCCCCTCACATCTTTCTAAGTAAGTTTTAATAAAAATTATTTTGCTTCATTAAAAGTGCAAACAAACAAATAATGATTTAAATCTCTCTCTGAATATGATTAAAATCAACATGCAACTCAACTAGACTTAATAAATGTGATAAGTGAAGATTTCATTTTACTCCTGCCTAAAATAATTTTCCATGTTAAAAAGTAAATCATTCAGAAACAATTTATTCAAGCATCCCTGATATAAATCTAGTTCCAGTATCCAAAATTCAAGGAGCCCCTTGAGAACAAAGGAGTATACATATGATAAAGTTTTATGGTTTTTTGAATTCCACAAAAACATCAGATATAGATATTTATAGGTGTGACTTCTTACCTCAAAGTAAAATACACTGATGAGATTTTAATATCATTAAAATTTGTTCTCTTTTAGTAGGATATTTTTTAAGGGGGCCCACACCTCACTGTGCTAAGGGCTTACACCTGGCTCTGAATTCAGGGGATCACTCCTGGTGGTGGTCAGGGGAGCCCTCTTCCTGCTGTACTATCACTTTGGCCCCTAAGTAGAATAGTTTCATAAAAGAATGCTTTTTAGGACCTAACCATTGGGAATCTCCATCTAGAACAGTCTGGACACTTAGTGGGCACTCAGCCAGTGAGAAGAAGGAAGGGAGGAGTGAAGAATGAAAGCACATCAGAGTCATGCATATGGCCTTGTTAACAAGAGTATTAACTTTCTGCAATAAATCAAAAGTTATAGTTCTAAAATCATCATGTACTATTTCCACCTATGAATTAGAAATAAAGGTACGTGTGGTATGGAACATATGCTCTGCAACTGCTTGAATTAATACGCTGCTGTCAATTATTCCAAAAAAATAACCAAGAAGAAAGGAAAGAAATGATCTTCCTTGCCATTTAGAAAACAGAAACGTAATAGCACTTGGGATTTGTGTAAGAGTAACAAGTCACAATAGTGCCAGACCTTTGGGCTCGGAGCTCTTCCGAGTAGAAACAAAATTAAACAGCTTTAAATTGGTAAGGATTCTGAGATGCTAACAGCAAATGACAAAATGTGAGACTGGGTGACTTCATCAGAAGTCTTTGTGCTTGTGGGTTTTTAAAATTTTTATTTCTTAATACTCTGAGTCATAAGTACTAAACTATCATGTGTGTGTGTGTGTGTGTGTGTGTGTGTGTGTGTGTGTGTGTGTGTGTATTGGTTTTGGGGCCATATCTGGCTGTGCTCAGGTCTTACACCTGACTTTGCACTCAGGAATCACTCCTGGAGGGCTCAGGGTACCTTACTGGGTGCCAGGGATTGGAGCCAAGTAGGCACCTGCAAGGCAAACACCCTACCTGCTATAAATCCTCTCCAGCCCCTTATATTACATTCTTGTTTCTTTATTATTATTATTATTATTATTATTATTATTATTATTATTATTATTATTACTTGAAGGACTGTAAGAGAAACGAAACATTATATTTCAGACAAGAGGCCTCATGATTTCTAAGACTCCAGGTTATGTACCCTACTATTCAGCTGTCACCCACCTACAGGGGGTCAAGATGCAAAGTAAAGTCACCTCTGAGCTAAACTGTGAACTTAAGACCAAACAACTGCATAAATCAGCAATAGGCCACAGACCATCAGCTAAGCCTGGAATTTATGCAAATAACACTGCTTACATTGAGTAGATCATGGTGTAAGCGCTTCCAGCCTAATAAGTGAATAATTGGAAAACTTTTATGGTACAAGATTGCTACCTACAGGCCAAACTGCAGAATGACACACAAGTCAATTAGGGTGGAGGAGGAAAGACAGTTGGTAAACAACCTAGTGTCCAGTCAATAAACCCAGATGTGGGTGAGGACTGCGTCCTATACATTAGGATCAGTATGCAGTGTTTTGTTTAAGATAATCTGGTTTTAGAGTTATCTATCAGTTCCCACTTTTTTCTTTTGGTAGTTTCTTTCCTTTTTTTTTTTTTTTCAAAAAAGGTACACTGCTTTTTTGATGAGAAAAATGTTCTTTTCAATAAGGTATCTTAATAGCTCCAAATGTATATTGATTCTTTCTATAGATCGTACATAGAAGCTGTGTCAATAATTTTTTGTAAACAAATCAGTCACAGAATTTGACATTAGTTTCCACGTTTGGGGCAAATCTCATGAGGAAGAGGGGGTAATTGCTTTTTCATACTCCTAGACTCTTCATGGTTTTGTTCAAATAATAGTTTGTCTTGCAATAGAATAATTTTATTTTCAATGGCTAAGTATATAAAACTGATGTAGACACCTCTGTAATTTATATAAAAGTAATATTTTCTGAAATATAAAAAGTGGTTCAAAAAATACAAATCTTTAAAACCTGTAAGATAAGTTATTAGAAATGCATTTTCCCTTTAACTATAAAGAAATTCTGACTCTAAGAGAGTAGATTTCAAAACTGAATAATATATTATGGTTAAAACACATCAACAATCTGTCACACCATATGTACAAATAAACATATCCCACTATAGCTGCACATGCCACAAATGAGGCCAATGAAACATCTGAAAGGTAAAGCGAATACTTCTCTCTTACTGATGTAAATAACATTGTCAACATTTTTTAAGACATGCACAAATGAAGGTTATTTTTCTTTACTATAGCAATTTATATAGTTCATACATTCTCTTCATCCATTTGATGAAAATGTTGCTCATATCCTTAATTTAAACTCAATTTAGAACATATTCCAGGTTTGTAAGGAAAGAACATTGTTCTTCATCATTGGTTTTGAATAAAAAGTGTTGAATAATGAAATGTTGAATAATAAAATTTAAGTAATAAAATTCATGTTTGAATATTACAACTTTTTAATTAATACAGACCTTTGAAATATTTAGAAGTAATAATCTAAGGCAAAATTCAATTAAAAAGAGTTCAAATAATACAAAATTATTAAATAAAAGTCAAGGTATTATTAATAAATATACTTGTTTATTCTGATTTACAGGTAACTTTATGTTTGGTATTTTTGCCCAGAAATATGAATTTTAAGCTAATAAGTGTTGCAATTTAGGTGTATAGTAGAATTTCTGACTTTAAAAGTGGAAGTGATGTCTCATCTATGGCATATAGAATAACAGAGTGGGAGACTAACACCCAAGAATTGTAGAAATAAGTACCAGGAGGTTGACTCCATGGCTTGGAGCTGACCTCACATTCTGGGGAAAGGGCAACTCAGAGAAGGGATCACCAACTATAATGTAGTCGAAGGCCATGTGGGGGTAGGGTGTTGTGGGCTGAATGAGGGCTAGAGACTGAGCACAGTGGCCACTCAACACCTTTATTGCATACCTCAACAGCTAATTAGAGAGAGAGAACAGAAGGGAATGCCCTGCAACAGTGGCAGGGTGGGGTGGGGGGAGATGGGATTGGGGAGGGTGGGAGGGTTTACTGGTGGTGGAGAATGGGCACTGGTGAAGGGATGGGTTCCCGAACTTTGTATGAGGGAAGCATAAGCACAAAAGTTTATAAATCTGTAACTGTACCCTCACGGTGGTTCACTATTTAAAAATAAAATTTAAATATATATATATATATTAAAAAAAAAGTGGAAGTGATGAAAACATTTACCTACTGATGTTATTTTTCCTACTAGTTGGATCCCAAATAGCAAATGCTTTATGTATGATATTTCCATGTCATTTGTAAATGACAAATGTCATTTTTCATGGCATTTATATATTTTTATTTTACTATAGGGAAGATAAAAAGAGCAGGTTGGTCACAACTCACAACCAAAGCAAACCCTAAAAACCAGCCCCCTTCACCCATCAGACTGACCCTATGCTATGGGCAGAGTTATTCACATGAAGAATAATCCTGTTTCCTAAACTGGGGATTAGTTTCAGTTCACCAGTGCATTGCACCAAACATACATATTTGTTTATATATGTATATAGTTGTATATAGTAATAATATAATTCTGCAATCAATTTTATAACTTCAATTGTATTTAATTAAGTAGGCAATATATTTTTTAAATACTTTTCTGATTCAATTATTAAGAGAAATTTTCATAGACTGAGGACAAACCACATGTTTTTAGAAGCAGATTCACAGCAAATTCTCTGTGAAATTTATATTTTATTCACCCTACAATATTTTTCTTCTCACACAGTTCTCAGTAAATTAGGGGTTTTTTCCCCAACAGATTCATACTTCGTTGGTCAGTTATAGTATAAGCAGAATTAATGAAAATGCTCAGGATGGGTAAAAGCATTATTAATTAAAGAGAAGAAAAAGTTTTAAAGTTTTTCCTCTTAGGCAAAACACTTTATAAAGGACTTATTGTTAATTACCTAAGATATAGCTCTGATTGTACCATAATAAATTATAAATTATAATAGAGTAAGAATTTTCCTGTTTCATTTAAAAAGCCCTTGCGAAGGAAACAGAAACCAAATAATAACAATTGCATTACAGTTGGTGGATACTTAACCCAAGGCAGTCTGTCAAAGCTAACTAAAATTATGGATTGTAAGAAAGTGTCATTATTTTGTTGGAGTAATTGTGATGTTCCTGGAGAGGGAGTCACCGCATTTGTATGTTGTATTAACATGAATTATGTATTGGGAAAATACCCAACTAGGTAACAAAATAATTATTTCTTAGCTTGCAGAAATATATTTGATATTCTTCTTGCTTATGTATTGTTATTGTTATAATGATAAACATGAATGAATTCTAAATTTACATTATAAATGAATTCTAGACCCGTCAGGTCTTTTTTATAGCAAAGGATGTTACTTTTGTCTTTGTTACATTTCTACAAAACTTATTGGTAACATACTTCCAGAAAATGCCAGCCAATAAAGTACACTAAAATAATTTTCTTCATAAAAGCACGGTGATCTTTGGCATCATTCACTATTTTCAAAGCCATAAAAGAACAGATAACAAATATATGACTCACAAATTATCAATTATGAAAAGTAATCTGGTTCAGAAAGCTGCACTAATGTAAAAAGATGGATCACTTGTCACAAACCAATAAAGGCTATTGTTTGTGAATCCAATATTTGATTTTATCATTTATGTTAGCCAACTTTAAATGATTTTTAAACCACATTATTTTTTGAAAAAAAATTGTTATAAAGGTGAACACAGGGGTTGGGGAAAGAAGAAACCAGATGTGTAATCTGTCATCCCTGAAACAATTTATATTCTTACCATTGAATCCAGTCTACAAATTTAAATCGCAAAGGCCCAGTCTTTAGAGATGGATGCACTAGAACGGATTCTACCACGTTCCAAAGAATGGACAGTAAGCAGGGACATCAGCATGATTACGATTCTATCCAGTCTTGTGCCTTAAGAAGGATGAAGATGTGTAGCTATGAGGTTTCAGGGAGTTTGAACCCTGCAGGTTTTTTCAACTTGTTTTTGTTTTGGGGTCACACCCATGGATACTCAGGGGTTACTCCTGACTCTTCATTCAGAAATCACTCCTGGTAGGACTCTGAGGACCATTATGGGATGCTGAAGATCCAAACCAGGTCAGGAAGACAAGAGCCCTTCTCAATGTATTATCTCTCTGACCCTCAAACCTCATGTGCTTTATTTTTTAAATACCCAAGCTTTATTACATTTATTCTAAGGGTAACTGCTTTTGCTGATCTTATAACACACAGTAAAGTGAACAACGATGCTATCAAACTCAGAAAAGCTTTAATTTATTCCATAATGTTTTCTTTTTATGATTTCAACTGTATACTCACCAACTTAGAACTTCCTCTGAGTTGCTTAGCCAGAAAGTTCCAGCAGGATTTTATCTGGAGGTTACTCTTGTGCTCTGAGATGCTAGTGTAATCCTTTACACCTGCTTATAATTAAGAACTTGGATGTCTAAGAAACTAGACTTTATCTACAAGGGCAGCGACAAAATGTGCCTATGTTATATGGAGGTGGCCTTATTCCCATCCTAGAAACAGATTTGATGATCAGATGATAAAGGGTTCAGGAGAGTTTCAATTTGGCAGAAAATGGCAATGACCACAACAGAGAGAATGAGGTGTTACCCTGGAATAATGAGGTTCCCATATGAATTTCTACTGGAACATGATGAAAGAAGAGACCATGGACTTAAGAGCAGAGAGGGCTACTCACATCTTAAACGTAGAGAACAGTGGACTACTTCTTTCTCTTATTCAGAGAAGAAACACTAGAATTTTCTAAAATAAACAGAAAAGTGGAGATCCCAAAAGCTTAAATATATATGGTAAGAAAAATTAAAGCATTAAATCCTTTCTGCTCCATAACCTCTAATGGTTTGTTTGAAGTTAGGTTGTGAATTTTGCTTGAAATAAAACATGTATATGTTCTTGGGCATATTCTTCCTTAGAATCTGAGGATGAAACAGAGGTTGGAGAATGGAGATAATTGAGTAACTATTCGATCATAGCAATTGCAAGCTAATAAAGGCCTATTGCAGCTAAGTTTTTAATAGAAAATGTGCTAATTGACCAGTTTGGAGCTCAGAACAAGTATGTGGCTAAGATGTTTGATTGCCTTGTCTGGTGATCAACTCTCACACTGTAAAATCAGAGTTTCTATGACAACTACTGAGCTTGCTGATTAAGGAATGGGTGGCAAATTTGAGGGGAGAGTTTCTCCAAATATCACACATTCCATTAGCCCTCACACTGAGTGGCTAGCAGGCTCAAAGGCTAAGTATGCCTTTTCTTCTCCCTTATTCAAAACATTCATTTGCCTCAGTCTTAACAAAGCTTGAATCCAACTACTGTATAAACATTGTGTAGGACTTACTTTTAATTGGGAAGAACATACAAAGCTATGGCTATAATATTCTTATGAAAGTGAGATGTCAACATACCCGGATGAGCATTCAACTTCATGAAGAAAAATAATACTTTCTGAAGTTTCTGGATGGTGCTAGTTTCTAAGTCAAAGACAACCTGTTCACAGCAACTTTCTTTCAAAGATGGGTATTTCATCATCCACAATTTAAGACAAAAATCCTTTTTTATGTCAATGTCATTCTAAGCCAAAAGTCAAAACAGGTGTTAGATGCTAAGGCTGTAACCAAAATATTCCCCCTTATAACCTGCAACCCCGATAAGACTTCCCTCGGAAATATAATGGTTACATAGCCCTTGTATGGCTTTAACAAACCCCTATTTTCTCCTTTCTGCTCCATACAATGTGCAGTCTATTTGTACCCATTCAGGACTAAATTACAGATAAAGTTACAGCAAATTTGTTTTCTCAAAAAAGCAGTCAGCCTTAATATCCCTTGAGTAATAAAAGCCTTGTCTTTCATTCAGAACTAGAACTGGCATAATTTTCTCCAAGAAACAAACTCTACTTCCTGCGACAATGGACCTCTTCTTAAAATTCTGAATGGGATACAGCTCAATTTGCAGGTGTTCAGGTATAAAGGTAAAAGGGCATTTGACCCCCCAACTGGCAATTGTTGCTGTGGTAGGTAACTTCAGTCTCCTAGTTATATCATTCTATTAGATAAGATGCCAGAGTTTTCAGCTCTGAATTACAGAGGTAGGCTCAAGTGAATCAATAATTTATACAGATATATCTCATTCATTCTGATGGTATAAAGATACATACCAACAGCCTGCTGCAGTCACAGGACAAAGCCAGAAAGACATTATTTTAAAAGATAGATAAAGTAAAACCCATTTATCTATGCAAGCAAAAACATTACATAATAATGACCTAATGGATTATTAATTTGATTTTTCAACTGTTTTAACAAATTCTGTGATGAGGTAAATGAGCTTCTTGTGAATCTCAATAGTATTGCTCTGGCAAATGTTAAGCTAACATTTAAAACTTTCAGATTGATTTTAAGATAGAAAAGCAGTATAATAATACAAATCATTAGAGAAGATTCATGCACCTGAGAAGTTTACATTAACTAGCTTAACTAAATCCCTCAAATATTTCATTACTGAATTTTAGCCTAAAATTAGTTTCCAAAATATGAAGATCAAATACATTTAAGAACTGTACACTAAGAATATTGTTAATATAGCCTCATGCTTTTAATCATTACCTGGGGAAAATTATATAGGGTTTTATTCACTAATATTATGACATTTTTATTAACTCATAATCCCTCTGCTAACAGTGGTGCATTAAACAAGTTATAATTAAGAGAGCAGCAAATATTAAAAATGCCTACTTTAAAATTCTTCAATCATGTTCAATGGAATCCTCTAATGCACATGTTCCTCTAAAGGAAAGTTGAACCCAAAGCAGCATGGTTACAATGCAAACTAATTATCACTATCCTGAATGACTAAATGATGCTTCCATAAATTCCTCCAGTCTTATTCTTAAAATGAAGAAAAGTCATAATCTAAACAGATTACAAAAATATCCCCGAGCAATTTTGATTATGAATAGTGACTGCCCCTTTATAGACCTAAAATTTTATTTGAGGATAAAAAGAACTAAACATTGGTCTCTTGATCATTTTACCTTTCAGTTCAAGGTTTGACATTGAGTTCAAACTTGGTTTAGGATGACTGCAAAATTAATTAGGGCAATAGATCCAAGGAGAAGGAAGATACTGAGTCGAGGATGTACTTGGGCACTCTATTTTCCTTTACCTGTAGAAATTATCTCTTCTCTTTTCCCCCAGTGAAACCCCTGGGGAAAATGCGGCAGATGATACAAGTCCGAAAGAAAATAAAAGAGCAGGCATGGGGGCTGATGTGGGGCAGGGGTAATGGCGTGAGGAAAAAAGACAGTGAGAGCAAGAGAAAACTGACACTGTGGTCCAAGTTAAAGTTCCAAGTTTTTCTATGTGATACTCTGGGGCTTCCTGCAGTAACCAGTTAACAGGTCTGCCTTCCAAGAAAATATAACTAGTCCCTTAAAAGTAGAGAGAGAAAGGAGAAATAATGGAGAACCTTGTTCCTGACAGGCAAGAGGGAAAGGAGAGAAATGTTTCCACACTGATCTCATTAAGATGACGAGAATAATGAGTGGGAATCTTATGTATGAATCTCATAGAAGATAGAGGAGGGCATAAATGTAGCCTACATTCATCCTTTTATGATGTCTGATATACTACATTTATGCTCAGCTTCATCTGATACTACTGTTGGGGGTTTCTGTTACAATATTACAGCTTTAACTTCAAGTTTTGCCACTGGAGTCAGCTGAGTCAGTCATTGAACACAGCTTTATTGAGTGTGCAAGAAAACGGGGAAGATCTGTTAATGGCATTTCAATGCATCTCAAGCAGAACAGCGTGAATTTATTTCTTGTCACTGGTTCCAGTAATGGATTAAAAATACTGACAAATGGTATTTTTTAGTTTACAATCTATTTTATTTCCTAGTTCCTTAAACTTAGGTTAAACATTCCAGTCAATTAGAAATAAAACCCAGGTTCAATTATATGTGTCTCTAGCATATTTTTGGAGAAAGAGTCATGCATTTTCAGCAAACACGGATAAAACATTTTTCTTTGTGACATATATGTCTTTTGTAAGTTCAATACAGAATGTTTTCAAAATAATTTTAAGTTGAATTATTTTTCAATATTTTGAAAGCCTACAAAGCTCAAAGAAAGACAAGTCTGTGTTGTTGTGACTGTGAACATTATTTAAATCTAAATGCCCTTCTACAGAAGGACTTCAAAGCCTATAATATGGATGACTAAATTTAGCTTTCTTCATTACAACAACTCCAGTAGCAATAATTTGTTATACCAAATTTATTATTGGTATACCTCAAATTTATAAAATGAAGCAGGCAACATCCTGCAAATTGTAACAGCATGTCAAAGTATGATCCTGTTTGTCTCAGAACTTGGACTTCTTTGTAAAAATACATGTTATTCTATTATATTGATTACTGTAAGCTAGAAAATTAATTTATATAATTTAAAGGAAATTTAGGGTGAGAGCAATATAATGAATTTGTATTACCGGTTTTTTTTTTTCAAAATAATCCTGAAGATCCACATTCCTCCACCAACCAAGCTTATTTAGTATAGGCCATGGCTAGATTCATTTTAGCTACCATTACATTAATATGGATCAATATGGATCAATAGAGAGGGTTTAAACTGTTTAAGCAAGTCAGTGAAAAAAATTTTTAACCTGGGAAATATATTGTTAACATGTCTACAATTAACTATGGGAAATAAGTAATTTATACTACTTAGAGATTAAATGATATTTCATTACTTCTTAAAAACGTACCTCACTTAAACACACAACAATTCTTACGGGTCCTTTATCAGGGGCCAAGGAAATAGTTTAAAGAACTGGGGCACATGCTTTTCATGGAAGAGTCGGTGGTTTGACCACTAGCACTGAGTAGTCCTCCAAACACTAAAGCGACTCCTATGCAGAGTCAGGAATAGCCTCTAAATACCACCAGGTGTTGTGTCCAAAACAAAGCAAAAATTCCTAAAACAAAAATAAGTTCTTTAGTATACACACACAATATCTACATGTATTGTTTTGGGAGCTATACTGTGATATGGCCTCAACTAAACAAAAAAGCTCATCAAAATGGACGTTCTTATTACTTAAACTGCAGAGATAATACTAAGCAGATTTTTTATCTGAAGCTATTTCAGTCTTCCCAGATCAAAACATCCCTTAGCAGGATATACTAAGGATCAGAGCTCCAAGTGTAAACACTCAGAACACTAAAGGATAATGCCAGACACTAGATTTTCCTTAATTAAGGTCAATTTGATTTACAATCTTCAGAGATAGAGACAGATTTATCTCTGCCTTTCAGTCTCTGTCTGTCTCTCTGTTATTTTTAGCTCTCAATGCTGCTATGTTGGAAGCATCCATTATATGTTACTGGGGAGGAGAATTAGCCTCTCAGTGAATTCGTAGCCCATTAATTGCCTCTAAGGTAAAATGATCTCTAAGCTCACTTCCAATTTTAACACTCAATAGCTTTATCTCCATTCTTCAAAGCCCAGTCTACCTACCTTTGTAGACCTCTTTCCTGTGTCTTAGGAAGGGGCTATATTCTCAAGCCAAGGTGAGATAAATGTGTTTCTGGAATTCTGAGCAACAAGACTTGAATATATTATATTATATATGTGTATACACATATATCATATATTCCATATAATATATTTATAAATGCATAATGTCTATGTGAATATGCGCTCACATGTGTGACATCTTCCATTGTACGGCTAGACTTTTGGAGTCTATAGGTTTTGTGAGGCTTTTTTGGTTTTTCTTCTTTTGATTTTCTATAGCATGTATCCCAAAATCTAAGCAGTGGTCTTACAAACTAGGTATCTTTTTTGGAAATTGGGAACTCAGATGAAAAGTTTTAGTCTAAATTAACTGCACAGAAGCAGATATTTAGGATTGAGAAAGGAGTTCCTAGTCTGAAACTGAAAAAAATAATGAATAGAAAACATGCACATGGCAGCTCTCACCTAGGCTGAGGTTTCAAATTATAGTTACTGGCCTGGAACTACACTGAGACAAGCAATACAACGGGTTCTTGCAACACAAGACCCAAATTCCATACAAAATACAAATAAGTTTTCTGCATTGCTGCCTAATTAGGGAAAAAAAGCATCTCAACTATCTTTTTTTTTTTGTTTTGGGGTCACACCCTGCGATGCTTAGGGGTTACTCCTGACTCCGCACTCAGGAATCACTCCCGGTGGTGCTTGGGGTGCCGCTGGCTGTGTGCAAGGCAAGCTTCCTACCTGCTGTACTATCTCTCTGGCCCCAGAATTCAGCTATCTTAATTTTCTATTGCTAATTAATTTTCTGAGTAGTAGACATCACTTTACAAATACTTAAATTTATATACTGCCAGTATATAAATTACGAATAATTAATAGACAACTTTTAGTCTTGGTAATCTATTATTTCAAATTAAATCTAAAAGATTTATGTAATTGACTGAGGGAAATATTGTTCAATTCACCAGCGTTCTATAACCTAAAACAGTATGCTATATTCTTGTTTCAAACATGTAAATAGTGCCTGACATGTGCTTGGCAGGAACTTATGTATTAATGCTAACGATAAAAATGCCACAGAAGAAGCAGTTCTATGTAGGTAAGTGGTCTATAAAACTTATATTCACATACTATTGGCAAACTGGAATTATTTTGACAATTTAACCAGGAAGAGCTAGATAAACTTCTATGCAGAATAGAAAATAAGATAAGCATTCTTCACTGTTTTCAATGACTTGCCTACTTCACAACCTTTTATTTTGCTTTTCCAGTGACATCTAATAAGTAACCAGCTTAATGATGTATGCTTAACAATGTTCTCTTATATATCTCTGACACAATAATATTAATTTATGTATGCGAATACTATCTATTGCCATAAATATGGTGCAATGTGTGGACAAGTCCTCATAATGAGAGGTCAGAATTAACATTCACCTGCTTTTCCATTTTGGTAAAGTACTACAGTTTTGGGCATCAGTGTAGAGAAGAAAAGTCTCCCTGGGATTTTTATAAGTGAAAATTCAATTTAAATATCTATAAAAACAAATAAAATATTTCCTTTAATTGGTCTCCAATATAATAAACAATTTTCATTGAAAAAACACAATTGCTTTCTCTTTGCACTGTATACAAACTACTGAGCATCCAGACGAGACTTTACCACCAAGAGCATGAAAGCAAACACAGCTAAATTCACGTCTATTTGTATGCATTTTCAAAGGGAGGATATGGCACCCCTGGGAGCAAAAATTGACTTGTGGGGAGGAAAAGAAAAATCTTCGGTATTGTAATTATTTGTAGTCCACCCAAAGCTCACCCTTCCTTACATCTTCTTCCCTGGTATGTCAATTGTCCATTAAATTAAGTGGCAGTTTTTTTCTTTAGAGGAATAACACTGGGAACATTGAGAAGCTCTAATTTAATAAAAATTAAAAGCCACCTTTAAGCTTTGAAATATTTTATTCCATCTTAAAAATGAGGGCTGGCCCTAATTTTATCTAGGTCTCTGTTTATACTTCTATATAATTTCGGGCTTGTCTTACTTTTTAGTTTTTCTCTGATCTCTTACTTGCTTCTCTTTGAGTCAATACCTAATGACTGTTTCGAACACAAGAAATGGTCTACTCTTTCATCTTCACTCTGTGACTCATCTCTAGTGTTACTAACACCTGCTGAGATTTGGACCTCTGTCATCACAGCAAAGAAATCAACAGCAAATAGAGAGTCATAATTCACAGACCAAATGTAACTGACTGCTGCCTCTATACTCAATTCTAAATTCAAAATGTGGTAATATGACAAGCTGGGAAGGGTTCATGAAAAACAAATAACTGTGTATCAGGCTAGCATATCATTTGAGAAATTAACTCCAACTAATACCTAATCCAAAGATTTGCCTTCATAACTGGTCAAAACAGAAAAAAGGGGACAATAAAAAACACTTGAGTCTATTTCTCGATGGGAACTGTCAAAAAGGGGGCATGAATATTTGTGGAGAGTGAACCTACTGACTAAAGTATACAAATCACTACATTTCTGTTACAATTTACAATGTTTCAGAAGTTACTGATCTTTACAAAATTTTACTAAAATCCACTTCCATAATTTCATTTAAACTTTTGAAATTGTAAAACATTTCCTTTGCAAAATATTTGGCAATGACATATGGCTTATCATTTTGTTCAGAATGCATATCCCAACAATTTAAACTGAAGTTGGGAGGTAGCTGGCATAGAAATCTTGGGACAGATAGTGAAATATCTTTAATTTCATAATTTTGATCTGTAATTAATGGTGACAGAAAAATAAGGACCACAAAAAAAATTTTAAAGAATTTTATAATGATGTCGAGACTGAAATAGTTTCAGAATATCACACTGAAGAACAGGCCGAAAGAGTCTGAAGAAAAGAAGGTGGCCTGAGGTGAGAAGGGATAGCAACAGTACATCGAGGTGACAACACTGAGGCAGGGTGTTCCCCAAGGACTCTGATGTCACTCAACCCCAACTTTCACTGCATGAACCAGTAAGGTTCCCAGGAAGCCTAATTCCTGAGTCAATACAGTACCAGAGTTACGTTTGTGATATTTATGGCTTATGTTTGATTGTAATGTAGCACAACAGCAGTGTATCTTACCAAAAACGTACATAATTTTATTTTCCCTGTGGAAATAAAAAAGGAAAAAAAATAGTAGCCTACTACTCTGAGTAGAGACAATACAAAAACTGTGTAAGATGTGCTCTAAGGGTGATATTCTTCTTATTGTAAATACAAATTAAAACTTAGGGGACATAAGTTTTCCAGAGAGCAATAGACTCTGTGGCTCATGTGATTATCTCACTTCAGAGAGCAGTAGACCCTTTTGCTGACATGAATTAAAATAAACATAATAGGGCCTTGTCACTCTATAAAGAGAACTAAGAACTGATGTGAAGAAGGGCTACATTTAGATACTATAATGACTTACAAAAACAAAACCAAAAAAGTCGATACATTAAAAATAGGCCTACAATCTAGAACATCACACCTTGGGAAGGATGAAAGGGATTTAGTCAAAATGTTGTGATCCACTGATATCTGATTTGCTACATTTCTCAGGATTCAGGGCTGATTTTAGCTAATTGTGATCAGTCTGAAAACTCACTTCTAAATTGTGACCTGGATTTTATGCAATTGCAAGAATTTACATGCAATGCTCTATGAAGAGAACCACTGAAGAAAATCTAATGTTTTCATTGATCAATGTTTGAAAATGTTTTCTTTCTTGGATCGCAAATAAATCTGGAGGAAAATATATGTTTTAAGTGTCAAATCGAAGTGCCAGTATGAGCATATAAGTAAAGCACGTGATTTACTGAAAATAAATTTATAGCAGTAGAATTTTTTAAGTGTCAACATTCTCTGATTTTGTAAAAGTAATTTAGGCAACTCGGCAGGTTTCTTCTAAATTGGTGATATTCTATATAGCTATTTGTGAAGAGAATGTTTTATATACTTTTAAAACATATGGGTCGATTAAATTGAAAGGATTGTTTAGTAAACTTAGTGTTTATGCCAGAAGAAAGCATAAAAGGGTGAAAAATGGGCCTAAAAGTTTAAATTTTCACAATATTAGGAAGATTTAAGAACAAAGAATAGTACCATTCATTATAGATCTGTCTGTCTTAACACTTCTTTCTTTGATTTTAGGAATTCCTTATGAAGAATTTTGTGGGCAAAGGAACAAAAATTACACCTGGAAAACTTATAAGCTTTGTGTAGGCACAACAAAACAAAACAAATAACACACAAAAAAACAAGATTTGATAAAAATCATTTGAAAATTGCCATAGAGTTGAAGCATAATTTTATTGTGTGATACTATTAGACATTTCTTTAAGTTTTAAAATAGAAGCTTCTGCTAGAAACTGGAATTTAAATTCCATATGTCCAGTACAATTACTCGATATTGTTCAGTCATATGAATGCTGGCTTGAATCACAGTTGACATAGACCAGCCTTTGTCTCATGTTGAAATTTCTTCTTAAGCAACACTCCCTTTTGAGTCCTTGAACATGAAGGCCATTTAAAAATGTCCTTTTTGTTGGTAAAAAAAAACGCTTCGAAAAATCCATATGTTTTTTAATAGCTGCAGGCTTTCTACACAGGAAGTACTTGATAAGGCACCTTCCAGTGCCCATTGTCCTCAGGTCTTTGTATTCTATTCCCTTCTCTAAGTTCAGTTCCTCTTCCCCGGCTGGTGCTTCCTCCATCCCCCACTCCCCCCCATCATTTGACTACACAGAGCTGCCTCATGTCACTCTTTGCATACATCATCTGTTTTTTTCTCTTTTCCTGCATAATGGCTCAGCTTTTCTGGGTGTAGCTGTTGTCCCATGTGATCCTTTACTAAAATGGCAACCGAATAAAGGTGGAGCACAAATTATCTTGGAAGCAAAGGAAACCAAGCATTTGAAAAAGACTCAGAAAGGGATGAGGAATGAACCAGAGTGGCCTGGGTGCGTTGCTGTAGAGGGAATTCTCAGTTCTTACACAAAACGAACACATGGGTACCAAGGCAAACCTGAGGGCAGACTCTCATAGCAAGCCAGGCTCGCAGACTGGCCAGTACAGAAGTTCAAAGCCAACAGTCTTCCAAATACGAACAGAAACAAATGGGTTTTATGAGTGAAAGTTTAGCATTCAAACATGCCATTCTGGAGCCCAAGGTACTTTGAGAAGTTGACATTCCTTCATAATTTATGTTCATTGTTCCTCTAAGTAAAATATGTGTCTCCCTCTGCTTATTCTGTTAGGAATTATACTTTAAAGGCGGAGGACATTTTTGATAATGCACATCTTAAACTTTTCATTAAACTACCAAATTTAAATTCTACCTTTTTGTGCACTCTGACATTTTTGTCTGGCATTTTCATTAATTTTGCGACATACATAAATGTAGCTGAAATGTTAGCTGATCAATACTTTGTCTCTCTCATGTAGCACTAGCGCTCTGTTCCCTAAGGACCACACAGCAGAACAGAAATTAAATGTGTAAAATATCAAATGTTAATGTTAAACACAGCGGCACTTACTGTATAACGACAGAAAAGGCTAAAACAATTCCAAATGGACAGATGGCACCACAAATTATCTACAATCACATTTAAAGATTAAAGTTTGTCCTATAAAATAATTCTTTGATGCACACTGAAATGTGTCCTTTTACTGATAGCTCAGTTGTCCAATTATTTTTTTGTGCTCATTACAGTGAGAAATGACAGTACTGGAAAGAAAGAGAAAATGTACACTCTCTTTTTTTTCTCTATGTTGCACCCAGTGACATCCACATGAACACAATGTCTGGTCAAGAGCTGGATGAAAATTGGGCCCAATTTATAAGACATTTCCATGTCTCCAACACATGACTCCAAAAGACAAGGATGGCCTTATGTACCACGCATGTCTATACTCACTTTTAGGCATGTGATATTCACAGTAAAATCTAAAAACCTAATTCAAAGCACACGAACAAGGACATTCTCAGGATTGTGATTGCTTCTATTTGATCCATCACCTTCCAGACCAATTTCAGCTTCTAATATCATCAACCAGGTTTGAATTCCCCACTGCACACTGGCCATGCTACAAGGGCTGGGAGAGCGCTAACCCTGAGTTTCTTGTGCTCTCCACTTTAATTGACACTGGAAAAATGTATTGTTTTTTTGCTCTGATTTGATTATGCCGCATTTAATTTTGGAGAGGAAATTAGGAAAGAAAAATCAAATGGAATAGAAAGAAGGCACTTCAACATTATAAAGTTTACTGATCTGGGCCTAAAACCAAGCCACATAATGGTACAAATGCATGTGCTCCATGAGGCAGCTGCATTTATGAAAAAGTGGGCCAAGTGGAACCAATATTATAATAATAGACCCGTTATCCATCAACAGGGAATGATGGGAACAATATGTTTGTAACAATGGGGTGCTGCGCATGCTCTTAGCCTAACAGAAAGCAGTTCTTTTCAATACACTGGCCTAAAAAGGTTCTGGTTATACAATGAGATCTTTGAAACATTTCAATTAAATACATGATTTAATATCTGAAAAATAGATACAAATCTAGCCATCACTTTTCTGAATTATTATGATACACAGATTACAAGGTAGATATTCAAAAAGCTCTCAGAAATAAAATGTTATCCACAGTGTGTCTTTGAACATACTATTTAGCTATCCTGTGCCTCAGTTCCTCCCTCAGCATATTGAAGAAGTAGCATTATCTACCTCATAAGGTTGTTGGGAAAAACAAATTTATTAATACAAGGAAAGAACCTTTATGAATTAATGCCTTAAAAATCCCTTAAGTGATTGATAAGCTAGTGTCACATAAGAATATTTTTGTATTAGAATTTAATCTGAGGTAAAAATAGTTATTGATAAAAGATTGAGAAATGGTTTAGAACTTGAAAGGAATTTAAATAGATATCTAGGAAAAATTGTTCCAATAACATGAAGTTATGCCTATCATCATTTAATCACTACCTTAATTTAACTACCTTAATTAGAACTAGCCCTTATTTAGCTAGTATCAGTGAAGAGGGTTTTGCCAACTAAGAAAAAAATTTCAGAGTGATTGGTTCACAGATTGGAGAATTTCCTTAGACCATCCTATTCTATCAGAAGCCTACCAAGAGTAAGATGTTTCAGAGGACTCTGCAGAGCATAAAGACAAAAAAAAAAAAATAGAGTCTGGGTTTTCTTTCTCAAGGAATAGCAAGTTCAAGTCAAATAAATAAATGAAGTTTGGTTTTATTATTCATTGTTTTAATTACATTTAAAAAGAATGAAAGCCAGCTTTTTTTTTAAAGCTTTTTTTTTTTTTAACAGAACAGTTATTATATATTATTGTTCCTTGGGTCCTAGAAATAGAACAGGAGTTAAGGTGCTTGCCTGATAAGCATCAACCATGGTTTGACAACCAAACACATATGGTTTCTTGGTCACTACCAGGAGCGATCACTGAGGACCGAGTCAGGCGTAAGTCCTGAGCACTGCCCGGTGTGGGACAGCTGCTCTACCCACAAAGTATTGTTCCTTCTGACGTGCATTCATATTGTAGGTGCGCGCTCTCTCTTTTTCACCATAAGTCTAAGCCATCCCTATTTATATCTCTCTTGTTCCCTTTATTTCATGTATGGTGCGCTCTGCTTGTTTCATAAGAATAAATCTACTAGAAAGTAACCATTAGCTGAGAGATATTATTACCTCTCTTCTCCTCTGAACTTTCACTCCCTTAACAGTAAAATCACTCAAGCATTATCAGGTACATGCACATAAGTTCCTTTGAATTTCGGTGCCTGATTTTTTTAATCAAAAAGAAACTGTGAAAAACAAAATCTGCCATCTTGAATTCATTTTGCATGAGTGACCTCTAGAAGCCAGATGAAGTTTATAAAGACTTACACAACACATTGTAATACCGAAGCATTCAAAATGAACGTTCCTGAACAAATGATATAATTATATTGTGTGTTCTATTTTCAAATTTTACAAACAGCTGTGGGGAAGAATTTAGGAGGAGCGAATCAAAGATGGTGGCAAGACCTTTTTCATGGAATATTATTGTGTCTGTTAAACAAGGCCCCGTGGAACCTGAAAGTTGTGGTATAAAACATTGATAGAAACTCAATATCACTTTTCCCCCTTCTCATTAACATCAAAGTGCTTCTATGCTAGTGGAAAATCATAATAAAATTTGCCTAACAGCAACTCGAATTTATTATGTGACAGAGCCAAATAAAAGACTATCGAGAGAGGCAGATTTTCTTTTCTAAAATGTCATGACGATGACAATCGCTTTTCTCAAGGAGACAACAACGTGTCTATGGGAAGCAGGCTGCCTAACTTTCTGGTAACTTACAACACAAAAGAACATGCACACTCTTTGTTTCATGTGCTCAGACATTAGTGAAAGTCCCGTCCAAGGCCCAAGAGGAGGACAGGGCTCAAAGCTCTAAACAGACGTGCATACAATAATTTGAATAGTAATACTAAAACGTTGATTTGTTACTATAATTAAGGTTCTTTTTCCAAGTCCCCCATAACAAAGTCATAGTCTGCTAAACTGGCAATTCTAAGGAAGTATAAAATAGTTATGTTGTAACAAAATATGACAATAACATAAAGAATTTGAAAAGAAGAACTCCACTTAAACTTCAAACCAAAATCCTGAATAAGCAAAAATAATGTGTGAGCAGAAAAATCCCAGCTAAAGCTTAGAGGAAAGTACTTCTTTGGATTTTCTGGCTCTGCAAGTTGGTCTCTTCAGCAGTTTTTAAATAACCAAAGCAAACGGCTACAAGATGAATACTGTTGGGGGCCTATTTGGATCTATCAAAGTCTCCCAGTGCCTTTTAAAAACTGAAAATCTCAGAAAAAAATAGTCTCTAAAATAGGTCACATTCTCTTCAATGGATTCATATACTAAAGTATTATCAACTAGCATTCATTCTACTGTCAATGCATTGCATATTTTGAAAAAGAGTCTAGAGGATGAATAAAATTAAATTGAGGATGGTCAAGACTATTAATTTTTTAACACTAAGGACTTTTCTTGGCTCCACTATTGGGATTTGGAATTATGCAATATGTAAAATTTTACATTTTAACTGTCACAGAAAATTATACATAGGCTAAGATGTCTTGCGTTCTGGAAATCGGAGGGGGTATATATTCTTGGACTCAGACCTTGAGCAATCCATCAGGTTTCTACCCACGGCAAATCTGTCCAGTTAAGACTTAAAATAGGAGTTTTTAAATGGCCACATCAACATAACTGTTACTATAGCCACAGAAACATGCAGCTATGATGACTGCATTTAATGAATAACAATGTAAGTAATACAGTATGATCATACCACAAAAGCAGCAAGGCTCCTTGGGGGCGAATCCCAATCAAAGCAACTATTAACGTAGTACGCAGCATTTACAAGCACCATGACACAATGCTTCGTTCTGATAAAGTTTCTTAGTAGCAGCTGGGAGAAAGATGAAAATGTTATTAGACTTTGCAAGACAAAACCCCTCAGATATGCTATAAAATTCTTCAAGCTTATTGTGATTTAGAAAGGCAAGTTAATAAAGTTATAAGACTACATCAAACAGTTTTGGCTCACAAGTTAAAGAGAAAAGAAGTATCTCTGGAGAAAATAGAATGAACTGTTATAAGAGTGATTTCTTAGCTAATATTCTCTCCTTGGTTGGACTGCATTTGTTCAAAAGAAAAAAAATCTCCAGTGGATTAAAAACATTTCTTGCTACTTACATAGTCTTGAACCATAGGTATAATTTCTTAACTCTTAAATATTATTGCAGTTTTAAAGTCTTTTAAATGCTTTTGATTTCATCATATATCAAAGTTCAATGAGTTACTTGGAATGCTTTTATATAGGGTATTAAATAAACCTGTCAAATACTGTTTATGATAAAAACAAACAAAATTTTCTTTTTTACTATTTTAGTAGGGCTCTCTTTCTTATTATATTCTCAGTTTTTAATCTTTATCTCCTTTTCTTTCTCTTTCCCACAATAAATACATTAAATAGTAGCCATATTTTATAATTTCTTTTTCAAAAATTTTAAGTTACAATAAAATTACTGTAAGCAATTTCCTTAAAAAATATTTTATTTGAAAGGGTATGTGAAATTGATTAATTCAATTCCTAAATTTAAGCCAAGGTACGACTACAAGTGTAGGAAGGATAGCCCATAAACTGGATGATAGCTCAAAAATTTCTTACTGCGATGTTAATAATTAGAATAACAGATCTTCAGGCTAACATTTTGCTGCTTCCAAATATACTTCCAGGCTGCTCTGGTATTTTAAATAAGTAGTTATATAAAGTTTATTGAGGACATATGAAAAAATTATGTGTGTATGTGTAAATACAGATTTATGTACTTGCATATAAGTTTTAACAAGTTGCTAAAACTGAAATTCTTTTCAGACAAAGTAAAGTCTTCCTATTTTTTTTTCCTGGTCCCCATTTACCTCCCTTTAAGAGTTACTTTAATCTGTAATTGCAGGAAAATGTAATTTGTGTTTCTATTTACATAGACATTGCATTGGTAACTCATGCATAATGTTTAAACAAGAGAAGATCCCACTGTTTATAGTAAATTACTTGGATTAAAAGCAAAAAATATTTTTAGTCTTCTAATAGCACAGAAAATTATTAAATATTTTAACACACAAATGAGTTCTATAAACTTCACAACCGTAATGAATACATTTTAGTTTAGCTGTGTTAATTGGAAGCAAACATTTTTAAACAGGGAAAGCTCTGTACTCTTCCCTTAAATTGTTATCAAACCTCTTTCAAAACTACAAGCCTAATTATAAGATATCAAGCCTAATTTCAAATTCTTTTCTGATCCAAAAATCAGAGTTCCTGACTTCCTATTGTCTTCACTAAAAATGCCAATAAAAGTTCACTTGGAAAAGATCATAGTCAAAATCTAATTAACAGGAAGGTTTTCCTTAAAAGATAGAGCCCCCTCTCTAGTGGATTAGAGGGAAGAGCTTTCTTGCTGGGCTCGCTTTACACACACCTGCATTATTACCTGTGGGTGGTCTGAACATATATTTGAACCTCAACTTCTGGTGTTCTCATTTACACATTCCATGGCCATCAAATTGCATTTTATGTCCAAAATGATCATTTCTCTGCTAATGCATGAATACGTCGCCATTCTCTGCCGTGCCTGACCATATTCCCTTCCCTCTCTGACCACCCCCGTTCAATTTATTAGTTTGGTATTGTCCTTGTTTGATCTTTAAAGAAAAGGAAGGGAAGAGAGGAAGAGAAAAGGGGGGTGGGGGAAAGGGAAGAAAGCCATTTCGCACAAGCAGACGACCCCAAACCCCCTCGTCTCCCCCCAATCCACACCTCCAAAGTTTATTGGAATTGACTAAGATGCTTCACAGATACAATCAGGTCTTCCCAGAGGGATTAATCTTTCCTTGCCTTTTTTTTTTTTTTTTTTACCTGTTTAGAGAGTCTGTTTTCCTCTTCAATGTACTTCTGTTCTTTGGGTATTAATGTTCGTAAGCTGGCTTTCACCTACACATCAACACATGTGTCTGTTATGAATTCATAGATTACCATTGTTTACAAGCTCTTTTTTTTTCACGCGGTTCAATTTGCAATCATTTCTAAAGTTTCAAAGTGCTGGCTGCCGTGCTCATGAAATATCAATGCCCGCGGTGGCCCCCGCACGCGCGCCCGCGCCTCGCGCCGGCCGGCAGCGGCGGCGGCGGCACCTCGCGGCGGCGGCGGCGGGTGTGTGCCGGGCAGGGGCCGCGCCGAGCCTCCCGGAGACATCAAGGGGGAGAGAAAATGAGGAATGACAGAAATTCTCTACAAATCAGGAACAAAAGCTTTCATGAAACTGAACTCTTTAGCGGTACAAAAAAGCCAAAGTTAAGACTTACAGCATTAAAAATCACATCTATTTCAAGATAGATGACCCCCTTTGTTGGCCCTGTCAGCTGCTTGTTTTTCAAGACGTAGGCTTTCTGTTCACCATTTTGAATCTGCGGGAAAAGGACATGACAGCCGTCTGTCTCGCGGTCTCCGCTGAATACACTCCCCCGCCGACCCCTGACCCCCAGCTGCTGAAACTGACAGAGAACCCAAAACAACTGTGGCAATTCTGACAAGTACCTGTTCATTACCAGGATCAAGTCTGTCAGGAAAAATTAACTATCATGGGACTCAACATGGCCGTGAATTGAGTATGTTAAAATTTTTAGTGTTCCTTATTACAGACCTGGGTTGGAGAAATGACAGATAGAGAGCGGAGCGTGGGCTTTTTTTTTCTTTCCTATCTCTCTCTCTCTCTCTCTCCCCCTTCCTTGAGCAAAAGCAACACAGAGCCAAGTGTCAGGTGAATAAAACTTACAGACAGCAATGGAATAGCAACTTTGCCCAGGAAGTCAGCACTTCGGTCCCGATCTTCATCATACACGGTCACTTCAAGAACCGAATGGATATCTTTAATGTTGCTGCATAATAAATATACACCAGAAGAAAAGGCTCCATCAGTGGTGAACAAGAACCAGAAAAAAAATGCTTTTGAAACTTTAGGTAGCTCCAGCTGATTGTGTGTGTGTGTGTGTGTGAGTTGTGTGTGTGTTTAATGTCTGTTATTTACATAGACAAGATACCTTGCTGTCTGACAGAATTTCCCATAATACACCTTAGTAGACCTTCAGTGATGGTTCTATTATCTGGGACTCTGAATACCATTGTAATTTCAAGTTACAACTTTCTAAAGAAACATGATTCTGGATTCACACAGAATAAGACACCACATAGGAATCACACAAATAATAAGTGGCACTGATGTTTTTAGACTATTTTTCCACTTCTCACTATCCTACTAATTACTATCTTTCTAATATACTACTATAAGGATCAATATCAGCAAGATTCACATTGCATTCTTATATGGTTTTTCTTTTTTTTAATCTTAGGGTATCTCCTTTTTTTGTTTATAGCTCTCACCGAAACTGGGACTTATATTTGTTAGGTTTACATTCAAAATTAACCAACACTGCAAACAGAATGGAGAAATGTAACACTGATAGCTAGTTGTACCACCCTCGGATTTAGAAATTACATAGTGTTCCATTATGTTCCAAAGAGAATGTAAGTTAATAAACAACTGTGTGAGCTCTTCATATTTTTGTTTCTGGTAAATAAGCCACAATTGTTGACAGCATTGATTCTTTGATCAAACCGTTTACCAAGAAAACATGAATTAAGAGAAAATAAAACATGAATAAATTCATTACTAAAAGACCACAACCATATGTGAGAAAAGGCTTTATCAGGGCACAATCAATTAATGGTTTTGATAATAATCAAACCTATTCATTCAATTATGCATCCCAGAAAAAATAATAACACTCTCCTCAGTAGTCTAAGGCATGTAAGTTCGTGATCAGTCTTTCATCTCTTATAAAAATGTGGAATTCCTTTAAGATAAATTGGCCAGATAATTGAAGTTGATTGGTTACTGGCTCTTATGCAGGGGAATTTTTAAGAAATTCATGAGGAATCTAGCAGTTTTTCATATTAAAAAAATAAAAACTGTGTTAGAAACTTTTAAGAAGCACTTCTGTCTGGAGAGTTTTTCTTTGTTCAGAGTTCATTTCTGTAGCCCATTTGGGGAAGAAAAAAAAAAACGTTTAGGAAATAAATACTTTACTGTAGCATAGTCAGCTTTGACAGTGCATGATCCAAAAGGCTGACAAACTTTTTAAAACAAAAGAAAAATTAACTCAAAGAGTGTTTTTGGTAACTAGGACAATACTTAATATTCTTATTGTGCTAAAATGCAACAAACCCAAACTAAAGCATCTGCTGAATTTGAGACGGGATTGTTTGCTGATTTGAGCAATGGAACAAACAGAGCTTTGTCCTCCTTCATGTCAATGCAATTGGAGAGGATTTCAATAGAAAGTATAAAAGGAAGAAGCAGTATGGGCATTCAGTTAATCCTTACTCAGTCAACTCATATGAAAAGCAAAGTTTTTGGGGAAAAATATGAGAACAGGGTGGTGAGGGGGAAATAGCATACTCTTATCCCAGGTTTCACTACCAGGAAGCTAATATGATTATCAAATTCATTGTTGGTATCAAAGGCAGGCCAGATGAATTGAGCAGTTAACCAATTAAGAATTAATACACATACAAATTCTCAAAAAAATAAATACCATTTAATGCCTCTTGCTATAAGTGAGTTCGAAACAATGGCTACTTACAACGTGAAGACTTTGTTCCACTCAGGATTGAGATTTTTGTAGACAGTATGTGTTAGTAGCCTATCATTGTTCAGTTCAACTACACAAAATGGGTCACTTTTACCTGAGAAGAGATTAGGGGGCACATTTTTAGTATAAATAGAATCTAGAGGTTACCATGTCAGGATTCTAATCTACACCATTTCTAAAAATATCATACCAAAAACAAAGAGAAAAGCACACTTCAAAAAAATTAAGAACAACAATAGTTGGAACAAAAGACTAGTTGATGTTAACAACAGTGATTCATAGTAAATTATAACCTGCAAGAAGCAAAAGGGAGGAAATTGTATAGCTGACATAAAAATTTATAATTATTTTTACAAAAGTTATTTTTCCGCCAATTATGAGTGATGTTTGTCCAGCACAAATCCACTTTATTTAATTCTTCAGTGACCATTTGAAAGGTCATTCTATGCAGATATTTGTCCAAACCAACTGACTCACTAGCAACTTGTAATAGAAAATTATATGCAAGTTTATTTTGGACAAACTATTATACTACAGAATTTTAACATTGTAATGGGATTTAATATTGTCTTCTGAAATATCTACAGTATCACCAAAAGGTAAGTTAAATTTGGAACAGGAAAAAATTCTGCCATTTGGAAATTAAGTTCAACAACATATCTGCATGTTAAAGAGCAGTATTTTGGGTACACTAAGAGTAACAAATTATCATCTGTTTACAGTGATTTAATTCTGCCACAGTCAAAGCTTCTCCATTCAGCACTTTAGGAATATCCTCAATATTTTTGTAATGTTATGTCCTGAGTTATAAGAAACCATAAAGTCAGATGCTCTTTGGGGGCAGCATTAATGATATTAGTGCAGCATGTAATTTGTTTGATACCTTATACAAATGACAATGAAATCAATATTTAGACAAAGCTGTCCAGAGGTCATATCTTTTAAACTATAATATTGATTTATACTACATAAGAGGTTAATGTGCATATGATTAACTTTAGTGATAAAGAATAATTGTTTAAATGCATTGTGAATTGTAATCACAATAGTTTATACTTCTTTGAAAGCTAAAATATCATTTAAAATTTTTAATTAAATTTTAATAGGAAGGAATCATTAGCTACTAGTGACAGATGAGCTATGCATTCCCATACAGAGTATTTACTTTCCATATTGTAATTCTTAACATGAACTATATCAACTTTGAGTCACTTTTAATTGAATCCATTATTTTTATATTAAAAAGATTTTTTTTTTTTGCTTTTTGGGTCACACCCAGCGATGCTCAGGGGTTACTCCTGGCTTTGCACTCAGGAATTGCTCCTGGCAGTGCTTGGGGGACCATATGGGATGCCGGGGATCGAACCCAGGTCGGCCGCATATAAGGCAAACGCCCTACCCGCTGTGCTATCGCTCCGGCCCCTATATTAAAAAGATTTTATATATGTGTTAATTCAGGAACCTCACATATCACAGGACAATTGCTTAATTTAACATTAATGTAGTAGTCTCAATTTTTGATTTTGCAAATTGTTTTCAAGGAAAATACAGGAGTGAAAATCTTCAAGATGTGGTGAAAATTATACTTGTGACTCAGCATCTACATGATCTTTCCCTGATCATCTTTTTATTTCTCTTGCCCTGCCTGCAAACACACTCATTTACAACTCAGACACACCATGAAATATACTATTCAAAACAGAATTATATTTTTTATTAAAACACATAGCCATGGATTTTACCAACAATGTATTTCTTTCTCCTAAAATTCATATGCAAGCATAAAAAGTAGATTAAAACAATCTTCAAAACACCATTTATTCTTTTTTTTTTTTTTTTTTTTTTTTTTTTTTTTTTTTTATAGTTTATTTTTAATTAGTGAGTCAACGTGAGGGTACAGTTACAGATTTATACATTTTTGTGCTCATGTTTCTCCCTTACAAAGTTTGATAACCCATCCCTTCACCAGTGCCCATTCTCCACCACCAGTAAACCCAACATCCCACCCCCCCTTCCCAGTCCCGTCTCCCCCCACCCCACACTGCCACTATGGCAGGGTATTCCCTTTTGTTCTCTCTCTCTGATTAGGTGTTGTGGTTTGCAATAAAGGTGTTGAGTGGCCATTGCGTTCAGTCTCTAGTCTATATTTGGCCCGCATCATCTTTCCCCCATATGACCAACAACCACATTTTACTTGCTGTTCCCTTCTCTGAGTTGCCCAGGATGAGAGAACAGCCTCCAAGCCATGGTGACAACCTCCTGGTACTTATTTCTACTATTCTTGGGAAAACACCATTTATTCTTAATATTTATATCATATATCTTCTTTCCATCTTAGTTTTGTGTTGTATAACAATGTCTAAGTACAAGAGCAGAGGACATAAGTTACAATATCCAATAGTTTAGAAAAGAACTGGAGAAATAAAATATATACCTGTAACAATGAGAGTGAAAACTAAAGATATATTTATGACATTTATTTTATGTCAAAAGATAACAATTTTATTTTCACTTTAGATAGAACTTTAGCTTAAATGACTAGGTTTGGGAACATTAACTCAAAGAGAATGCATAATTCTCACATTCTTCCTGGGTCTTCCTCTTAATACAGCACTTTTGGTATTTTGTTCTCTGACTTTCATTTTCTTTATTTCAATTGCTATTCTATTTCAATTGATTCAGCTTAACTTGCCTTTGAATGATCAACAACAAATAATAGAGTATGTTAAAATTATACTGCTTCTCTAATAGCAAAACACAAAGATAAACTCCTGAGATCAGTGTCAATGGGAGAAAATGTATTTGAAACTTACACAAGCAAGGATGAAAGTATTTTCTTAATTTTTCTTTTTCAACAGGAATTACAGTAAGTCACATAAAAGGCTTCCGATAGTTTTAATCGACCCCATGGAAAGTCTCCCAAGTCACCACTTTCTTTGTTACTATATCTTTATTTGCTGACAAAGAAGATCTGAAGTCCGTGATTGGCTAAAAGATCTTAAAGAACAAAATCTGTTCATCTTGATCACTCTAACTTAAGTTATGAACACGAGGCAGTGGGCTATCCTTATTTTTTCACAGTTTCGCTATTTTCCCAGACCATTCAGAGGGAGCAGCAATATATTTGTCATCAATCACATCAATTTACTCTCTCATTCACTTCTTTGCATTAAAAGTGTTAAGGCACTAGAAACATTTCTGCACCATAGGCAGTTTGAGCACCTTCTGAAGTCACTTCTCAATCATTTTACTATTCTAAAATTCCAGTGGTGTACCATCATGGGCAAAAACTACTATTTAACACGGCTTTCATTTATACTGATTTTTCTCTAGCTGAAATCTATTATTCTTGCTGAGTTTACAGTCATCTTTAATAGTAAACTGTGCTCACTGACAAGAACTAATCAATATATATTCTGTCATTTTACCCTTTTTCAAAAACTTATCCTCAAATTTAGTACTTTTGAACTCATCCCATGCCTATAGATGAGAACTCATCCCATCTGTACCATATGGCCTGGAATATGGTTATATAGTCTCATTTCCCATCCCAGACCCTTTAAGCCCCTTACTCTATCACACTGTATGAATTCTCAAATACGTCATGAACTTCCAGAGCTCTGTAGAAGGCAATAAAGCTCAAAGCCAAGCCTTAGTTGGGAGAAAGGACCTAAAATGTGAAGACAAGTAAGATGGCATTGAAATTCACATGGTGACCCCAATCCTTCATTATGCCTGTAACAGTGACAATAATGGTTCCTACCAGAGGTAATAGAAGGGACTAGTAAAATATATAGCATGCTAGCAAGGCATTGTAATAAATAAAAGATTTAAGTAATGCTTTTCAAACAAAAAATTTAAAATACTGAAATGAACTTTAAACCACAAACATAGCCAGAAACAAGTCCCAAACCTAATGTTCTGGTCCTAAGAGTAAGCATATATAAAATATTTACACAAAAATATAGTAACAAAGGGTAATATTGGTGCTGATTATTATGACTGCAAACACTAAGTTTTTAGTTTATAAGACAAATTTGATGACTATTCTAAGGAAAGGTACTTTTGCTACTTCAATTTTGTAGATGAGGGAACCGAGACTGGGCGATTATACAACTCACCAGATCATCTAGGCTGTGAGCACTAGAGGTATTACTTAAAACTCAGGTCCAGCTGACCTTTCTGGTCCTTAATATTCCCCTAAAATGTCTGCTCCCTTTACATAAATAATATTTAAATGTGAGCCTCGAGGCAAAACCTTTTCCAATAACTATGCCATATCAGTGGGTCACACTCGAGACTGATTGGGTAATGCTCTGAGTACAGCTTCTTCCACCTTGTCAAGTAGCAGGCAGTGTTCTATGTGTTGAGGAAACAAATTTGCGTAAAACAGCTTTGTACGCTAATCTTTGTTCACTGAAGTTTTGACTTTTGAAATTATCTTTACAATTTGTCAAAAAGTTTTTATTATCTCAGGGAATAGGATCTTTCATGGTGTGCATATTAGCATCCACAGAATGGGAAGAAACCACACACAATTTGTATCTGTTTGACCATACTGACTGGGAACTCATGACTTTTTAGGGATTGGTATTCCTTTTTATTTTTAATTTTTAAAACATATTTTTAAGACATCATGATTTACAAGTTCCTCATAGGTGAGTTTTAGACATACAATAGTTCAGCACCAGTCCCACCACCAATGTTAACTTCATTTCACCAGTGTCTCCAGATTCCCTCCCATCCCCCAGGCCTTCAGCCTATCACTTTGACAACACATTTTTATGTTGATTCTTATGCTTTGGATGTCCTGTTTCTGGTGTTTTTGACTCCATGGTTTGGGTATACATCCATAGTTACATATCTATACCGTTCCTCTACATTACTTATGTACCCTCGGCCTCAGGATGTCACACCCCATCCCCACATCCACTCTTTATTTCCCACCCACTTTTTTAAAAATCCTGATGTAAGGAAATAGATTTTTGAGGTGAAACATGACAAAAAAGAACATTTCATAGCATTTTAGAAATGGAAAATGCTGAAGGGAAAAAATAGAAAGTAAATCTAGTTGCAATTTTAATTTGTTTATTTTGGGGGAGATCTACCCACAGATACTTATAGGGATTTTAACCAGGCTTGTAGATTCAGTTGCACACAAGGCAAATGCCTCACCTCCTATGACATCTCCCCAGCCCATATTTATAAAGGGAGTGCCAGAAAAGTTCTCAGAGAGAAAGTGACATGTAGGCAAAGAAATGAGTCCAAAGAGTGGGCCTTGCGTTGACTATAGCAACAGATCATGGAAAGGTCAGGTAAGTGGCTGTGTATGATGTATCTAGGAATGTCCGTGTAGCCAGAGTGACTGGAGGAATGCTCAGGAATAAAGGGAAAAGGGATGGATAATGGCAAGGCACAGGAAAGGTAGCAGGTCTTTTTAGGATTGATTTGAATTCTAAATGCTCAGGAATTTGGAAGGGTTTAAGCTAAGGCAGAACATTGTCGGATCACTACTATTTGGATATAAGTTAGAGAGAGTAATGGAGGTGAAAGGGAGAAAATTAAGGGTCTGGACATGGAAAATAAATAATTGAACTTAGCCAAGTGAGGCATGTCTTCCCTCAACATTCTCCCCGCCCCCACCCCATCTCTACCCCCACCAAGAATAAGAAATGTCCAACAAAATGTGCATGGGATGTTTAGAAACAGATGAGAGAAATTAACGTAAGAAGAAAATCAGGCAATTTTCTGTATAAGGTCGTCTTTTCCTTTCAAAAATGATCTATTTTAAAGTTATCATTGGATGCCAACATCAGGTCTTTACGTGGTTATTTTTGACTAATTTAGAAAGTATCCTTCCGCCACTGTATGATTCAAATGTAATTAAAAATTAACAGAATTTCTACTAAAATAATAGTAAATACACAATATTAAATTCTATAAACTTACCACTAAAAAGCACACACCATGGCTTTATTTTTTAAAAGTGGCTATACATAGATAATGTGCTTATCTGCTTTGCTAATGATGCTTTAAACGACTGGCTTTTCAGTTCCTAAATTTTGCAGCCTTGATTATGTGCCACTTAAACAAATGAAAACAATCACAGAAAAACCAGTGATGGACCTAACCATTAATTATCTCCGCAATTATTCCTTCTTTTCATCCTTTTTATCATCCGAGTTAGATACTGGTGATATGCCGCTTAGCTTGCTGACAGGATCTGAGGAACAGGGTCGACTCCAGGATGGCGTGTGGCTCTCGGTAGGCACACGAGACCGTGACATGCTGCAGCGTGGGGTGCTGTCACCCTCGAGAATGATTCTCTCCTGTACCGTATGGCCAGAAGTGCAAGGCATGAAGGCAGCATCCAAAATTAAAGTGTATTTTTGGTGTCATAATTTTTAATTACTTACAAAGCCTAAAATGTATAGGAACACAAAACTGTACAATCTGTTATCTCCTTACTCACTCCTGTCATAAGGCTAAATAAAGTAGACCTGGGCGCTCTCCCTTTACTTCCTTTACCATTTTGGCAAAAAAAGGAAAGTGCCTTTCTCTTCCTTTCATAAAGCAAGAAATTAGAGATCTTGGTCTGTCTGGAAGACAGAAATTGTATCAGAGCTGAGTGGGGAGTGGAGGTCTGGGGGCAGTGGGGTTGATTGCATTCCCCACCATGACAGCTAAAAGAGAGCTTAGCTTTGCTTGAGAACATGGAAATTTTCCAAGTTGACAATTTCCCAAAGGGAGAGATAGGAAAACCTTTTGATACATTTGTTATTTATTGAGTGTGTGCTCTTCTCACCCCAGAATTAGGAATATAATTAAGTTCGAGTCTGCTCTCCAAGTAGGCACAATTTAGCGGGCATGATGGACAAAGAAATACACATTTATAATGCAGGGTTGTGAGTGCTATAATAAAGGTATGCAAAGGTTGCAATAAATGCAATGAGAAGGAAGACATCTTACTATAAACCTAGAACAAGAAGGGAAGGAGGCAAACATTTAGCCCCAGTGGACTTGATCCTGGTGATCGATGGTCCTTCTCTCTTGGTCACCAACAATTCTAGAACTGAAGGGTAATTGTATGAAAAGAAGACGAACAATTTCTGATAAGGAATCTTTAACATCTATATTCTTTTAATAGCGTCTTTAAACACAAAACATATCTATCTATCCAAGACAATATTGCTCCACTCTAGGGTCTTAGTAGTCACAATTGACACTTTTACCCAAATTATAGTGAATACTAAGTATTAATTTTCCCTATATATTTTTATGGGAAAAGAATATATCCCAAGTGCATTAAAATTTGGAAGAGATTCATTTTACCCTAGCTCATAAAATGAAATCTATAACACATTTTAGAGCATAGACTCTATTCAATTTTTCTTATGGTGAAAAGCCATTTCTGTAACAATAAAAACAAACCTCAGATTTGTTGCCAATGGGCATCTTTTGTGACAATCTTCCAAACAGCACTGAGGATTTAATGGCACACGCTCACTGCTAATTCTCCCTCACTCTTCACCCTTGCTCTTGAGGTCATAACATCGACATACTGAGAAAGAACTGTGGGGAAGTCTTGCCCCACCCTGCCTTGCTTGCTCTCTGTTTAACGGACCAGTGGACAACTTCAGATTGTGCAAACTATTGGTGTGAGCATGAAGGCCACTCAAAAGACACTGAATGATATGGTTGCTCTCAGAATACGGAGTCAATCCTGATCCATCAGTAGTAGGCTTTACCCAGGGTCATTCTGTTGCTGAAAAGGAGCACCATTTTCAGAATGTGATGTGTTATAAAAATGTGTGCATGTGTGTCTGTGGTGGGGGAGGGAAGGGCACCAAGAACTCAGTAACTTCCTCTTTGTTGCCAGATCTCTGAAGAGGTGGAGGCTTTCAGGAGCACAGAATACAATTCATACCCCTGGGGGCCTTTTATTTGGGGTCTAACTTGCACAAATTAAGCTCTTTGGTTTAATTTTCTCAGTTGCCAGTTTGAAATGACTATACTTTAATCTTTTTTTTTTTAAATTACAATCAAGGTGGCCATCTGTTCTTCCTACCAACCAGAATTTTAATCGTAACATATAACAATGTTATAGTTGGGGGAATTCCATAGGGTCCACCAGAACAAAGAGCAATGTATGTTGGAGACATCTTCTAATCCTCCCGTTATCACTGGAGATGGGGCTTTGACCTTAATCTTTTTCATCGACTGACCTAAACATATTTTAAACATCTGATTGGTAGAATTACATTAACTGACACTCGTCACTAGGTCCCCACTGGGTCTGATTCTGGGACTGAGTAATAATGATAGGGTTTTTCTTTTCTCATGAAGTCACGAAGCAGGTTTCAGTGTGGCAGGGAAATTGACCCCTTAGAGTTGTGGTTCTTGACTCACTAGGTCTAATACATATTTTATCTTAATAGTTAAAATAGAGTTTACAACACCTTTCTGACTATTCTGACAAAAAAATTGATCACACATGATCTCAAAATTTAATATAATGCCTTAGTCCTATTATAAAAGAGAAATAAAGAGAAATTGTTTGTAATAAAATGACATCTTGAATTGTTTAACAAATAATTACTAATGGTCTACTACTACGTACCTAGTCATATTACAAATAGAGAAATGAGTCTACTTTGTTCCTTTCTATTCCTTTCCTTTCCTTCTCCCCCCTCCTATTTTCCTTTGTTTTTTTGGGCCACACCAGGCTGTGTTTAGGGGTTTACTCCCAGTTCTGTGCTCAGGGATCATTCCTGGAGGGCTTAAGGGTGGGGACTCTGCTTTCTTGGATTTCACTTACATTGAGGAGGGAAAGGAAAAATAACAAACACTGAACATAATAAATCAGTTTATTTCATTCTATGTTAGATAGTGATATATGTCCATGGAAAATAGTGCAGAATAAGAGGTCAGAGAAGTGTCAGGGAGCAGCAGAGTTTATTCATTTAACTGAAGTGGCCAGAGTAAGACTCATGGAGAAGATGAAGGCTGGGAAAGGAAATGAATAAAGTTGGGGCCATTTAGAGGGTAGAGCATTTGCCTTGCACGTGACCGATCCCCAACATTCCACATGGCCCTCTAAACATGAGTGATCCTTGAGTGCAGAGCCAGGAATTAGCCTTAATGCAGCCAGTTGTGATTCCGCACCCTACAAGAAAAGAAATGAAGGCGAAGGACAAGTGTATATCTATAGAAAAGTTGTTCCGGACAAAGAAGAGTTTGGTCAAAAAGTTGGTGTGTTCATAATCCCTGTTTGTAAGGCAGAATAAGTATAGAAGGATTAATGGAATAAATCAGAGAAATATTGAGAATGAAGTATCTTGGAGGCAAACCTGAAGTCTTTGACATTTATTGTGTAAATGGCAGCCACTTGCAAACTTAGAACTTGCTCAGATAATTATCAATTAGATTTTTAAATCTAAACTTATAACTGTGTCTAATCACTCAGGATATAGGAAACTTTTCACTATTTAAGATTGTATAATTTTTTTTTTTGCTTTTTGGGTCATGCCTGGCAATGCACAGGGTTTACTCCTGGCTTTGCACTCAGGAATTACCCCTGGCAGTGCTCAGGGGACCATATGGGATGCTGGGATTCGAACCCGGGTCGGCCGAGTGCAAGGCAAACGCCCTACCCGCTGTGCTATTGGCCCAGCCCCGATTGTATAATATTTTTAAAGTAATTTAGTATATTTGATTCTCAGCCCCTAAATACCACTTTAGTATTCCAAAATTATTTTGGCACCTAAAGTTCTTCTTTAGTATCCAATCCCCCCCTTCCCTATAGAGGGGTAACAGAGTTCCTCCTCTCACTTACAATCTCTGATCTATACCACAGTCCCTAATCATTTTTGATTTCAAGAATTCTTTAAAATTATTGAGGATCTCAAAGAGTTTTTGCTATCAAGAGAATAGGGCTCTCAAAATTTTAGAAATTAAGAATGAGCATATGCAAAACTAGCTGTGCATTCCAAAAAGCAATAAATTCATGACATATTATTACATTAGAGTGACTAAAGGTTTTGCAGCCTTTAAAAGGCATTTTTCACTCATGAGGAAATGAAAAAAGTAGGCAAAATGAAATAAGGATCATATGAAAATAGTTTTGACATCACAGATCCTTAAAAGGGTCCTGTGGGATCCCCACAAGTTCCTGGGCCACATTTTATGAAGCATAACTAAGTGCGGTGGTAATAGCATCCATGGTGAATTTCAAACTCATTTTCTTTGGGATTAAGAACTGGATGCAAAAAGCATTCATCTATAGTACTTTGTATATTCCAGAGTCCTAGAATTCATGCACCTTTTGTATGTTGTACATAATAGGAAGCACAAGTTTTCTGACAGAATAATAGGAAGTAAAATGAAAAAAATCAATAGAATAGAAAAGGAGAGAGGGGAAACTATGGGGCACCTATAAAGTGATTAGAGACTATGAATTAATTGTGTCTAAATACTTAAGAATTTAAGTTATGGTAAAATGTTAAACATGTAGGGGCTGGAGCGATAGCACAGCGAGTAGGGTGTTTGCCTTGCACGCGGCCGACCTGGGTTCGATTCCCAGCATCCCATATGGTCCCCTGAGCACCGCCAGGGGTGATTCCTGAGTGCAGAGCTAGGAGTGACCCCTGTGCATCGCCAGGTGTGATCCAAAAAGAAAAAAAATGTTAAACATGTATTACTTATTATAGGAACTACATACAAAGGATTTATTACAAGATTCGAGACAGAAAAGCAATCTACTCGAATTAGTATAAAATAGAAGCATTTTTGGATTGTTTTGATTTGGGGGCCATCCTATCAAGCTAGGGGACCATGCCCAGCCTCAGTACTCACAGGTGACTCCCAGTGATGCTGGAGATTGAGTCTGGGACCTCATGCTAGCACAGAAAGTACTCCAGCTCTGAGTACTATCATTCTTAAACTTAGCAAATCCTTCTAGATACTTAGTATCTGCAATAAATATGTATTCAATTAGACTTTATGAAAAAGGAAATCATGAGGTTTTAGATAATCTCCCTGAGAAATAAGAAATGGAATGGAACAGTCTTTAGACTTAAAAATTAAGCAATATGGGGCTGGAGCGATAGCACAGTGAGTAAGGCCTTTGCCTTGCTTGCAGCAGACCTGGGTTCGAACTCCCAGGATCCTGTATGGTCCCCTGCACACCGCCAGGAGTAATCCCTGAGTGCACAAGCCAGGAGTATCCCCTGTGCATAGCTGGCTGTGACCCAAAAAGAAAAAAAATTAGCAGTATATTAGGTCATTAAATCTTTTTTATACTTTTAGTCAATAAAGTTGAAAATTATCATCTGTTAAGCCTTTGTCTTTAGAATGATACATCTGTCTTTTTATTTTTTGTCTACAAAATATTTAATTCTTTGGGAATCTGATTTTTTGGTACTTATTGCAGATGTCCAGATTCTGAGGGCTGGGGATCAGGCAGCAGAAAGCAAAGTCTAGGGCTTGCAGGGGGCTTGGGTTCCCCCTGAAGCAGGGATTCAGAAAGCACTGCCTCCACAGAAATGTTCTCATCTAGTTCTGGGAATTATAAATCAGGGGAAATGTTACTGTATGTAGCATACAAGTTTGTGTCTCAGTAGTTTAATATTCTCAGTGATTTGTACTCTGCAGTATTTTGTTTATTGTTGTGAGGCAGGGCTTGGCAGTCACCAGGTTACACAAGGTAGTGTTTGGACGGTCAGGTGAGGCTGAGGTTTCAATAGTTACTATTATGGTTAAGAAATAATGAGTATAAAGTAAAGGCATAGCAGTTGAGGACAGGATTAATATGTTTCTTTCCCACTTTGGTCAGTACAAATGCTAAGTACCTATTCTAACTACCTTCTATTTCTCTTTCTGAATTACAGAAAGGTCAAGGTGATATTTCTAGACTGAAACATCTGAATTACTTGTCAAGGTGATGTTTCTAGACTCTCTTGCAGCTAGCACTACAGATGCACTGGGGATGCATCAGTCCACCAGTCTAACATGTGGTATAAGAATTCAGTGAACCGAGTTTGTGGAGTCCATTTGCTGCTGCAGAATGCAAGCTGGAGCAATGTACACAGCTGTAGGTGTCTTTCCAACACACGGCAGGAGGAGCAGGAACAATTCTTCAGTCCTCCCACTTTAGTATTAATCTCTGGAGACAGAACTTCAAGTATGTGTTCTAAGGCCTTTCCAAAGATTCTGTAATCCATCTCATTAAATTTTACAAAAGGAAACGTTCTCTGCATGCACACTGTGGCCTGGCTCTTTGCTAGCTCCTAGAACATGTCCCACCAAACAGGCCTTGGGATAATAGACAAAAATCTCTCTGGGAAAATCTCTAAGCTGGGCAGGCCAGCTCCTGCCCAAACAGAGCCCCAGAAGCTGCTGCAACACCCCAAAGCTGCCACCATGCCTCCAGACCTATTGCCTCAGGATGGAGCTCCACAGAGAACCGAATCTGCCCAAAACTTCAGGTACACGGCTCCTTGTGGCTGAAAACTCCAGGCCCTCTCACAGTTGGGAAGGGTGACATGCCACGCCTCTCCGTACTTCTGGAAGACCCAGAAGTCATGCCCACATCCAACTACCACCACCATGTAAGCTCATCTACCGGCCTTGTTCCAGAGACTCATAAAGAAATCTTGAACAACTAGCTACAAAAATTTCTCAGATACCCAGTCCTAGCTGAGACCCTGGGGCAATCTCGGAGTGGGTGGGCCAGCTCCCACCCTAACAAAGCCCTAGCAGCCGCTCCCACACTGCAGAGTCGCCACTATGCCTCTGACTGAACTGCCCACTTAACTCTTCTATAGTTTTTGAAGCATATGGCTCCATCCATAACTGTGCAACAACATCCCCAAACTCTACAACACTGCCATCCCAATGGTAGTACACCAGATCAGATGGGATGTAACATGGAAGACAGCCAATCTTCACTAACCAAAACATTAACACAGAAGGCTTAACTTGCAACAACAGCTTAGCAAACCCTCAGACAAGGACTTAGTGTCCCCATAATTATATATGACAATTTTCACAAATTTCTATCTATGGAAATCTTTGGTTTTTTTTTTTATCATTTTGTTAATCACTTTGTGGTAATATGCAATATAAAATGAATTACTGTGGGCCAACTACAGGGACAGGCTTAAGGGGTGGTTGGGAACATTGAGACAGTGGTGGAGGGAAGGTGACAGCGGTTGTGGGATTGGTGTTGGAATATTGAATGCCTGTAACAAAGAACACCTTTGTAAACCATGGTGTTTAAATAAAGTGGGGAAAAATCCTGTCTCCTTTAACATCTTCCTTACTATGGTGCAAATCGTGGCTTTAGTGAACACACCTGAATCAACATCCCTACATTGGAATTGAACTGGGCTGAATGTGTGTGTATGTGTGTGTGTGTGTGTGTGTGTGCGCGAGTGCACATGTGCATATGTGTGTGTCCTCAATGATCTTTGGTAGTATCTTTGGTAAAATATTTCTGCTCTTTTTAGTTTAAAATGTCAGGATGACAATGCCTAATTAGGTTGTTGTGAGATTGTTATAATCTGTCACACTAAGCTCTGGGTAGTAGCTGATATATTATAAAGATTCAACGAATGCTAGTTTCCACTTTTATTGTTAGTATTATCATTTTTAACATTTTTCTTAACATCAGTAGGCTTATTTTTTAAACACCAGATATACAGATGCAGACTATTATAATTAATCTATCAATGTTCTTCATTTTTACCAACAGGCTTGCTTTTAAGCACCAAATATACAGATACAGACTGTTCTGATTAACTTATCAATTTCTTCATTAATGAGTGGCTTCAAATATTGAATTCACATCCCAGTATGTCTAGGGAGTCCAGAAGAGAATAATATTCATAACATTTACCTCGTATTTAATGTAACAAAACTGAAGCAAGTGAAGTTCACTCTCATGGATCTTACACTCAGTTCAAACCCTGGTCCTTTTTGCATTTTATATAGTTAAAGCAAAGCCTGACTGTTTTGCACCCAGGTAAAACTTTTGATCTGTCCTTTTAATATTTACCTTGTTAAACTAAGCATATTATTTCAGTCTATTGACATGCATATGCATGTATACATACATATACATAAAGCTGTATAACACATACTCAAATTATATACCTATGTTGATCTCTTATAAAATTAATTATCTCTATAAGTGAGTTTAATAAGGAAGCAATTATTACTTCAGAGTCATTAGTAAATAGATTAAATTGGTCAGACGAGGAATAGAATCTTGTATTTTTCTACCTAGCATCACCACTAACATCAATTCTTCAATATAATTACTCTTTGTGCTTGACCTTTGCGCCATAGTAATGAGTCTACTATGCTCTCAAATAGCCCATATATGCCTCAGTATTTTTAAAGTCTAGTTAAATTCCAATCCTCTCATTTTATAGCATCTCCCTAATCCATTGTTCTAGGAAAGGCAGTGCATATTTATATAACTATGTTGCATACAAAAAATATATTTATAGTTTACTTTTAAATGTTTCACTTTAACATTATTTCTCCATTTTATTTTAGCATTTCTTCAAGCATTGAGTAAAATCCTGGAGCAAGCCCTCTAAGCGAAATGAGCAATTCTCCATTTCTTTACTCAAAGGATCATTTTGTAATCTTAGTTCCACAGAACGCAATTAATTATTTTATAGTATTTCTCTTCCCCCTCATTTCCCATCGACAGTGGGACCACCATTTTCTCTGCCCATAGTCCTTCACCTTCAGAGCATATCAAACCCAATTATTAATCTCTTTTGTCATCCCACCTATTGCTCCGAAGCAGTATCTTCTACCCATGTGACCTGCATATGAATCACCCATGATTTTGTAATTCTCAGTAAAGCACAAATTTAGACTCAAATCTCTACAGCCATTGTGTAAAAGTGCCATTTTAATCCTCCTTCTCATAAACATTTGATATTGACTGTTTTAAGAACAGCTTTGCATTTCAATAATTAGAATACAATTTAATATTTAAAAAAATGAAATTACTAAGAGCAAGCAACTTTTACATCTCTGTGACACAAAAGAAGGAAGGGCAGTAATTTGCTTTCTTTCCTTGCTCTTAAGGGAAAAGTGTAGATAGTATTAAGAAACTTAACGTGAAAGGGTATAATATTATTTTCTAAACTAGGAATATGACAATGATAAGAATGCTATGATGGGTATCTTTGACTTATAAATGAGATAACATGATTTATCCATGTGTGCTATCTGTTCATAAAGTCTTCCATAAGCTTGCTTATGAAAAAGCAAAGAGGGTAACACTAGACTATTTCACAGAAATAAGCTTGTTTGGCTAGAGAAGTTAAAAAATTAAAAATGATATGCGCATATAATTTTTATTTGTTAAATTATTTTAACTTTGTAACTCACAAACATGGAGGATTCCACTCAATTCTATATATGCATTCATATATAATATTTTGGTTATTTGCCCTCCATACATAATGTATTTATAGCCATAGATATTCATACAGAATACTTCATGTATAGTATTTTATATAGAATACTTTTAATAAAACTATGGAACTTCAAAAGGCTCTATATTTTTCTTCTGCCAGCATGTTTTAAGTAATGATCATAAAACCTAAGCTGTATTATTCAATAACTAACATTAGTGTTGTTAAATGTGATGATGGCAATTAAAGGTCCTTGCTATTAAAAATTTCAACTGCCACAATTTCACAAAAGAAGCAAAATATAACAACTGTTATATTTTGAGGTCTACATTAAGCAACAATTACATAACATATATTATGAAATTTGCTTGACTAACCCAGAGAAAGTTAATTTTTGAAAAAGGACAATATCTCATCCATGTTGTATATGTACTTGGCATTTCTCCAACTCTATGTAAAACTTCCAAAGAACAGATTTGCCTTTCCCCATACAGTTACCTTTTCTTTTTCTTTCTCTGAGCAGACCTATAATGTGAGGGGAAATACCAAGAATAATAAATCCAAATCTCTGTATAAAATACACCTTCATGACACACTCAAGCTGGAAATCATAGGAGCCAATAAAAAAGCAGGCGGCTTACTGATAATGAGGTCAGAAATACAAATAAATTTACTTTTAATGAAGACGGGAGGCACAGTAATCAAAGTGTTAAAATTCATTTCATGCATATCTCATTTGCTGCTTAGCTGATATTTACCACGCAGTTCTGTGAGAAAGTAGAGGCCTAAGATGCTCCAGATAAATGGCTCAATTAATTGTACAGAGGTAGACCTCTTTGAGCTGAGCCAGAGCCCTGAGCTCTTTATTAAAAGCACTATTCTGTAGCCCATAACCTTGTTCCTTGACTCCTCTCTGGTTTCCAATTTAAACAAGTCCCCATGCGGCCTGCTCTAAAGGGCTTTGTCTCCCTGTCATTGTTAAGAGAGCTGAGGCATCCTGGAAGTGTGAAATCAGACCTCATGAGTTGAGCGGTTCCCCAGGGAACGCCGGACTGCGCAGAAGGTCAAAGTCATGGGCCGGACCATCTGAAAGTGTCTGTTCGCCAGTCTGTGACACAGCAAGTTGGGGGGCTGGGGGGTGGGGCGCTAGACTAAAGAGGACTGAAATTGAACACATCTTAATTAAAGCCCACAGACAGCAAAACAAAATGTTTTCTAGGCAGCCTGTCAACTGGGGCTTAAATTTAGCTCTGCTAATGAATCTGAGTCGCTAACTGTTATTTCTTAAGATAATAAGACTCTCCCGGAAGCTGATAAAAAACTGTAGCATGTCTTTTTTCTGCTGTTTTGTTACTTAAATATTTTCCAACAATGAAGACGCTTTTCCTCAAGAAAAACACGAGGAAAGTCTAGGCAAATAAAAGGTAGTAAACAATCCCTTCAAACCCGGGAGTCTGTGGGCCGTGTTGAGTGGCAAAGCCCTGTACGCCTCGCCTTGTTTCAGAAGATCTGCTCATTTAATGGAACTGGTTCAGTGACAGATTATGTTAATTCTAAAATTCTCTCCCTCTCTTCCTTTTTTTTTTTCTTTTTCCCTCTATTGTTTCCTAAAAGAGATGGTGCATTAATTTGAGAGATCAATTCACCTGGGGTGGAGAAGTTTTATATTAGTGTACCTTTTATTAGAGCGAAGAGGTAGGGCATCTTCTGAAACGGTTTCACAGTTCTCCGGGATCACTGTTTCTGAAATTGAGTGGCTGGGATCCCAGGGGAGGCTGCGACCTCTTCCACGGGAACTCAAAAAAACAACCCAGGGGAAAACGAAGGGGAGGGGCAGAGCCCAGGAACCCTTTTCTCTTTCTTCTTTTAGAACTTGAAAGAACCAATAGGCCAGGTCTAAACACTCCACAAAGCCTCCCGCCACACAGAAGACTTTAAATGTTCTGTTGAAAGCAGAAATTGGGCCCCGTTCAAGAAAAAGAATAATTAGAAGCTAGAAAAGACAAATTCTATCATGAATTGTTTCCCACCACCAAAAAAGAATTTTCTCCCCCTCCTTGGCCTTTCTCTCTGCACAATCTGTCCAGTTTGAACGCACTCTTGATTTAGCTGTAGCGAACCCTCCCTAGTGAATGCAGGCCAGGCGGACTAGACTGGGCTTTGAGGGTGCAAAGAGACATTAACCTTTTCAGTGGTTGGTTGAAAGGTAAGTAAGTTGTAGTGAGTAGTATTTTTCAGTTAATCAAACTTTTCCTTCCTGAAGAATTTAGCTGACCAACTTTTAAAATCGGAGCGCCACATTCTCAGGCTGTGAAAGGCTGCCCACAATTTGACTGAAATTTCAATCCACTCTTGTGCCTTGCTCAATGCATGTGTATGTGTGGGAGTTGTAAATTGAGGCCTTAACCACCAGAGTTAATCTCTTTTTTAAATCTGTATTAACCTTAATGATTTGAAGTGCACTGTCCAACACTGGGCTATTGAGACCAAAGAAAAAACTACCCTCGACTATCAACAGTTTATTAGGGGCTTAAGTGAAGTGACCTACTGTAGGAGTGTTCAGCTGAACGAGGCTATAGGCTTTTTGTGGAAAGGGAAAGAATTGAGGGTTTCATTAAAAAGTAATTTGTGCTTTATACTCACTCATTCAAAGGGAGTCTCAATTGCTCTTTATTCACACAGAGTTAATACAGTATCACAATGTTTCTCAATGAATGTGTTGTAACAAAAGAAAAATTTTACATTTTGAAAGGAAAAAATTCTTTGTAACTGCAGTAAGATTGATGGCTATTTAAAAGATTATAGAATCTTTCTTCCTTGTGTTCGCGCTAAAGGATGGAATATAATTTCGCCCCCTATTTTTGGTTGAAACTATGGAAAGTAATGTTATGATCACGAAAATATTCTTAAAAGAGCAAAGTTGGTCGAATTTGTTTGTTGTTTAGACTTATCTGAAAACAGAGTATTCTGAAGACAAGCAAACATCTTAGAGCAATAGTCTCATTTATGGAAAACATTCTTAGCACCATTTTCAGTGATTAAAACTCTTCCTTCTTTACTCTCAACTCACTCCTTAATGGGAGTTAATCAAGACAGCACTATCCCACCCCCCCAACCCCCCTCTTTCTGTGTTGCTTAATTTCTTGTAGAAGTTGACTATGATAACACGCATAGAGGTACAACACATTTTTAAAGATCTTCCTTGAACAAAGAAAAAAGAAAGCATGTAAAAAGCTCATTTGTGTCCCAGGTTTAATGATCAGGATGAGGAAGACTGGGATATGCACATACACATCACATATATGTGTATGTATATATTCCTTAATCTCTGCCGCCATCAAAAATATCATAAAGATCACAAAAGACCCAGGAATGATCAGGGTCAAGGACTAAATTATCCTCTGGCTCCTGCATAGTTCAACATCACTGCCATTCAATTCAGAGCACATTAGATTATAAGGTCAGTGTGGAATGAAGAATCATTAGATTTATATCCCTACAACTGGAGGGATAAAAATAGAGAATCCGTTATTTAGTATTCCCCAAATTAATGTTCTTTTGTCAAATCGAAATTATGTCTCATTGAATCCCTAGGGAAAAGCTTATTGTTATTCACGTTAATTTACATAGACCGTTAGGAAAGAAACATATCTGTTTTTTCCAACTTTGAGAGAACATGTCCTTTACCTTCCATAGTGGCATGTAGGCCGAGTGGGTTAATATAGTTTGCATATTCATGAAATTTTAAAAGCAATGACAGCTTCTCTCCAAGAGTCACAAGCTTATACAATAGCACTCAACTTGTGTAATGGGCAGGTATCTGAGCTTAGAAACTAAGGGGACTTGAATTTTTCTATAAAAAATTTTGTGTACCATTATAAATGTCCAGTGATGTTTTTCAGCATTTAGATGCTCCCTGAATACTGATTATTTTAGACTTTTCTTTCTATTTTCATGTTTTTAGCCCAGTGCTCCCTCCTTTACAGAAAACCTTGGGACAGCAGGGGTGCTGGGGAAAGGAAAGGTTTTCCATGTTGTTGAATGTTACTGCTGTGAATTTCTGAATCTGTAGGCTGCTTGGACACAGAGGTCAGGCGTAACTTCTGTAAAAGCAAGAGCGAGTCCTTATTCCTATCTTTAAGGCAATATCCAAATGGGAAAAAAATGAAGAGTGATTAGTCATTTATTATTGACTGTTGCTTCAAATAATAAGTGTGGCATAATAAGAGGAAATTATTGTGCCAGATTAATTTGATTATATCCACACCAAAACTAAAAAAGAAAATTGCTATACTTAGCATCCATTCATTATTTAGTAAAGGAGTGAACTCAGCACATATGCAAAAATATTACAAATGACTCTCTCCTTCACTATTTTCAGGTATGACTATTTTGAAAGAATGTTTGACAGTTGTTATTATCTTCTTGGTTACAAATGAGTTGATAATTACCTCTAAAGAAACTGTAAACTCCCAACATTTAATTTATTGTCACTTAATGCTATGCAAATTTAAAAAATTTAAAAATATTTCCACTTGGAAGCAAACATCTGCTATTTTAGTTTTAAGGCATGTGATCTTTCCATTTGTTTTTTACTCTGTTGAATGAATTAAAAAGGGCTCCAATCTCTTATAATAGATTTACAAATGCTAAGTCTAATAGTACATTCTTTCCCTTCAAAAATGTCAGGTACTTCTTAGGGTCAATTTGCTGAAAAGTCATGTGGGTAAGCTTACTTCCACAAATAGTATATCCTTTTATTCCAGTTACATTAAAATATATACAGAAATGAGTCATCACTCCTATTATTATCCATTTGAAATGAAGAATTTCATAGTATGAAGATTCCTAAAATGCTCCTGAATTAAACAATAAATAAGTAGTCATATAACTGCCAACTCAAACCAGTGATTTAATTCTAGGAAATGAAGAAACAACTACCATAAATTTTTAATAAATACGTCATAGAAACAACGTCCATATCAGAAGACTTTAAGAGACAAGCTAATTTTTGGCATTTTACAGGTCTGTTTCTTTGGTTCAGAAAATTCAGACCAGGAGTCAGGGAGAGAGTGTATGTCCAGTATATTTGAGGTTTTAAGTTCAAAGCCAGCACACAACATGGCACCTCTCCCCAAACCAACATTGCTGTGTGTGACCCTGGTTTCTCTCAGCCCCAACATCACTGGGCTCAAGCATCTAATCATCAGTCTCCCATGACCAGGTAATTCCCCTACTGACCTCCTCAAATGAATGAGGTAGCTCTTCTAAAAAAAATCAGAAAAATCTAGCTGCTAAATTTAGGTCCAGAATTATCTCTGGGATATGCCTAGAAACAACTAATAAGAGTTCATACCAAGTAATTGAGTATTATGCATTGAGAATTTTCCGTTTTCAGATTATCTGCTACAGAGTTGCTATTCTCTTATCATCTGAGGGAAAACAATACTGTCTGGGAGAAGACAGAGCAGGGTCCCCAAATGTCAAAGTGATGAAACCTAGAAGAAGCATTCTTGTTCTGTTGATTATATCTTAGAGAAGGCAAGAGTTTAAACATTCTTTTGCCGTTTATTGTTTAATTTTTAGACATTATCAAGTTTTCAGAAAGAGAAGATACAAAAATTAGGTGATTGGCAAATCTCTGCCACACCAATTCTGAGCCTCAATATTTATGCTATTTGCTATGATTTATTGAGGAGAATTGTATAGAGATGATGCATCAGTTCTTACCTGTAACATCAGCAGCCATTAAACCTTCTGCTCTTATTACTTTCACCTGGAGAAATCCCACGTCTTTCAGGTTATGAAATATCCTCAATGGGCTCTGAAAGACCCCAATATCAGTATTAGAAAAGGTGCCAATGAGTTTCAAAGGCTATGGTGAGAAATAATAAAAGGAGTAAGTAATCAATACAGATGAACCTTCCACCATCATAAATGTGTGTATCCCTGTATATACATTCAATTATTTATGCAGACCGTTGTTACTATAAATAGGTATTATGAAAGAAATTTCCTTCCTAAACATGACTATTTTATTGGCAAACAATAAATTATAGGATATGACTGCTTTCTTTCTTCATTCTGTGTACTATGCATCCCAAGAAATCTTTCATCCATAGGTAAGATGGTTTGGAGATTTATGATTCCTTACACTTATCTTAAATTGCTTGCTTTATAACACTACAGACATGGCAATAAGGCCATTAATGTTAAATCAAAGACCTTTTTTTTCTTATGACTATTTTCTCCTCAGTGACTTTTGTAACTTGGGTGTACTAGGTGAGGAATAAATTATTAAAATGTTATGTTAAGATATTTTATTGAAAATACTTATGTAGACCTATAAATCTTTCCATTAAAAACTTTTAAAAATGTTTTTTGGGCCATACCTGGCAGTGTTCAGGGCTTACTCTGGCTCTGTGCTCAGGAATCACTCCTGAAAGTGCTCAGAGAACCACATGTGGCAACGGCGACAAAACCTGGTCAGCTGCTTACAAGGTAAGAGCCTTACCTCCTATACTATCTCTTGGCGCATGAATTTTTAAAATGATCTCTTTCCTATTATTTTCTAAGATAAAAATAAATTCAACACTGGTGAAGGGATGGGTTATCAAACTTTGTAAGGGAGAAACATGAGCACAAAAATGTATAAATCTGTAACTGTACCCTCACGTTGACTCACTAATTAAAAATAAACTATTAAATTAAAAAAATAAATAAATAAATTCAAGTGATGAGAATTTTTTCCCTAAATTTAAAATTTCATCTCATTCTAGGAGGTAAAGAAGTAAAAATATAGGAAAGTCAGAAGAATTAGATCAAAATTATAAATCTACTGTTTTGTATTATTTTAGTACTTGTATAACTATTTTATTTAATATGTTAATAGCAGAAAACTTTTAAGAAGTGTAATGCCTGAAGAAATTAAGAGAATATACCAGAACCCTAATTCAGAAACCTAATTGAAGGCACAAAATCTGGGAGAGCAAAACAAATCTGTGGGACACAGATATGCATTGATGTATTTATGTCAGAGCATTGTTCTCATGACTTGACTGGCAGTTCTACTCAGTAAATCAATGATACTTCTTTACCATAAACTTTAAAATGGCTTAAAATTAGTGAGCATCACATACTTTTGCATAATATAGTTGCCCAATAAAATGTCACTAGAGGGACTGGAGCCATAGCACAGCGGGTAGGGCGTTTGCCTTGCACGCGGTCAACCCGGGTTCGAATCCCAGCATCCCATATGGTCCCCCGAGCACCGCCAGGAGTAATTCCTGAGTGCATGAGCCAGGAGTGACCCCTGTGCATCGCCGGGTGTGACCCAAAAACCAAAAAATAAAATAAAATAAAATAAAATAAAATGAAATGTCACTAGAGTGGTAAACATTCCCAACCTTGTATTGAGAATGAGAATACTGCCAAGCAAAAGCTTAGTGTTATATTAGTTTTATCAATCGCCTATGACTTGTCATTATTTTTATCAAACCTATGGCACTGGTATACTGAGAGGATGGAGTGCGTATATGTATATAATCTTATGGCCCAAATTATGAAAAAAGAGTGTTTAGCACAACGACTACCTCTTAATCTTTTAATTTTTTTTTAACAGTTGTTTATCATCAAAAACTAAAAAACTGGGTGTCTAAACTACCGAGATGACAGGGTTCAGTGAAAATGCACTTCTCTCTCAGCTGGAATGCCTGTAAATTAAAGGCTGTATTAATGGGCGGAGCTTTAAAAAGCAGTTTATGTATCAGAGATTTCTGGGCATATGGTGGTCTTTCCAATGCAGTTTCTCCTTTTCTTGCAAGTGCTTACCTAGTCTTATAAATTAGGTATGTCTCCTAACCTAGAATGAGGAAATGATGGCAAAACCCCTTTTATCACTTTTGATAAAAGTTCCTGTTCTATAATTTCCAAAAGCATCCCCTTTGTTTTTTCTGGCCGCTCTGGCATTGCTCAGAGTACTCCTGGCTCTGGGTTTAGGGGTCCATCCGGGCAGTGCTCGGGGGGGAGGCAGGTGTGCCGGGATTAAACCCGGGCACACTGGACTCAGAGCACACATACTCAGCCTTTGGAGGTCTCTCCAGGGATTTTAAGGAGCAATTTAAACCAAGTTTCATTTTGAAACCAAGTATCATCCACGCTCATGTCTGAGAGCCATTTCATTCTGGCTACGTCACGGCACACAGACAGTTCTGGAACATCCGCCCTCACATTCGCTTTGGAGGAATAATTATTATTTGAAGGTTTCATTTCCTCTAGTTAGCTGACATCCAGTAATTCATCACAAATTTCAACTGGTTAAGCCAGTGACACATCAGTTATAATAAGCCCAAACCTTACACTTACCAGTTTAAAAATTTAACTTTAAGTAGTACTTCATCAAGACGTATTTCTGCCTTGTTATTTATGGTTATTTTAGCAGGCCTCAAAACCTGGATGGCTTGTGAAGCCAGAAATTTCCATAGCAGAGGAATCTATGATTTGCTGTGAATCCTTTCAGCCCTCAATAGATGGGAAAAGATTGAAATGCTCTGGAGAGGAGTCCTCTTTATTTTTTTAATGAAAGGCTGTATAATATATTTTCTCTATGGCTGCAGCAGCTGTCAGAGAGAGCAGCTCAGTTCAGCTCTATTACGGGAGAGGCAATACCCCATCCTATAGCATCGAGATGCTCTGAGGGGCCAGAGCTGATTGACAGCTTGTCACCGTGACGTCTTATTCCATCTCTGTTATGGAGAAAATTAATGTCACACCACCAGCCTTATGACTCGCTGTCATCTTAGAACCGCTCACCTTTTATCAATGCTCTAAATAACATTTCAAGCCCATCGTCTCACGGTGGACAATCCGGTCAAGGGACATTAAATCAGATGACTGTGAAATGTCATAATAAAAATGGAATGCTAACAACTTCTTCTCTAAACTAGCTCCTCTGGTTTTTAAACTGTGACAAGGGGGAGCAAGGGTTCAGCATACCCGTTCTGAAAAGGTCATACAATCGCTCTTGGTCTACTACCCATTACTCGTCGCCCCCGATTGACCTTCCCTGCGTTCCTCCCCCGATGCCCCACCCCCCAAGAAGAAAAAGAGAAAAATGGAATTAGCCATCTTTTCAGAATGTGGTGATCAAATAATGGCTCACACAGTACGGGCTGTTTAATTTGTGGGGCTTCAATGCCGCGCAATGAGCAGCTGAACAAGAGCAATGCAGAGCGTTTTCAGGGCAGCTTCATGAGAGCGAGGCCAAATCATTCACTTTCCTCACTCCAATCAGCACCAAATCAAATTCCCAAGTTTAACTTGAATCTAAAAAAAAAAAAAAAAAAACCAACCGAACAAACACATGTGCTTACAGGGAAATATAGAAAGAATTTTCCAAATCATCTCCTTGATATGTTTCTCTCAAAACAAAAGGTATTTCATACATGAGACAGTAAACGTTCATTTCATCATCTGTATAATAAAAACAAGGAAACACAAGGAAGTCCACAATCCAATCTTTGTCCTTGTATTTCCAGAAGCAATTATAACACACGCACTATATTGCATACAGCAGTGTCTTCTCTAGAGGGAGATGCAGGCCTATGCTTGAAATTCAAAACTAAATAAAGCAAATTTAAACCAATTTTTTTGGTTATTTCCAGCAGACTAGGAGAAGTGGACAACACAGAGAATTGTGTGTTTTTACAGAGGGAAATAACATCTGAAAGAAGATATAAAAACAAATATTCAAGTCTTGAATGGAACTGGCTGATTTAAGGAAACCCATCCAGCAAAAAAAGAAAAAAAAGAATTAATAATAGTTGGATTATTTCTAATTACCTTGCCTACAGAACCATTCTAATATATGGGATCATGTCAAAATATTAATCCATTGAATGTAGTGTTATAATACCCAGAATAAGTTTTATATTAGCACTCCAATTAATTCCTTTAAAATGGTTTTAATTTATCAGGTTCACTCTGGCAACAGGAGAATAAGTTTTGGAAGGGACAAAACTATGAAATAATCTTCCTCAGGTGCAAACACAGAGCTGAAGATGCCGCCCAATACCTGAAGCTCAAGGTGGGTTAAAAATATATACAATTTAGCCTTGCGAAGTCACCTCTATTAAAATGTTTATGATAACACCATTGGTGGATGAGTTGTACAAGCATTAGCAGACAGCTGATTCAGGAGAGATAGCCAGAATAAATTTGCTGAAGCGCACATCCCGCTAATCTGTTTGAAGAATATTGTAGAGCATTAGTACCAGCACTTCATGTTATCTGCACAGCCTGATAAGGTACATCTTTATTAAATTCAGTTATTGAAAGGATGTCAGTCAGCAAATAGGAATATGTTTAAATCTGGGGGAAAAAATTAAGCAGTTCTTTGTTAGTCAGAGTTTGGTTTCATGGCTGAGTGTCTAGAGGGGTTTTCTAAACACCTGGCAGCGTTGTACAATACAAGCTTTGTAATTTTAAGTGGAAAAGCATTTTTTCCCCTTAGCTTCATGGGTACTGAGGCATTGACTTTTTCAAGCCGCCACTGAGGGAGAATGATGGAGTAAGAGCTCCCCTCTCTGCTGATCCAAGGAACTACAGCCTGGGCAGCGCTTGGGGGAGGCTGGGAAACACGTTGATACTGTGAATCTTTTAGAGAAATTTAAGGGGAGTCATTTTAATGATTCATTATTCTATCCTCTCATTCTACAATTATTAGAAGGGAAGAAGGCTTCTCGTTTTGCAAGTTCCACATTCAATTTTCCCCAAATTATTGAGATGAGGTAAGGCTTTTCCAAGAGGAAGTAAGCCCATAAAAAAAGAAGTACCAAACTATCAATTATTACGTCACTGCTCCATTTCAAATTGGGAAGACAAATCTTAGCCACATTCACAAATAGTTGTTGAATTAATTTTTAAAGTATACTACATAGGGGCTGGAGCGATAACACAGTGGGTAGGGCATTTGCCTTGCACAAGGCCGACCCAGGTTCGATTCCCAGCATCCCATATGGTCCCCCAGCACTGCCAGAAGTAATTCCTGAGTGCAGAGCCAGGAGTAACCCCTGTGCACTGCTGGGTGTGATCCCCAAAAAAAAGCAAAAATAAAAAAATTAAAAAAAAAATAAAGTATACTACATAAAGCTCCTTCACTGGGAGTTTCTTTGTTGTTGTTTTTGGTTTTTGTTTTGGGGGGGCCACACCTGGCAGTGCTCTGGAGCTACTCCTGGCTCTGCACTTCAGGAATCACTCCTGACGATGCTCAGGGAACATACGTGTCTCCAGGGATAGAACCCAAAGTCTGTCTGCAAGGCAAGCACCTCCCTGCTGTATGCTCGCTCCAGTCCTGCATGGGGATTTTCTCTGAATGATTATTTGGCTGCAAGATCAAATGACATTGTGGAATCTTAGAAATTCAGCCTTTGCTCTGGAAGACTTGAGGGGACCAGGCCAGCTTTGCAGTTCGCTTTTTTTTTTTTTTAAAGTCACAGCCAGCAATGCTCAGGGGTTATTTCAGGCTCTGCACTCAGGAATTACTCCTGGAAGTGCTCCTGGAACATATGGGATGCTGGAGGGTAGAAACTGGGTCGGCTGTGTGCAAGGCAAACAACCTCTCTGCTGTGCTACTGGCTTGCTGGGCCCACTATGCAGGTCTTAAATAGTAACACAATTTTGCAAAAGTGTGTGGTACTTGCGTTTGCCCGGCTTTCCCTGTCTGCTGACTCATCTGTCAGGTGACATTTCAGAAGCACTTCAGTCACAAGAGGCAAATGCTTTACAACCTTATCTTGTCCCAAATGACCCAAAAGGTGGAAGGCTATATACGTACATATCTCTTTAATATCTCCTCTCTTTCTTTCTGGTCCTCCAGGGAGTTGACAGAGAGATCAGAGATACTGACTGTGGCCGAAGCTGTGAGGGTGACCAGCAGCACCAAGTGTCCTTCCCCCTCTTCCAGCCGCAACTCCAACTTGTGTGTCTGTTCCCTGCTGAGAAGCGACAGGTCGACCTGGCACCTAGGAACAAATGCGTTGATTTAGCCAGGGCTTTTGTCTTAGTGGGCACGTTGAAAAGTGGAAGCTCAGATTGCTCAGAACTGAGAGAGAAATGAATCCGAAAGGATACTATTGGGACCGCTTGACGGATACGTTTTCTATATCTGCTGATGTTTCCCACACAGTCCAGACTCCGCTGTGCTAAGGTCTAATCAGTCACTTAGGCTCCTCTGTAAGATAGCGAAATAGGTGCTTACCTGATTTGATTATTGCCCATTGTCATTAGATTTTTAAATTGGCAGGGACTTCTTATCCCCTGATAACGTGGGTTAGCGGAGCTTTGCTTACCAAAAGACTAATGTGAGCTGTGTAGAAAAGCTGTGTCTGATGTTACTTCTCAAATACTGAGCATTTTATCTCAGTCATAAATTTTATTAAGCAGTGAGAAGATCACCTTCTAGGATGATGCTGTAAGTATTTACATTTAGGGGCCAGTGATGTAGGTCAAGTGATAGAGGCTGTGATTCCAGGCACAGGATAATTTCCAGTGCGGCCCCAGACACGCTTAGTACCACCAGCACCACCGCACTCCCACGAGTGGCCTCTCACAAGAAGAATAAATTTTATTAAAAATTTTTTTTACATTTTAAAAACATGTCAACTTATTCATATAACACTGCTTAAATCAAAGAAAAAACGTATTCCCTGAAAACACTGTAGCCTCAGTGTCATTAACAGAGTTGACCTAAGAGAGGTTTCTCAAGCTCAGATGCCCTGCATGTCAATTAATTTGAAAGAGAAAGATAATGTGGGCTGGAGCGATAGCGTAGCAGGTAGGGCGTTTGCCTTGCACATGGCTGACCCGGTACGATTTCCAGCATTCCATAGCTCAGTCCCCCGAGCACTGCCAGGAGTAATTCCTGAGTGCAAAGCCAGGAGTAACCCCTGTGTATTGCATTGCCAGGTGTGACTCAAAAAGGAAAAAAAAATCCTTCATGAATGGTATTAGTGCTTTTAGAAGAGAGGCCTTGAGAAGTCCTCAAGGACTAGAGAAAAGATGACCAGGAAATGGGGTTCTCACCAAAGACCTAAACTGCTGGCACCTAGTTCTTGGACAATGCCAGCCCTAAACTGAGAGAAATAAATTTCTGTTGTTTTTTAAGTCACCATGCCTATAGTATTCCGTTAGAGCAACCTAAACAGACTGATCAGCTGGTAGGCTTGCATCCGACTCACCTGTATGGTTATGTCTGGACCAAAGGAAGGATTTCTAACCTTAAAATATAGAAGTACTAGCTGATCATACTGGTGAGTACTTTATTTGTTTTAAATTTGATATATTTTTCTGTTTTAATTTGGAGTCACTCAGTGCTAACTCCTGGATTGGTGCTCAAGGATCACTCTGACAGTCCTCAGGAGACCATATGTGGTGCCGGGGATTGAACCAAGGCTGGCCTCATGCGAGGCAACTGCCTCACTCTCTGTACTATCACTCTGATGTTATGTTAAAGCACTTACCCCCTGTCATTAACTACCTGACTCTCTTTTTAAAAATTAGGTACTGTGAATGACAATATTGTCATTAATAGAGTTTCAAGCATATAATGATCCACCTCTGAACCCACCACTAGTGTTGGGGATACTCCACCAATCACCTATTCTCTACCCTCTCACTGGCCCCTTATAAAAAGTGTTATCTTTGTTTAATTCTTAGCGCTCGGGACGCATGTTTATGATAGTGTAGGTTCTTACAATTTCACTTCTCCTCTATACCTCCCAAGTGCCCCAGGACTCCAGCCAATACTGCTATGCCTCTGCTAGTCCGCTTCCTCCTGCTCTCATTTCTCTCTGACTTTGACATTCTCACTGTTGTAATCCAGGGCCAAGAATCTGTCCACATGAAACCTTCCATTCCTTTCCCTCTGGAATTTTCTCAGCTGGGCAACTGTGCTCTCCACAACTTCCATCAGTTTCTCTGTTACTTGCTAATTCAGTGACTGCTTCCAAGCTGTATAATTCTCTTATAATTCTCCCATCATTGATGCCAGGGCTCACGTGAGTTTTCTTTTCTCTTTTTCCCTTCTTTTATTTCTGAGCCACACATGGCAGTGCTCAGGGATTACCCTTGCTCTGTAACAGGGGGTTGCTCCTGGCAGTGACGGGGGCTGACCCAGGCTTCAAGCGTGTAAAGCATGTGGGTGCAGTGTGCAACTGTCTCTTTGGGCTGCACCGGGTTTGGACAAGGCATCTGCTCTGCCTCAGGTGATGTATCTAGTCATCTTTGCCTGACCATTAATTCTTATTTAAATAACCTGCAGTTATATTTATCTTTCTATAACCTGAAACACCTGGATGGCAGAAACCTTGCACAAGACCCAGAAAATAATTGGCGCTCCTGAAGTACCACCTATGGGGATTCAGAGGAAAAATAATAGCTCTGGTAATAATGGCAGAATTTAGACATAATGTGTTTGTTGCATCTCACCTATATTGTCTTTCTAGAAAGTGATTTGTTTAACACTCTTATCCATTCATTTGTCTGCTTATTCATGAATACTTTGTGTGTCAAGCCTGAGGATTTCAAAGACTCAGTTTTCTTCATTTTTCTTTTCTATTTTTCTCTTTGGTCATACCCATTGATGCTCAGGGGTTACTCCTGGCTCTACACTAAAGAATCACTCCTGGTGGTGCTTAGGGGACCATGTGGGATGCCAGGGATCAAACCCTGGTCAGTCACATGTGAGGCAAATGTCCTTCCCGCTATACTATGGCTCTGGCCCAGTTTTTTAATTTTTTTGCCTCATCTTTTGAGCTACCACACACTTGTGTTGCTTTGAAAAACTTCCTTGGTTTCAGAGTCAATGGCTAGGGATTCATTGCATCAAAGTTTGGATCAAATTCAGTTGTTCGTTGCAGTTGTATTATTGAGAAAATCACTTAAACTTATGGTACACATTAACTTTCCTCAATTGCCGACACATTTTGCAAAGAAAAATGTTGCTGTTGCATAATATCACAAGAATATAGATGAAAAAGCACTGTGAAAACTTGAAAGTGCTATATAAATATAGTATGTAGCTTTATTGTCAAATGCATTAGTTTAATACTAGAACATTTTTCAAACTAAAAATAAGAAAAAGTATCTATACCGATTCAGCCATTTGTCAATCTGAAGAGAGAGTTTTCAGAGTCATTTACTCTTATTCCACAGTGGGGAAATCCAGGCTCAGAGTAATTAAGTGATGGCAAGAAACTGAACCAGCGTTTATGAATTCCATATCAAAACTAGAATTCTGTGATTTCATAGATAGGGGTCACACCTAGTGGTGCATGACGTAGGGGCCACTCCTGAAGTTTCCTAGGGCGGGGTTGGGGCGTGTTCAGCCATGATCAGGACTAGACATGTGCAATGCTGCCAAGGTCTCTCCAGGATTTCTGGAAACAGGGTACTGTAGTCTGGGATCACATGTGCTAGGGACACTCTCTACTTTAGGATATTCCTATGACCTTTCTTTGTTAGAGACTATGTATGTTTTAGTTATTTGACAACTTGAAAAGGAGAAAAATAATTTATTTGGTGACTCTGCTCCTAAGAACTTTTCAGTATCCCTAGCACCTTTTTTTCTTCTGCCCTTGCATTTTCCCTCCCAGACTGAAAGCCACATTGCCATTAGCACCCAGGGTATTTTATGTGTAATCCCATTGGGGAGCAGTAAGTATGAGGACTATTTGGAAATTTTCTATTTTTGTTTTTTTTGTTTGGGGAGGCACGGCCCCCAGCAGTGCTCGGAGCTTACTCCTGGTTCTGTGCTCCGGGATCATTCCTGGTAAGGCTTGGAGGCTCATATCCAGATTAGCTGAGTGCAAGGCAAATGCCCTAGTTTCTGTACTATCTCTCTAGCCCAATTTTGAGACTCCTTAAATTAAAGACAGAATTCAAGTTTTTGAGACAGAGACAGTGGCCCAGATATCAGGTATGCCACAAGTGGTTTGCAAGAGTGCTGAGGGAAGGGTAGCTGTCTAGCAAAGAGGGGGTGATTGTGGTCCCCTTACATGCTAAGCTGCCTTTCCTGGAGTCATTTATCTATAGCTCGTAAGTGGCTTTATAGATTTTATAATCTCATTTTAATTGCACAATATCACAACATGGACAACTGGCCTTAAAAGACCCAGTAAAGAAACTATGGGCTGAAGATATCACTAATTGAACAAACGCAAGTGAACAGAACAACAAGCAAGTGATAGAGTGCTGACACTTCTATTTCTAGTGCAGTTCGTTTCCACATTCCCATTTATAGACCATGAGTGGTATAATCCAACCTAGCAAGAATTCAGCCTAAACAATATGAAATGATTATGAAGAATGTTTACAGTGTAGGAACTGGGGCTAGAACTCCAAAGGCTGGAGCGGATACTGGGTATGCACAGGGTCTTGGGTCTGATCCTCAGCACCCACATGGCAGTCTGAGCACCCTTGGGCATAGCCTCAAAGACTTCCACACTGTGGGAGAGAACCCCACCCAAAAGTTGGGGGTGTCTATTTGAAAGGGAGGGGCCTTGGGATCACTGGGGGAGAGGTCAGTGTGCTGGTAATAGGTGTAATGTTGGAATTATGTGCATGGCAAACCATCATTAACAGTATTATAAATTATACAACATTAATTAGTAAAAATGGTTTCTAAATAAATAAATTAATTAAAGCATTTGTTTTCACCCAAAACTTACCCATCTGAAATAAGATTTATTTACATATATTGCTAATAAAAATTTTTGTTTGTGATAGCCTGGTTTTCTTATTTCCCCCACTCTGCTTTTATTTTGAGCCATGCCTTGCAGTGCTTAGGCACTCCTGGTTCTGTGCTCAGGGCTCACTCCAGGTTCATAGGTGCCTCGCATTGAAATATGGTTGACTGCATACAAAGCAAATGCCTTACTACCTGTAGTATCTCTTCAGCCTCGAGAACCTGCCTGCTACCAAGTTTATATCTGCAGCACTTTTTTGGCATGGGCAGTACCAATGCCTGAGCTCTGATAGTAGGGGAATGAATAATGTCAGTGGAAATTCATCAACATAAGATATATGTACCCTAAATCAACGCCACTCTAAAGATAAACACACATTTTGTACACTAATAAATAATGCAATAAATCTTGCATTATTGGATTGCAAATAACTAACTGAATAAAATTGCACGACACAGGATTTACTTATTCTGCACGTTCATAAAAACAACTTGTTCTCTGACAGCACTCATTCTTGGCAATTTACAGCAGCTGTCAGCAGCCAATTTGTTCAGATTACTGCTCTGCATAAAAGTGTAACAATCATGAGGATTTATTAGCTGATTATTGTAAAGGTAGCAGCCCGCCTTGCTTGCCCAAATGCAAGTGATCAGAAAGTTAAATAATTACATGCAGATTAATGTGATTTCACCTTCACTTGAGATTTGTAGTTCAGCAACAGGTAAACGATGTTCAAATTTTCAGTATAGTGCACACTTCCTAAACTAGATACTAACTTCCCAATATTTTATTGAGTACTTAACAGATTCAGGACATAGTAAATTCCAGACCAAGGAAAAATAATCATTGGCTTGAGAGGCAAGAGTCAGCACTGGGTTTGATTTTGACATCAATCACCTCTGCTTCACTGTTTCATACTAACTGTGCAAACTTAACCTTCTTCCACCTCACTTTCTTTCAACTGCAAAATTGATAGTATGAGTTATTCTTTTTTTTCCCTAATGACAAACAAGTATATGGAACTGTGCTCTATAAGTTGTAAAATTATGAAACAATTAGCATCATTTCTTTCATCTATGGCAAACTTATTTTTGTGTGGCATTAGCTGCCTACATATCATAATGATGACAATGTTGTGATACGTAAATGTATAGACAGGATAAATGTATGTATAGGCTAAATGTATAGATTACTTTTTCTTAAAACACAAATGCCAAGATACTTAGCATTTTAAACAAAAATAATAGTTGTATGCTTTTATACTTTATCAGTAATGCTACTCTTTTAAATGATACACAAGTATTTTTTCTCATTTACTTTGTAACTTGGTGCCTCCCACGAGTCCATATTATTCTAATTGCCTTTGCATTAGTACCTCATGTCAATTCTTTATTTAGAGATGGAAAGCCATTACTTCAACATTAAGTAAATTTTCAGATATTTAATTTTAAATCTGAAAAATATTCAGTAGACACCCAGTGCGTGCCAGATACAATGTTTTTGCCACTACTGTTGTATGGCCACTCCTTATGGCCACTCAGAGCCATGGGGTCTACATCCTCCAGTGCTGGGTGGGAAACGCAGGCCAAGGATTGAACCTCGGGTGTTACATATGCAGACATGTGCCTTCCTACTTGAGTCACATCTCTGGTATATGCACCAGTTATCTCTATAGGCTGTACATATGCCACAATGATTAAAACATCATTTAATTTTTTAAATCATTAACTAAAAAATCCCTGCCCTCATTGAACTTTCTATAGTGATGGAAATTAAATTTGAACAGAAGTACACGAGGACTGGAATGATGACTCAAGGGGTAGAGCACATACCTACCCATGTTGCAAGGTCCTGAGTTTGGGGATCGAGTTTGGGGGCAACTCTCTGGCCACCAAACACTGATGAATCTGAGCATCAAAGGGTCAGGTCCACATTTCTGAGCTTGAGCATATCAGGGGATAGCCCTGCATAACTTCCTCCCAGCACTAAGAGGTGTCACTTCTAAAAATAAAAACTAAAAACCACTAAGGGATGTAAGATACATAGTAGCTAATGATGATCATTTAAATGGAAAAAAAAAAACAGGATAAGAGAATAGGAATACCAAGGAAAGAGAACTTTCGTTTCAAATAGGGTTGGCACACACACTTCCTTAAATCAGGGCATAAGACCTGAAGATGATAGAAAGCAAAGTAAGTAGATACTCATGGAAAAGATGGAGGAGAAGACTGAGGCAGAAGCGAGTCCAGTGTGCTGGAAGAACATCAAAGCAGAGGTAGGGTGCAGGGCAGCTCTGGTAGAGAGGAAACAGGAGCAGAGTGCGAGGAGCATTGCAAGGAATTTGTTCTTCACCCACTTCAGATGGGAAACAATGGGAGGGTCTGGGACAGAGGAGCTACATGATTCTATTTAGGTTATGGGAAAGGAAGAATGGGCGACTATGGCTACCATTTACATGAACACAGGGGCTTCATTAAGATTGGATTTGAGATAATGAGAGGAATAAATTCTGAATATATTTTAGAGCAAAAGTTAGCAGGGTGGAGATGAATGATGTGTTGAAAGTGACAGATGGAATGGCATGAAAAAAAACGACCCTGAGATATTTGGTGTTAGCAAGAAACAAGAGAGAATGCAGAAGGAAGAGCTATTTATTTATTTATTTATTTATGTTAATTTTCAATGATATGGAAAACACAAGAACGGCTGAAAACACGGAGCAGGTTGAGATATAGAGAAGGTGCTTAAGAGGTAGGCTCCAACCTTCTGCAGACCTAAAATAAGAGGGAGGCTCTAAAATAAAAAAAATATGAAGAATTGTGATGGAGTGAGATTTTTCCTCCTGTTATTTGTTTGCTTTTGTGTGTTTGGTTATGGGCCACACCTGGCTGAATTCAGGGCTTATTCTAGGCTCTGTGCTCAGGGGTCACTCCTGAGGTGCCAGGGATCGAACCCAGGTCAGCCGCATGCAAGGCAAATGCCCGATCTACTTATTGCATTATCTCTCTGATTCAGTGTTTTAGGAGCAATGTTTTACGAGAAAACTTAAATCCAGCATCCTGAAAGCCAAGTGGAAATTGTGGCTTAAGCGAATACTAACTTGGCAGTCACAAGTCAACTTGACAAGTGCATTTTTTGGTGTGTGTGTGTGTGTGTGTGTGTGTATTGTTAGGGCTAAAGGCCTGACTCCATGGGTTTAAATGAGAATGGGGGTGGGTAATGTAGGTTAAAATTAATCTCATTTGTATTGACATTCAGATTTGCATGTAGCTCTTTCATCGATAGGGAGCACATCTGAGTATGTACTGATACAATGTATTTGTTTTGTTTTGTTTTGTTTTGTTTTGAGGGCACACCTGTTTGTACTCAGAGTTAACTCCTGGCTAACTTCTATTATCTCAGAGGATTATATGTGGTGCCAGGAATCAAACACTGATAGCCACATAAAAGGCAAGCACCTTATTGCCGTATTTTCTCTGGTCACAATTACCATTGTGCTAAATTAGACAATAAACTAGAAACTAAGAAAACTATAATGTAGTAGTCTATATAGAAAATCTATTTTATTCTTGGGCCACATCTTGTGGTGTCCTAGCTCAGAAATTTGCTACTGGTGGTGAGTGTGGGGCCAATTGTGGTGCCAGGGATCAAAAACGAACTTTCTGCATGAAAGCTTGCACTCAGTCTGAGGGCTGGAGAGACAGCACGGTGGGCTTGGGCAGGGTGCTTGCTTTATACACGGCCCACCAGGTTTGACCCCTGGGACTCCTCATGTTCCCCTGCTCCCCATCAGGAGTAAGCCCTGAGCACTGCAGGATGTGATCCCCAAAAAACTAATCTCAAAAATGATTGACTTGGGGTCAGATAGATAGTATGGGGGCTTAAGGTGCTTATCTTGTACACAGCCTACCTCAGTAGGACGAGCAACACTGCATATGATCCCCTGGTACCCACAGGAGAGATCCCTAAGCACAGAGTCAGGAGTAAGCTCTGAACATCTCCAGATGTGACCACAAGCCCTAAATGAATATATCAGTAAATAAAATCGTCTCAAATTGCTTTCCTAGACAATTGTGTCTTGAAAATTACCAACAATAGTTGAAATAAATATTTGTTATTGTAGTTGATATCAGAGAGATTTTATTATAGTTAGAAAAAATATAATGGGAAATAAAAGCCATTCACAATGAATAAGTTTAAAAAAAAGAAAAAGAAATAAATTAAAAAAAAAGTCTTTATAGTTCCTTCATAGTAACATTTGGATCCACCACCCAAGGCAGTTTTAACCCATTCAGATTCTGAGAAACACAGCATGCCGCTGAGCCCCTGAAGCATTGAGGGCAAGGGGTCCCAGGTCTCATGGGCTTTGCCTGCTGGTTCGCTGATGCAATAGTCATGAGCATAAAGAACTCTGCCAGCCATCCTGGCCAAGTGCAAACCAGAAACCATACGAAGGTGGTTTCTTTGTACAGCTTCTTTGAAACAACTCCAAAAGCTAGAGCAGGAATGAAGAGAGATTGCCAACTAGATTGCCAATTTATTATAAAAAGATATAACACAGGAATGGGCAGATGGAAGAGATGCCAAGGGCAAGCTATGTGGGAAGTGGGGTGGAGCTTCCAACTCTCCTGTTACTGCCACAAGTCTAGCACCAACATGTGTTCACAATGCAGACGTCCCCAAAATAGACTTCTTCTCTCCGAAACTCTAAGATTTTTGTTTTTTGCTCCCACAGTATTTAGAGCAATCCTTAAATCTTCTAATCTTCTATCCAGACATTTTCCAAGATTTTCTGTCAAGATTTTCATACAAACGGTAAAATCAAGGTGAAAGGAGATAAATAGGTTCTCCTCTTTTTCAACCATATCTTTAATATAATAACACATCCCCTTCCCCCACGAATCCCCATTCCCACTTCTTTCGTTTTTTTTTTTTTTGGCTGGTGATGGTGCCCAGGGCTTTCTCCTGACTCGAATCAGGGATAACCTTGGTGCTGCTCAGGGGCCCATTTTGGGTGCTGGGGATCAAACCTGAGTCCACTCCCTTATCCACTGTCCTATCTCTTCAACTCGTAGCAACACATTCCCTTGAAAATTTTATGAAATTACCAAATGAGGAAAAGGGACACTCAATACCAAATGAGCTTAGACATTTTTTTTATATCTTTCAAATTTGATAATTCTTTTCTAAGGAAAAATAATACAATGAAAGGATATCTGCTGCTATGGAACAAAAGAATAGAAAATACATTAACAGGGACTTTGGAAATCAGAAAATTTTGCCAATTATTTTGCCAATATAAAAATTTTGAAAAAGTTGGGGTTGGAGATGTAATACAGTGGGTAGGGCAATTGCCTCACATGCAGCCAACCTATGTTCAATCCCCAGCATCCCATATGGTCCCCTGAGCTCTACCAGGAGGAATTCCTGAGTGTTGAGCCAAGAGTAAGCCCTGAGCATTCCAATGTGTGGCCCCCAAACCAAAATAAATAAATAAAATTAAAATAAATTAAAAAACTAAAAACAAGGCAGTACTATTGAGGTTAGACATGATAGTCTTCCCAAATAAGTTATGGACACCCAAATATAGCTGTTACCATAACTTATGAAAATTAATTATCCAAGGTAGATAGCATCTATTTGAGTTAGTTCTTAATTTAATAATAGAGACAGATACCTAAGCTTAAAATGAAATATGTTCCATGTGTAAATTGTATACTGATATATAAGCCAGTGACTTATCTTAAAGATAACTTGGAGAAAACTATACAACAGTGGTTTACTATAGAAAAAAATTGCAACGAAGCCCTATTCTTTTATTTTATTTTTAATTTATTCATTGTTTTGATTTTTGGGTCACACTCAGCAATGCTCAGGGGTTACTCCTGGCTTTCATTTAGGAATTACTCCTGGCGGTGCTCGGAGGACCATATGGGATGCTGAGAATCGAGCCCGGGATCAACCGCGTGCAAGGCAAACGCCCTACTCACTGTGCTATCACTCCAGCCCTGAAACCCTATTCTTTTAAAAGAGTAGAATTTTCCCAAAGATCATATTCTATTTTAAAATTCTTTTTTATTGGTAAGATAATAGAAGTTAACTGAAATTAATCTTTGATTCCTTGATTTATAAAAATAAATGCTTAAAACATAGCATACTAACAGCAGCACTCAAAGAGATACATAGGCGGGGTTGGATTATTCTTAGTTTTCTTGTTAGTATGTATAGATTTCTTCAACTTCTGTGTTTAGAGACAGAAAACTCATGTGAATTACAATGAAGAAAAATTTTCCTTTTCTTCTTTTCTGAGGTTTCGTTTTTTGGGGCCGGCCACACCGAGCAGTGCACAGGGGCGCCTCCTGGTGGTGCCATGGGCACCCTGCGCAATGCTGGGGATTGAAATGAGGGAGACTGACACAAGACAAGTGTGCACTATCTCTCTGCCCCCCAAAACAAATTTTCTAAACTATTTTTTCCTGTACACCATCATGTTTTACATCAATGTAATAAAGTTTAAATGTCTTTTGCTACAAAGATATATAAACTTAAAAATATAAGAAATAATCTTTTAAGCAAAAAAGAAAACCAATTCACATGGTTCAAGCAGTCATGCAAAATGACAGTGACTTTGTGGAGCAATGTCATGTAAACCTCAGAATATTCCTTTACTCAATGTATTACCCAATTAACAGGGGCCTGCCCTTCCACGTTCCCTTCACTAAAACTTGGAAATGCTACAGATTTATGAAGTTCTAGGAATTTATTAAGAGTCTCCACTTTGTGATAAAAAATAACTATTTTTTTTTCTTTTTGGATCACACCCAGCGATGCACAGGGCTTACTCCTGGCTTTGCACTCAGGAATTACTCCTGGTGTTGCTTGGGGGACCATATGGGATGCTGGGAATCCAACCCGTGTCGGCCACGTGCAAGAGAAATGCCCCCCTACCCACTGCACTATCACTCCAGCATCCCCTCTCAAATAGCACATTTTATGTTCACAATATCCTTTATGAAAGAAATATTATCTCAGATCATTTTACATACTCTGAATATAATCTTTTAGAAGATTTTTTATAGCAAATAATAATTCGGTTCACAACTGCCAAATTGTTTTTTTACATCTGGAGAAAGTTTCTGGATATCGAATGCCAAGTCTATCCATCAGCTGGTCAAAACTGCCACCTACTGGTCAGTTTTCAAATTTATTTCTCAGTTCAACCTAGCATAATTCCATTACAACAGATGAATGATGGTAACAGAATCCAAGCAAATATTCTTCTCACTAAATTCATCGCTTCAAGGATAAATAAAAAATAACATTGCACAAACCTGCCAATAAAATCATCCCTTTTCCCAGCATCTTTGTCCCATGCAGTGATATCAATGATTCCTCCTCTCTCCTCATAGAGATGAAAATCAAATTGTTCCCTCCACTGAGGATTCAAGGTTTTTGGCATAATCTGGAAGACCAAAACCAAATATCAATATTTATTTCATCAATATTTGTCTTAAATAATTAACTTGAGACACAAAATCAAACTTTGTATATTTTATAGAAAAACATGCAAATATAAAATTATAAATATAAAATATAAAAGCTTCTGACATCGTGGAAATGAGTTATTAGATCACTTGTAACTTTGCTGAAATTTACTGCGTAACAACTTATTTTCTTCTTTTTGTTTTGGTGTTGAGGTGACAGGGGTTCAAATCTAGAGCCTTACTGTATAAGCCTTACTGTATACCATCTAAAAAGATCTTAAAGGCTGTTTTTCATTTGGGGTGGTGGTAGTGGAGGGGCACACCTGGGGATGCTCAAGGATTACTTGAGTTCCTGGCTCTGCACTCAGGAACTACTCCTGGCAGTACTTGGGATATATATGGGATGCTGGGAATTGAACCTGGGTCAGCTGTGTGCAAGGCAAGTACTCTATCCCCTATATTATCTCCCTGGCTCCTTAAAAAGCTGTCTCTAAAAACAAAAGACAGTTTATCATCATCTTAAATAATAGAAGAGATATGAATTACCTAGAAAAGGAAAACCAACAATCTAAAAAGGATATATTTCACTCTGATGATAGCATTTATTTTACAGCACAAGTTATAAACAGCATAAATAACTTTCCATCTCATTGTTTTAAAAAGATGAAAATTTTCAGACTCTTTCTTTCCTTATCCCCACACATAGGCAAATTCTGAGCTGAATACATAAAAAAACAGACAATAAATTTCTGCGGTCCAAAAAGAAAAACATAAAAGTTTCAGCTGGTCTTCATTTTACATGGGATAAATCAAGATGTGTAAGGTTTTTGTGATTTTGTGTCTAGACTAACCCAAGTCTTTGATTGGGTGTCTTTTCCCCAAAACAACAGGCCAAAATGCCATGAATTAACATAATATATAATACATGTATGTATAATACATGTATAGCTCACATACTAAAGAAAGATATGTGCAGTGAAATTTTTTAACTTTAAGTACTCAGAGGAGATAACTGATGAATCAATGAATAAAATGAGCCATATTAAATAGTTTTTTAAAAATTCATGCTTGTTTCTCTATACTTTCTTTATAGCAGGAAAGTATAAAGTGGCTTTTCTCTTTACATGTATAAAAGACAGCTCTTCAGATGTAAAGATTTTGAAAGCAATGAAGTATGTTATGAGCAAAGGCAATGCAAATTAATCACAATTTTTAAAGTTCATAATCTGAAATTAATCAGCAGTAGATCACGGAAAGAAAGAGCAAAGAGAGACACATGTCCGTAGCAGGGTTTCATATTTCACATCTAAAGAGCAGAACCATAAAAATAAGTCATGTTTTAAGACTACTAGAACATGAAAATGATGTTAATTGATAAAGGACGACATAGAAGCGCTCTCAGGTAACCTATTTTTGGAATCATTAGTTTCTGTAAAATAGGTTATTAAGCCAGGGCAGGAAAAGAGGGATTGGATGGATTCTATGATAATTCAAAAGTCTCATAATTGGACTCAGAGGAACTCTTACTATATTTGGGGGGAGTGGTTGTCTTACCTACCTACAATATTTTGGGGGAGTGGTTGTCTTACCTATTTGGTCATAAAGAGAATAGCTTTTCAATTTTCCTTTCTAGGATTATCTTCCCTGTATGATTTCCTCCAGGTCAGAAATGATACCTTCCCTCTTCACATAGGGACTTAATAATGCAACTAATTAGCCTACAGTCAGTTCTTTCTACCTGCCGAGGAATCAGCTCTGTGATATTTCTAACTTGACACTGATAAAAACTCACTGGGCCAGAAGAAAGCTAGACCCAGTTGAATAAAAATCCACAAAAACGATGGTACTAAGGTGAAGATAGTTCTATCAAGGGAAAATATAATTTTAAGTACAAGAAGGATGTGACCAGTTGTCTCCATTCATCAGTGAATCAGCTTTACAAGCTGATTAAAGAGGTTGTATTTGGTTAGGACACAGAGCAGTTAGGCGTGTCCCTGATATCCAGCTGCTGGCAATACTATGACCTTTACAAATTACTACTTCCACCACCAACATGGCAGTACTAATATGTGTTAAGAAAAATACTACTATCCCCCATTTCTCCGCGCCCGCACCCCCAGAATGACTGACGAAGAGGACGGAGCTGCTTGGGACACCGGCAGCCCACCAGCAACCTGCAGTATGTGACTTGAGAGTTTCCGCCAGGTCCCCCGAGCGGGGGCCTGGCGTTTCTCCTTTTTTTTTTTCTTTAATCTATCTCTCTTCCCCTCAACCTCTGGGCACAGCACAGCATCTATCCCACTTCTGAGCACAAAATGGAGAGACGCACCCAAGTGCGCGGCGCGGCTGGCGGGGGATCGAGGGCGGGGAAGTACCGGTCTCCGCCCACATCGGACACTTAAAGAGAGTGCAGCCACGTGGGCTTTCCCATTTCTCCGCGCCCGCACCCCCAGAATGACTGACGAAGAGGACGGAGCTGCTTGGGACACCGGCAGCCCACCAGCAACCTGCAGTATGTGACTTGAGAGTTTCCGCCAGGTCCCCCGTGCGGAAATCTCTCTCTCTCTCTCCTTCAACTTTCTCCCTGGACTTTAGACAGAAACCCAAAACCGCGCGGCCGCTGCCGCGGCCGCGCGACTTAATGTCATCTTAGTATCAGCAGTATGTAATGGTTCCTTCTTAATGGGTCGGACTTTTGTGGGTGTTCCTAACAAGAATAGTAAGTATTTTGTTGAAATATTGAAGGCAATCAAAATGGTAGCCATCTCTCTAGACTGAACTAAGCTATATCCCCACGCCGGCTGAGAAGAAATATCCTTCTTTCTCGGGAAGAAACGTGGCGTGGTGTCAAACATAGTGTGATGTCCATTAAGCAAACAGACCTGGTGGCGTGGGAATGGGAAATAAGGGGAAAAATTAGGTACATGGACCAGCGGGACGCTGGTGGTATCTCGAGCCGGAGCCGATACCAGCGCAAGAGCTTTGGTTCCAGAAACTGCTTGCAGACACTCTACTAGACTATCAACTAAGCAGAGCCCCACGCCGGCTGATGACGGGAAATAACCATCCTCTTCGGTTTTTTTTCCCTTTGTCAGACAGCGTGGCGATTACTAAACAGGCGTGAACTCGGTGGCGCGGGGCAAGGGGGAAAAAGAAAAGTTATGTAACAAACAGCAGGACTTAATATCTCTATATGCTTAGTAATGGAGAATTATCAAATGCCTCATTGGCAATAGGACTGTCTTTTTCTTTTTGGGGGGAAACCCCAGCAACGGTAGTGAGTTGTGTGTTGAAACATGGAATGTAATCGAGATAAGCGCAAATGAAGTGAAACCTATCACGTATAAGGGTGGGGACTAGGGAGGTGGGAGGGGGCGGCAGATAGACTGGGGGGGTTGGGAATGTAAGATGGGCACTGGTGAAGGAAGGGGTATTTGAATATTGTATAACTGACATAATCCTGAGAACTTTGTAACCCTCCACTTGGTGATTCAATTAAAAAAAAAAAAAAAAGAAAAATACTACTATAAAGTAATTGTTCCTACTTAATGTACTTATAACTACTATTGTTCCTGTTCCTTTATGGATTTATTGAGTACTTAGTTGGGTCCACCCAGTATTCCAAGTTTGTTATGTGTATAACACATATTCACTTAATCTTAAAGCTTTATTGCAGTATTTTAATTCTCATTTCTCAGATGGAGAAACAAGGGGATGGGAAGGTAAAGCTGTACTATGGCACACCGCTAGCAGTGACAGCAAGAACTTGACCCTTTTTTTCTAAATACATTTAGAAGTTAGTTTGAAACAAATAGTTCAGAGTAATATACAAAGATCATTTGCACATAAAATAATGCCTCTTGTAGTACTGTTAGCTGTCATAATAATAATAATAATAATAATAATAATAACCAATATACCAGAAGAAATCAACATAGTCCAGACCTTTTTCTTTTTCTTCCCCCCCCCTTTTTTTTGGGGGGTGGGTAAGATGGGGGAAGGAGGCACACCCAATGGTGTTTAGGGCTTAATGCTGACTGGGCTTGATGGATCCATCATGAATGGTACCAGGGATCTTGGCCAGCACAGGGCAAGTGCCTTAATCCCTGAACTATCTCTCTGACCCTATCCAGGATTTTTCTCTCCGATTTTTTTGTTTTTGTTTTTAGGTCACACCCAGCAGTGCTCAGGGCTTACTCTTGGCTCTGCACTCAGAGGTGCCAGGGATCAAACCCAGTCAGCTGTGTGGAAAGCAAATGCCTTACCTACTGAGTATATTTTTTAAGAGATGGTTATTACTATCATTGTGGTGTCACAGATGGAGAAATTGAGATGCTGAAAAGTAGTTTGCCCAAAGTCATATAGCATATAAAATAAGAAATTTAATATGTCTATCAATATTGTTTTCTAAAATGTCCTTCGAAAGAAGTTCTGTTAACATTTCAAAAAGTATCTTCCACATCATAGCTGTTAACTGGTTGGTTAACCAGTGTCTCACAAGTACTAGCAGGAACATGAAGAGAGACAGTCACCTTGCTTTTGTACTTCTGATGTCCAAGCCGGAACTTCACGTAGGGGTCACTCAACCCATTGGAGTCCATCGCCTTGAGGTCTCGCCCCTCAATCAGTGTGATGCTGACTATTCCTCTCCACAGGTGTGACTTTCTGTGCAGTTCTGACAGACGTAAACTTTGGGTCTGAAACTTTTGCAAAGGAAAATGGAGTCAGTTTATTATGTTTGTTTTCTTTCATCGTGGGGGGTCATATTTGGCAGTGCTGGGGGGCCTGCAGTGCCAGGGACAGGGCCCACGTCTCTCCCTTAAAGATGTATGCTCGACCTCTCGAGCTACATCCCGGTCCCAGTATTTTCGTGTTTTAAACGAAAACACTTCATCTGGCATTACTCATTTCCCAGCGGTTATACTTTTTCAAAAACAAAAAAACGTTGTATTATAAAAAGTTAGTAATTATTGGTGTTAATAAATTCTAAGATTATGATTCCAGTCTAATTATTCCTATTTTTAAATGACAAGATTTAGATACTTGAAGATATCAGAGAATACTTACTATGTATCAAATGTAGCTGTGAAAATATGTATAAAATAAATCTAAATATCAAAAGCCTCATTCATACTATTATTTTAAAGTTTTACTTACTTTTTTATCATAATTTATTTGGTTTCATGTCACAAATAGATTTTACACGTCATTTTTAGTTGTAAGATGACTTGCATGTTCTATTTAGATAATTGTGAATTTTCTTTATTACCACATTAAGGAGATAATTGAATTTCAACTTACTTAAGTACTATTTAAGATTTACAAAACAGAAAACAAGACCAATATGTCCACACAAGATGTTTTCCTTATGCATGAAACTTGAATCACAAATATTTAAATGTTCTTTTAAAATTACACATGTGATTTATATTGGCAGATCTGTTTCTGGCTTTCTCTTTCTAATAATTGAACATTTCCTTTAATGATTATTACTATGCTCAGTTCTAAATCACAACATTTAAGATAGTAAACAAAATTGGAATTTTCTAAAAGTAGCAATTATATTACAAATGACCATATAATCTGCATTGAATAGCACAAAAAGTAACTGAAATGTTAAAGCCCTTTACAGTTATATTGTATTTAGACTCAACATTAACCAGTCATATAAAATAGTTGCTTCCCTCATATTTGCCAAGCATGTTATTTCACGGAGAAATTCAACAGTCCCCACAATCTCAATATAGTTTCACTCTAAACTATGGATTAGCTTTACATTGACATTTTAAAGCCTAACTCGTATGACTTCCCTTTCCCATTTTGAATTCCTAGTTTTTTCTGTAGCACAATAATGCCATGCCCACTTATATTTGTCATCATTAAAAGCCATATATTTCAGGGTGCTGTTATTAGGAAAATGAAAACTATGGCAGTCAAAAGAATACACATAGGCTGGCTGCCGTGGCGCAGAGTTTCCGCGCCTGAGCCTGGAGACGCAGCATGCTCCGGCTAGAGGAGGAAGGCGTTGCCAGCGTTTCCTGGTGTGTCACATTGCACAGTTCTTGGCGGACTCTGCGGTGCCCAGGATCACACTGGGGTTCTCCATATGCCTGGCATACACTCCACCTTTTAAAACTATCTCCCTGGCCCCCAAGAACAACACATGCTTACATTTGAACCTTTCGATGGAAACCTTCTAAATTATATTGCATGGTTCCCTGTGTTAATGAAGAGCAAGTTCAAACTTAATGCCGACACATTCTTCACCTGCACCTGCAACTTTCACAGGACGCCCAAGAATCCCTTTACTCCTGTCGTTATACTCATTAGATTTCCACAGCAGATTTTGTTTGAAAGAGGGATTCTCAGATTAAAATAATCCATTAAAAATTTATTATACCAATTAACATTCCATACCTTTTAAATGCTAAGATTTCCCATGCTAGTGACTTTATAATTCAGGAATAGATTTTGGTATCAATCGATTACGTCAATCACTTATGCTGCTGTTTGAGATTGTCTCTAGTTACAGATTCTAGAAAAACGGGTTCTAATCTTTGCATTTGAAATGTGTGTTAAGAGATGTAAGTGGAAGAGAATGAAAGAAGAAAAAAATTGTAACAAGAAAGAAGAAAAATTGTCTTAGAGAAGAATATGGAGTTAATAACTACTTATTTAAATATAACTAAATTTATAACTAAATATAACTAGTTTCAATATAACTAAGTATAACTTTGCTAATGGGCACTTTTCAGTTGATCATGTTTGACTTGCAGTATGATTTCCCTATGGGACTAATACATGAAACCTTCTACTTTCCATTATGTAAATACATGTATTTTTATTTACAAAACTCCAGCCTGCTGATGAACACACAGTGGAGGTTTGCCGAACTCTCTTCTTTAAGTCCAGCAAGAGTTGGAAACAATCAAGGTTACACAGTATCTTCAATTAGCCAAGCTCATTCAGGGCTTTTTGCTCGGTTTTTGCTTTTTTTGGTGGGGTGGGGGGCGAGACTCGGGCATACCTGGCAGTGTTCAGTGTCCTTTCTCGTTGCTGCTAGCAGTAGCAGAGGAACAAACATTGCTAGGGACCGAACCCAGGCATTCTAAATGCTAAGGATGCGCTCCGGCCTGTTGAACTAGCTCCCAGCCCTTTTTTGTTAACAGCAGCGTTTCTGCAACCCTTACTTGCTTTCTCTTCCTGCTATTTTTCATATGAGAACAATAACTTTATTTAGTGAAGAGGAGGAGGAATTAGAAACTTAGGCATTCACAGGAACAAAGTGAACTTAATGAACTTATTGCCATTTGTTGCTGTAAAATTCTTCAGGATCTGGAGACAAACACAGTGGCAGGGCAGTTGTCTTGCATGAAGCCAACCCAGGTTTAATCCCTGGCATTGCCAGAAGTGATTCCTGAGTGCAGAATCAAGAGTGACCTCCTGAGTATTACTGGATGTGACCAAACAAACAAACAAAAAACCCCTCTCACAAATGCTCTTTATTCTTTTTGCTTTTTTTTGTTGTTGTTGGGAGGCAATGCTCAGGGTATAATGCTAGGTCAGTACTTGGGGGTGACTCCCAGTGGTGCTTAGGGGAGCATGGAACTCTGGGAATAGAAGACAGGACTCCTGCATGCAAAGCCTCCACTCATCCTGTTGAATTCTCTCTCCAGCTCCAAAACTCTTCTCTAAAACCTGGAAGAACATTTCCATAAAGACATGGGAAGCTAACAGGGTAGTTAAAAGAATGAGATTCCTCCAAAACAGGCAGGGTTAATGAATTGAGAATTAAAATAATTTTCGTGAAAGGCTAAGAGAAAATCAAGGGGTCCCAAGGCATACTCAATATAATTTCCTAACTTTATATTTCTTCCAAATTTTTTTTTTTTGCTTTTTGGGTCACACCCAGCATTGCTCAGGGATTACTCCTGGCTTTGCACTCAGGAATTACTCCTGGCAGTGCATATAGGATGCTGGGGATTGAACCCAGGTCGGCCGTGTGCAAAGCAAATGCCCTACCCGCTGTGCTATTACTCCGCCCCCCCCCCCCAAATTTTTTTATTTGGCTAAAAATGATGCTTGTCTGTTCACGATAGCCAGAATCTGGAAACAACCCAAGTGCCCGAGAACAGATGACTAGTTAAAGAAACTTTAGTACATCTACACAATGGAATACTATGCAGCTGTTAGGAAAGATAAAGTCATGAAATTTGCTTATAAGCGGATGGTCATGGAGTGTATCATGCTAAGTGAGATGTCAGAAAGAGAACAGAATTATTGCACTCATTTGTGGAATATAAAATAACATAATATGAGACTGACACCCAAGGACAGTAGACACAAGGGCCAGGAATATTGCTCCATAGTTGGCAGCCTGCCTTTTGAGCTTGGGGAGAAGGCAGCTGAAATAGAGAAGGGATCACTAAGTCAGTGATGGTTGGAGGGAGCATTTGGGAGGGGAGATGTGTGCTGAAAGTAGATAAAGGACCAAACGTGATGGCCTCTCAGTATCTGTATTGCAAACCAAAATGCCCAAAAGTAGAGAGAGCATGTGGGGGGAATTGCCTGCCATAGAGGCAGGGAGAGGGGTGGGAAGGAGGAGAATACTGGGGACATTGGTCGTGGAAAATGTATTTTGATAGAGGGATAGGTGTTTGATTATTGTATGACTGAAACTCAAACATGAAAGCTTTGTAACTGTATCTCACGGTGATTCAATAAAAATTAAAATTAAAAAATGGTGCTTTTCTGTTGAGGAGATAGCAAAAAGGACTGAGTTCATTTTTTGCATGTAGGAGGTCCATGTAGGTTCAAGCCATAATCCACATAGTTTCTTGACACTGCTGGACTCTGACCCCCAAGCACAGAGCTGTTTGTAGCCCTTCCCCCTACCCTCAAAGGAAAAAAATGGAATTTTCTGTTAAAAATCTTTTATGGCTACATATTGGATTAGTTGCATATTCAAGAAGTATATTGAAATCCATGTGTGAAGTAGTAACTTGAAATAAAATAATAAGATAAAGGGGAAAGATACTGTCTAAGATACTAAGCTATCAATATTAGAAAAAGTAATTGCTGAGTATATGTACCCACTCGCTTCTTTCTAGAAATTTCTGGGTCTGTGCTTGGGATATATTGCTCTTGATGGGCCTCAAGTATCTTAGCTTTGGTTTTCCAGGTGGTATTCTAGAGTCCTATGTGTACGCATGTGTGTAGTGATAGAGGGTTAAGTGTCAGTGTTTTGTTGAGGAACTTGTAAAGAAAATATTATACTCTATAAAACAGGAAAACTAACCTCTGTAAGCTAGTCATTTATTACCTTTATATATTAAGACAAAGTCCTGGGGAGTCCATTGAAAAATAACAAATTGAATCATACAACTCTGAAAAATGCAGAAAACCACTAACTTTGATGCTTTGCATAGTACCTTCTTAATCACCTGCTGCCTGCAGCCTAGTGGTATCAATGAGTTCTGGGAAGAAATTCCTTGGAATTTCTTGAAGAAATTCTGATTCTTCAGTCTCATCTCAGACTAAAAGGGTCAGAAATTTTGAAAATGGGCCCAGAACTTTGGTTTAGCAGCCCTTGCTCCACATAGATTTGAGACAAGTCTGAGTGTGAGGGCACTCACTTTACAAGTTCTAGGATGTAAGTACACTGGTGTTTCCCTCTGCTTTCACAGCTATTCTTGATTACTATAGTTATAAACATGTCTTCTCTCTGGCATGGATATCATATATACCAATAAACTCCTTTAGTCCTGCTTCTAAAATTATTAAGTAGGAAATGAGACTGGTCTAGATTTTTGGTATATTTCAATAGAGAAGAACCTTGTAATAAAACTACATGAAATTTATTATTAGCTTCTTTGTTAGCATTATCAGGGGATATATCTAAATGATATATATTTAGTGAAGCATTATTTAGTTGAAGTGACATCAACCAAAAGTTACTTACTGGACTTCTATGGGACAAGGAGTATTAAAGAAAGAGAAGATATTCCACAGTCCAATGGGCTGACTAGAGCTACACCGGGTTTTCTAAGGCAATGTTTCCAATTGTATTCTTTACAGAATCAATTTCTATTTGAGGAAAGAAAGAAAAATGGAGGAAATAATAAAAGGGAGAACCTACTCATCTTCAAGTCAATTCCACAAAAGGAAGAAATGATCTTCCAATGTTTAAGTGGTACTCAAAATTTAGTACATTTCCCTGTTGAAATATGAGTCTATGAGACTGATTACTGTGGATATGGTTCTGCAAAGCAAAGCCTCAGGAGTATTTTCCACAGACACCCATATGATTGTTACATACACCAAAGTTTGATATCCACATATGTAAGAATATGCATGAAAATTCAGATTTAATGGAAAAAACTCAAGACACCAGATAAAAAGTATGAGCAATCAGAGAATGACATATAACATCATAAGGAGTTTTGAACTAGTCAGCTAATATTTTAACTAGAATATTAATTTATTTATCTGTCCTTGGAAAGGTGTTTGAGATTTCAATGACTCTTCCAAGTGTCTAGATATTAGAATGGGAATGAGTTTTTAGAAGTTAGTTGGTCTAGTGCTCAGAGTTCACAATGCATGCAACCTCGACATAAATAAATCAAAGGGTGTAACTTACTTGTGCATTTTGGTAAAAAGCACTCTGAAGCTCTGCTCTGTAGAAGCCCTGGGCAGGAAATACAGGCCTGCTGCACGTCTGGATGGAAATGAATGATCAGAGCAATTCTGGAAAGCTATATTACTCTCAGCACCTTGTCTCAATCAGACTTTAGCATTACTCTTAAAAAATATTTGCAAACTATGTCTTTACTTCTTAAGTCACTTTGACCACATTTTTTCTAGCACTGTGAAGTAGATGCCGATGTCATGGGTAGTTCACAACCACCATTTGATTTAGTGACATTGTACTGACTTGAGACAATACAAAGTCAAGAGATTATGAACTGGGCTTGAGAGACCTCAAGTTTATGTTAATAGATGTAGCAAAGGAAAGAAACATAGCAAGAGGAATCAGAGAAAGAATACCTTTCCCAGGTGTACAGCTTGAAAATGTTTTAGAAATAGTTTCCAATGTTAAAGTCATGAAGGACTTCTTAAGAATAAATGTTACATGAACAGGCAATAATTATGATTGTATTAACTGTATCCCAGAGTGAATTCTTTATGACAGAGATAGGTCTATAGTAACAGATCTTATACTACAGAATACTTCCAGCTGTTGTGTACAAAAAGGCAAACCAATGCTCCTTTTACTGCTATGACCAAGAGCAGCAAGCAATGAATTAAGACTCAGTGGAGCATGAAATATCAGTAGAAAATCAATATGGTGGGGTTGTAATTTTGTATTAAATGTCCTTTAAGAGCAGCTACACAGCTAGGATTATGCTGAGACATCATCCTTAAGCAGAGAAGGAAGATTAGATTAAGTCAGTAGGAAAAAAGGCCAGTTCAAAAAGAAACACTTATTGAGCTGATAGTTGATGCTTATTGATGCTATAACATAAGTTTCATACTCAAGTATCTTTGAAGACAAGCATTTTTCAAGCAAAAAAGCAACAACTGAGGCACAGAGTAGATAGATACTTCACTCAAAGTCAAATGGTTAGAAATTCACAGAGTTGAGATTGGAATCTGGTTGGTGGTATGTGATTAATAATTTTTCCTTACTGTATCATATTTTTTTAAAAAGCACAAAGAATTCAAATACATAAGTAAATAAACTGATCAATACAGGCATTGCCAAAGTACTCTATATTATTATGATGCGCTACATAAACTGTACCCTTAGGTAGAGATTATTGAGAAAAGCTAATCAGGGAAGTAAGTAACAGCAGGTTATAATAACTCTAGCATAGATTACTCAGTAAAATGTACTGAATATTCTATGTAAATTACTGTACTCACAATAAATGAGTCAAATATATATTAATATGGACTGAAGTTGGAGAATCTTGCATATAAATTGAGAATGCTTCCATATTCCTAGTAAACAAAATTCTATACTGTATACCTAACAATAAAAGATGCATTATTATAGATACAATTAAAAAGAGATCAAAACCAAAAATAACTCTGACATCCAAAATATGTCTAAAGAAATCCTCAGCTATACAATCCTCTCCCTGCTGTGTACAAATAATCTCTGGCTGTTATTATTCTCAATTTTATTACCTGTGTAAAAGCTAATCCTTCCAAATGAGACCCACACACTAAAACTGGAGTGAGGACATTGTGTCTTTACAACAGCTTTGTAAGGAGGCAGTCTTTTCTCTATTTTCACACCACAAAGGTGCATGTGCTTTTATTTAATCAAATGATCCTCCAAGACACTCAAAAAAGTAAAAAGGGAGAGAGAGCGAGAGAGAATGCAGGTCTAGAATGACTGTTTTGTGCTGTAAAGCCTGAAGTGTAGAGCAATTATTATCTCAATCCCAAGTCCAGCCATGTTACATCTTTTCCTTTTCCTGTGAAGTGTATTCTAGTGAATTGTACCTGGAAGATGAAGCCCAACAAGTACATTTTTTCCCCTACAGTCTAGCCACCTTCTTAAAGCAAGATTGCTTTTACAGAAAACTCTCCCAGCGCTTTGTCTGACCTAGTGTGAAGTGTCTCATCTAATAATAAAGCTTTGATCCTCTTTTTCTTAGAAGATGATTCACTGGCACTATAATCCTTAAATAAATTCCTTGGTTTTTATCCCTAAACTTTCTTTCCTATATCTAATGCTTCTCGATATACTTTATAGTGCCAGGAAGGTTTTTTTGTTTGTTTGTAAAATGCTGTCTCATCTTAATAGTGGCTAAACAAGAAAAGTTCTTAAGCTTATAGTTGCTCAAAATATAAAGCTAATAGAAAATCACATATAATCTTATTGGTTTGCTAAAATAATTTACAAACTTTCATTGATAATATGAAAAGATAATATGAAAACATAAAAGGTAATATGAAAAGAAATAATGAGACTACAAGCACTTCAATGCTAGATGCATTCTTGTTTTCAAAGGCAACTCTTGACCTTCTTTGAAGGCAATTCTTGTTCCTCTTCTTGGTCAGCAAGATTTTCTTTCAACTGCATTTTTGTTTGACACCACTTATAAAGAGGTGCATTCACATCACGTGAAAGTGTTTTGTGTTTCTGCTCTTCTTTGCCCATTTCATATGATGATCTATTTCTTTATACCTTAAAATATAGTTAAGCCATCTCCATTTAAATAATAATAAAATTTGTTCTTTCATTGACTAAAATGTTCTCATCTCAGAAGAAGGTTTGTTCAATAAACTCATTCACAAGAATCTAAATGTCCAGTTAACAGAGATAATTTGAAAAATACTTAAATGAGCTAAGCCTTTGAAAGATCATCACTAAACTGACATCTTTTTAGGGGAAGTTATACTCTTTAATAAAATCCAATTTACTTTGCATAATTATTACTGTCATGAGTACCTTAGTAATCACCATACCCATTGCTTACTATTTTACATTATGCTTTGATAAATCACATTGTTGTACTTTTGGAAAATTATTATCACCTCAGTCTTTTCTCTCCAGTATTTTTTTTTCTCTTAGGAAAACTGAGAGATACAAAGGACTGACAACTACTGAGCTTTCCTTCAGGGGGATTCAGTTTCACTCAGTGTAATTCCGTTGCTAACTTGGGCACGTGATTTGATCCTTATAAAGTAGTCAAAATAATTTTCATTCAAATAACATCCTATTTAAGCAACAAAGCTGACACACCTTCTTCATGTAAGGGAATTTTTTTTCTATGTAAACTTTCTTTTCATGTGTGTCTCTAAAAGTCTATCAGAATTCAAAGATTGTTTAGGCCAAGGACAATGAAGTTAATTTTCTATCAGAGTGACCTTTGAGAGAAAAGTATTGAATAACATATTCATCCAAAGTAGACTTGGTCACTGATTATCTGGTTTTATCAAACTGAGTATCATACTCAGTAACATCAAGCCCTTGAATACACTAATCAACTGTCAGCTCACAGATCAGTAGAGAAGTGTCATATAAAGCAAGAAGAATTTCAAAGGGCATCTGTATAGACAAACTACAGGGCAGCACAATTTATATGTTGATATCTCTATTAAACATCAATCTGAAAAGGAACTCTGATGCTTTAAGTCCCCCAACTCCCAAGTACACATTCATTTTTACCACAGTAAGAGAAATATTAGGTCTGATCATAGCACACAGGTATTTTAGGATGATGGCGTCTTGTCTCTGGCCTTAGTTTCCTTATCAGTAAAGTAAATTACTTGAATGTCCCATCTTTATGAAGTAATCTGTAACTTAGGATAGACTCAGAAAAAAAAAACACAAGACATCGATGAAGCTCATATTTTTTAGAATAGTAATTTAAAATGAGAATGTTTGTTATTTAGAAGCTGATGGCTTAAGAGATTAAGAAAGGTTAATAAAGAATATTTAAGGATGAATACAATAGCAAACACCAATGAGTGGAAGACTAACTTGGAAGGAGTGGAAAGAAGATACTGAAAGAATCACTTGAAAGGGAAACCATTGAAGAGTATTTTTGATGGAGTTGATTCTGGTAGCATGTTTTCAGCCCACAATAATCAGACAACTGACTTGCTACATAAAGAAAAAAATTGAACACAGAATTTAAGTCCCCTAAATTCTATTCTCTTGGTGAATGTGTGTGATATATAAATTCACAATACTTGTGGGTCTTAAATAACAAAGAAAGATTGTTGCAAGAAAAGTTTTTTGCAAGAAGCCATTTTATGTTTAAGATAATATGGCAATTTGAAAATATGTATTATTTTAGCAAATATGCAGACTAATCTTAGTGAAGAAGCCACCAGCAGACCAAAAAAGAAACAAAACGGCTATCACTGCAATATGCTTACAATAAAGGGCTGACAAAATGAAGTTTGCAAACGGTGGCCATAGGGACAAACAGATATGGTTTACCCCACTTTTCTCTTCGAGCAAATGTATTACTTAGTCTGGTACCTGAAACTTTGCTTCAGAGATACTACAACAAATCTAAACATTTCAAAGAAGAAAGAGTTTTTAGTTAGTTTAAGAGCCAACAAAAGAAAATGGCAAAGCCCTATAAGAGTAGCATTTCTATTTCAATATCTATTGCTGGCTAACCATGCTCTAAGTTAGAATTGTCTGAATTGTCAAAGAAAGAAGGAAACTGTTGAAAGCAAAGTAGGAAGTGAATTAGTAATAAATCATGCAGAGCACAGTGAAGTTATAGCAGACAAAAAGGAATGACAGAGCTCATTATCTTTGTCATGAAATAATAAACATTAAATTGCAATGGTGTTTAAAACAAAAATTTCCATTTTGTTAAAATCTAAATCAAAAGCAGAGTTTCTAAATCATAAGAATTTTCTTTTTAAGATAGAACACTGAATATTATGTTCTAGCATAAGATCACTGTAATAGAAGCAAATTTGTCTCAAACAGAAATGACCTAGAAAATAATCCCATTTTATAAGAAAGAAAAAGGGAAACTTAATTGGACCTTTTAGAGACAATGCTAGCGTAAGCTTGGAAAGTCTCTTGACCTTGAGTTATTCAGAATTTGAGATACATTTCTATCATAAGTCACTGGTATCATAAGGAACTTAAACAATATAAGAAGTTTTTAATTTTAACGAATAATCAGTCACCTGAAGATTCCAGGTTAAAGATTAGTAGAAGACAAATGAATATGTTTCTCTGACAGCCTTTTTTAAAAAGTGATTTTTTTAATTCACATCCAGCTTTGAACATGACCGTTCAGATTAAAAAACCAAGACCATTAATATAAAGGATTTAGACATTACCCTCCAAAAGAAAGACTTCACTGAGAAATAAGATCCAATCACTTCATTTTCTGAGAGTTCCTAAAAACAAACAAATGTTAGCTAAACTTTGAGGTGTTTTAATTAATCCAACAAAATCAACCCCTTCCTTCAAAAATTTATATCCTAAACATACTTTGGACTTTCGCATACTATACATTTTCTTCTCTGGAAGAAATACAAATCTTACTCATATATAATATCAATGGTAATACAATTATTGTTTTTGTAAATTTTAAGAGTTTACTTACCTTGTTATTCTTAATTGTTGATGAACAGATCTCAGAACCCAACACTTATTATAGAAAACATAACAAAACTATTTAAACATATCTCAACATATATTATGATTTTGAATCATTATATCTGCTCCTTTTAACAAAACAATTCAACACCTCAGGCTTTGAGGCTCAATATATTTATTTTTTATTCATTTTTGTTTTGGTTCTAGGTTTGAAGCCACACCTGACTGTACTTGGGTATTACTTCTTGTTCTGTGTTAGAGTCACTCCTGGTAGTGCTCAGGGGATGGTATCTATTGCCAGGGATAGAACAGAGGGCAGCTGCATGCAAGACAAAGACCTTATACTATCTCTCCAGTCCTTCAGAGTTTTTTTAACAAATGATGGCCGAAATTTTATTATTAGACATGCATCTAGACAAATTTGCCTTATTAACAAAAATATCCTGGTTTTAGGATATAATGTAAATAATATACTCATAAAAACCAGTTAATTATACCTTCTTTAAGATAATTATAAGAAGCAATGAATACTATACTGAAAGGTGGCTATTGTATTGGAAATGAAGCAATGGATTGATATTAGATATTTTACTACTTACTTTTCAAACTTTGATAAAGATAAATCATTTTGACTTTCAAAAATGAAAAAAGTTACTATTAAACAGCACATTTAAATTACATTCGTGGGTTAGACATTGTTCTTTTCATTCTGTCTGGGTATTGCATAAAATTATGGGAAATTTGTAATAATTAAGTGGAAGTATATCAACATTTGACATTACAATAGAGAAGAAGCAGTTTTTCAGCTTTGCTTATTCCATAATTTTGCATTGGCAACTCAAATCACAGTGGCCCAGCATCTCATGTGATTCCTATCACATAGCAGGTGCTCAATAAAAAATTGGTGATTGACTGTTTCTTGGAGTTTCATTTATGTAAATTTCATTACTTCCAAACATGACATAAAAATTCACATTAGTGAAAAATAATTAACTAAATAATTTAGGGCCTAGCTTCTTAGGGTGATGTAACTGAACGTGGAGATCACAAAAACTTTGGCAAAGGTAAAAGATTTCTGAATACACAGAGATCAAAAATTAACTCAAAATGAAATGCATCATGAATCTGAGTTGTCTCTGGCAGTGCGAGGCTAAGATGGAAAGTAGTCAGAGTGGAAAAGTTTAAGAGGTACAGCTTTAGGGGTTGCAATAATTTAAATAATTTTAGGTTTAGACTGAAATTTAGTAGAGGTGATTTATTCAATATATCCATGCTTTCAGATTAAATGACTTTCTTTCTGTGTTTGGGGGTGGGGTCACCCTAAATGGTGCTCTGAAGGCTCAGGGGCCAGACCCGACTATGTTCTTTCCACTTTACTGGCAGTTCATTTCCAAGGCATGAGGATGGGGTGCTTGCAACTTTGGTGGTGCTTGAAAAAAATTTTTCTTTTCTTTTGTTTTTTTAGGGTCAGGCCTAGTAGTGCTCAGGACTTATTCCTGACTCTGGCTCAGAAATCATTCCTGGCAGTTTTGGGGGCTTCATGTACGGTGCCAGAGACTGAACCAAGGTTGGAAGCACGCAAGCACAGTACCTGACCCACTGTACTATGTCTCTGGCTCCGAAAACTAATTTCATATTTTTATTACTTCTACGGTGTGGCTGGGAAGCATGACTGTCCGAGATCATTGTTGTCGAGTTTTAAACATTGTTTTAACAACACTACAGTGATAATTCAGTTACAATCATACTTTTAATCTATGACAATTATCAAATTGTCACATTTCTAACATAAAAACAAAACAAGACCCTAAAAAAACCACATTTTTATTGGTAGAGGTTCTGTGATTTACTATACTGCTAAAGATGGCTTCCTATATACATTTAATTCAATATCATACCCATCACCAGTGTCTTCACCTTCCCTGAGAACCCCAAAGTCCCTCCCTAATCCTCCCACTCTACGCCCCCACCCCCAACTCAGTTGTGTGGATCAGTTCATTTCATTTGTTGCCTTTGACTCTTTGTCCCTACTTCATTGCGTATCTTGGGGGAGGGGATGGAGAGTGGGGTAGGGGCCATATACATTCAGTGATGCTCAGGTCTTACTCCTCTCCACTCAGGAATTACTCATGGATGGCTTGGGTGATCTTATGGGATGCTGGGGATTGAACCCAGATCGGCCATGTGCAATGCAAGCATTCTGTCTATTGTACTATTGTGTATCTTTAAGTTCTGCTGTACTGCTGCGTATCTTTAAATTCCATATATGAGAGAGATCACCCTGACTGACTTCACTAGGCATGCTGTCCTCCAGTTCTACCCACATTACAGCAAACTACATGATTTTGAAAAAGAAACCCTTTAAAACACACTACATTGGAAACTTTGCGCACGCACCTTAGATTGGCAGTCTTAGTTTTTACATTTTGTTTTTTGTATTCTTCAGACTAAGAATTTACTCTTGGCTTTGTGCTCAGGGGTCACTCCTGGAAGTAGACCACATGCAGCATGGGGCACTGAGCCTGGGTTGGCCATATGCAGGGCAGGCCCTTCATCCCTGTATTGCATCTCCTGCCCCAAGTTTAACTTTTTTTAAATGTTATACTACTATTGCATAACTCAAAGAAACTTACTCTCACTGTAGAAAAGACACGTTGTCTTTTATATTTCCAATGCTCTTCTTCATTTAATTCCCAGTTATTTTTCAAGTAACAAGCGTGTTTAGCAATATGTGGAAAAAATTTTAAAGTACCTTATTATAAAGTCACTGCTAAAAGTTTCCTTACATGAACCATTTCCCAAAATCAATAAAAATAAGGGATACTACATAGTGAGTTTCATCTTAATACAAAGTGTATTAAGGCAACAAAAACAGACATCACAGTCTTGCTTGAGACTAAAGATAAATTATAAAAAATAAGATAACATTTAGCATTCAAAAGTACTGTTGATGTAAAGTTCAGATGGTCTAAGATCGAAAGTGTGCCATCTCTGTACTTGACAATGTTCAGATGAACACAGACAGTTACTGACCTAAAGATTCAAATTGTTTGAAAAGAGCAAGTAAGAGAGAATCTTTGAAGGATAACTTTAATGATCAAGATTGATAGTGTAGGTTTTGCTCTTGAAATCTGAGTTCATATTCCCAGGAAATGGGAGACTCTAAACTCAATCCCCAGCATCTGAAAGAGAGCGAGCATTGCTGGGTACAGCCAGCACCACTGGGCTAGTGCCTATGAAAAATCAGGAAGCACAATTATTAGCTATAGCGGGGACTACTTAAGTTCCTACTGCTTTTTTTACCATATTTAATTATTGCTGTCAATATTCATCAAATAAAATTTTATTTTACAACCTACATTCTCATGTACACTTAGTGCTTTATTTCAAATGAAACAATGTAATTTTCCTGTGGATCTTTATGTCATTCATTTGATTACCCAACACCTTCCTTCTTCTACAGTATCTATAGATATCAGTAGCAGGAGTGATAGTGTTAATGATAATAGTAACAACAACAATAATAAAATTCCTGGCATTATAAGAATGAATTCAACACAAAGTGGTGACATTTTTAAAAATTGAAGACAAGAAAAAAAAAGAATAAATTACATAAATTCCAGAGATTTTTTTTTTTGGTTGGGGGCATACCTGGTGATGGTCAATGGCTGTACTTGGCTCAGGAATGATCCTGGGTGGTGCTCGGTTGGGTTATATGTGATGCTGGGGTTTTAAACCAGTCACAAGAAAGGGACCCATATGCAAGGCAAATGCCTTACTTCCTGGACTTTCTCTCTATCCTCCCAGGGATTCATCTTAAATTTTAATGTAGATATTTAGTTACACTCAGTCTCTATGAAGAGAATAGTGAAGGAAAGTGTCCCTTTTAAAGCTAAATTGGGGGATGGAGAGATGATACAGCGGGTAAGGTGCTTAATGTTGGTTTGAGTGTGTGTGTACTTGCAAGTGTGTGTGTGTGTAAATACATGCATAGACACACTGTCAAACAGAGCTTCAAAAACAAGGGTCCTCACAAAAACATGGTTTATGATGAGCATTTGGGAGGCTTGAAAACAGTAAATCTCCCAGTAATGTTAATTTCACATATGTGAGTAGGGTGTTTACCTTGCACACGGGCAACTAGGGTTTGATTCCTCCATCCCTCTCAGAAAGCCCGGCAAGCTGCCGAGAGTATCTCGCCTGCATGGAAGAGCCTGGCAAGCTACCCTTGGTGTATTCGATATGCCAAAACCAGTAACAACAAATCTCACAATGGAGAAGTTACTGGTACCCGCTCAAGCAAATCGATGAGCAACGGGATGACAGTGACAGTGACAGATATTATATCATATTATATAATATTACAATATTATATAATACATCTATATATCTTTGCATTAAAGCCTTGTGAATCAACTCTTAGCTCCGTTACCCTGGAGTCAAGCCATTTTAATGTATTCCCTTTGATCATTTCAGATAGGGTCTTGAGAAACCATGAGCTCATTTAATAACACTCATCAGAAATGTGAAGGCTCACTGGTGAACTTTTTAGACCTAGCACACCGGCACCACAGAATCCATCCTCTGCCTGAGATTACATTTTGTCCTTTTGCTTTGTGCCAACTCATCCAGATTTGCTCCCTGAAGAACTCACAACGTTTTAAAAATTCAACAAGGGCGGTCAAATAATTGTAATGCTATTGCTATAGCAAATCCCTATAGTTATGAATTATAATACATTAAAATGTATGTTATACCTATGGGAAATTTTGTCAAAACAGCAAAAATACCACCTCAATATAAAATTTAATTATGACTTCATGTATTTTGTGAAGATTATCAAATATTTACCGGTGTTATGATAAAATCTCTATTTGAAAAACTTAATACCAATTTTAGGAGTTCAGTTAATCAAGTCAAAGTGAGATTCTCAATAAGAGAAATGTTCATGTTAGTCATCCTTTGTTCATTCCTGCATTTTGAAAGCAGAATTTTGAAGTCTGACCAAGACCTTTGGATGTCTCACTTATGAATCTGAAGTTCTACAGTTTCTAAATAATACAGATTTGGGAATTTACAAAGTCAGGGCTTTTAAACATAATTTACATTTCCTTAAAGAACATGTAAGCATTCTTTTATTCCCCTAAAACACGTATGCTGAATAATGCAAAGTGAGACACCAAAGAACATTTTGGTCACTCAAGGTTGGAAAAGTCTGTGACCAATGACTTTTTTTTATTTTTTAATAATCTCCTATTGATTATCAGGATATGAGATCTTTGTAGAAACGACCAGATAATTGTTTAATAATGACTTTTCCCCCACTAAATCTGACTGACTGTGAGAGATTTAAAAATGTGTTAATCTGTTTCTCTACCATTTCTGAAATGAAAGCACTTAGAGGTTTTCACTGATGCATTTTTAACATGTCATCCAAGGCGTCAGGTTTAACTACGCCCTGCAGACTTACAGAGTTGAAAGTGTTCTCCAGTTTAAATGAACAATATCCATGCCAAAAGTCTTATTAAAAATGCTTCATTCAAGCAGTGAATTAAGTGTTTTATAGTTCATTAAAATTATGCTAAGTGATTATAATAAAATCTTTATAAAAAAGATGTATTATTAAAAAATAAGCCATCAAGTAACGGAAGATATGCTAATTAGACATCATCACATAGTCTATATTATATTATTCAAAGGATGAACTCTCTTAAAACAATTCTAAAATGTTATTTTTGAGAAGGTGAATTTCACTGTGTATATCTTATTATTACAATGGTTATTTCTCATATAATTGAAGCATTTATTTAAAGCACACAAGTATGTTATTATCTTGCCCATTGATAAACTCATTCTTTACAATAAAACACACACACACACACACACACACACCCCAAATGACTTGACACAATGTAGTGTAAAAGGCATTATTGCTTACAATATGATAGAAGCAATTACATTCATTATTATATTTTCCTTTTTTGGTTTGACCCCATAAGATTTATTCACAAAGTAGATACACCTTTCTTTTCTGGGTTCATAAAACTTGTGGAATAATTTAACCTTAGAATAAATTATCAATGATAAGCTTCTTCTAAGGAATAAAATAATAAAATAACTTATTTTAATTTTTTTGTCAAAATCCATTTTGTATTACAAGTATAACTCTTTTTGAAAATTATATACTTGCTTAAGTTTAGACATTGATCCCCTTCTTGAAATAAAATTTTTCTATGGCAGCTGAATCTGGAGGAAAATTTAAAATATACACCATGTGCATATGAAAAGCCAGAGAGTATTTTTAATAGATGCTATCATTCTCAGATGAAGAGATACTATGGAGCTCATAATTTTGACTTGATACTTGGGGATTGTTCCCAGCAATGATTGGGACCAACGGGTGCCTGGACTTGAACCTGGACTCCTGCATGCAACTTAAGTATACTAGTCCTTTAAGCCAGCCTCCAGAACTTAGGGGTACTTTTTTGTACTGTAATCAAAGTTAGCACATTTAATCCAAGTCATGTATGCCATTCTAAGCAGTAATTACAATACCCTCGTCCTTAAGTTGACTATATTTGATTTCAAAACATTATATGAGTACCACAGATAATTTTTTTCATGGGCAGAATCTATTTTGACAAGATGAAATGATGCATAGGTATTTAAGTAACGGGAAGTTTTACAAAGTGATTCCTTGTATACAGGAGATCCTTGTATTCTTTATATATGTACATAATATAAAAATCCCCCCCACCCCATGCCAAAACTTTTTGATTATATCACTTTTGAAGACAAAAAAAAAAGGAAAAAGATCTCTATTCTGAAGGTATATAACCAGCTTTATCTACTATATTAAAGTCTCTTCCATAAAGACTATAATAATTCTCAGATTTTATATTAACCATTAATGTTGAGAGACAGACAGCCTTCCAAAGCTCTGCTATAAAGAAGAGAACTCACTCCTACATAACAAAACTCTGAAGATTTGCTTTTAACTTTGAGCATTGTTACAGCAAATATAAGGCATCTGTATTTAACATCATATAGATAAACTGTATTTCCCCCAAAGCACAAGTCCATAGCATTACAAACCAATAACAAATCAATGAAGAAAATGGTTTAAAAAAATGGAGAACATTTTCTTCCTCACTGAAGAGTCTAAATAGGAAGATTGAAATGATTCAAAAGATGAATCTACAAAAAATAGGTAACCAGATAAAATGAATCTAACTACATAGTATAGTTATTCCTCCTTTAGTTTCACAGGAAGCACAATTTATTTGACATTATTTTTTCTCTTTAATCCCTGGATGAAAGCGCTGGGGGAGTTTTAAGCATGCTAGCTCATGCGTGTGCACGTGTGCGTGTGCGTGTGTGTGCGCGCGCGCATGTGTGTGTGTATGTGTGTGAAGGATGTTTGACTAGATGATAATTTAAATTTTAAACTTCCCCTGGATTTATATTTAACATGCTGCTCTTATAACAATGATGTGAATAAATATGGCAAACATTTTAGGGGACAGTGGAAATTTGAGGGAATTATGTGTGTTCAGTATTTCTTATATAAACACAAACAGGAGTGTACAACTTGTCTTTATTCACTATTAAATAATCTTACTAAATTTTATAAAACTTAAGTCCCTCAAGATAAAACCCCTAATGTCATACTATTGTATGCACTAAAAATAATCTCTCAGATACAATGAATCTGGTATTAGACACAGTGTCCAAACTGTGATAGTATGAATGTACAAATCTATTACTAATCATGAAAGTACAAACATTGCAGAGATGAAAACAATGTAGAATACATGTTCTATAATATTTTTAATTTTTTGTAAATTAAACGAAATATGTAGTTTCATGTTCACTTAAGTTATTGTTAAAATTAAATACTAATAAAATATTTAAGGAATTATTTTTATAATTTTCTTTATTATGCAATAAATGGATCATGTCCACTAATTAACAATAATATGATATAGTATTCTGTTCTATCTAAACCACCTCTGAAGAGAGGATACAGCTACATATTGGTGGGCTGCAGTTTTTATACAACAGACCATAAAACAGACACAAAATAAGGAAAGTCAAACTATGTTAAATTTAAGAAAATGTGAAAATAATTTATAATATTATTTTTGAAATTCAATTACAAGGGAAAGAGTAATGCAAATATGAACAGTGCAAATGTTTCTTTAAAATTTTTTGAAATAATTTTGTCTGTAAAAGTGATGGTGAACACTAAGTCAAAAAGTATGCAGCAGCTTCTCAAAAATGTCTTTCATTTTACTGTGATGATAAAGGTGATTATTAATATGACTCATCTTTTGTGAGCCAAGTGATCTTTCAATCATTAATTCTGTAGAATTAGGAAAACACTGTATAGTAAGAAGGAGTTGTTAAAGCACATAAAGAAATTACCATATATACAAAAACATTTTTACACAAATAATTTTTTAACTCACAATAATAACAATGATGATGTTAAAGAAAAACTCTGTAAAAGCATGATATAATCAGAATGGAAGAAAAGAGCTTGTCCTGCTCCAGGGTCTAAAAAAGTTAGTCGCTGTTAAAAGGAATGCTGACATTGAAAATAGAAATCTGAGCAAGCAAGGTATTTACTAATAGGGTCCCTTTGATTTGTTTCATATAAAAGCTCAGTTTCATCTTGATTTTTTGGTGTGTGTCTGAGTGTGGTACCACCACTGAACACATTAGTAGCTTCGTTCACATCTTACATGTTTTGCAAATTATTATCAGACTCAGAGCTTAGTAAGTTACAAGAACCATAAACTCCTCTCACTGCCAGGAGTCATTTATTTCTTGAGGTGAAAAGAGTCAATGAGGGAAATTATTTTCATTATACTCTTCACTCAAAAGATGCAGTATTTTTTTAAATCAGAAAACCTCAAATTCATATTTTAGTGAATAATAGCCAGAAGTTGCAAGGATATTCTATCCCTCAGGAGTTATTTCTGTTCTAGCCTCATCGATTTATTTCAGATCTGGTGCAAAGACATTTTCTAGACCCTGTGGTACGAGAGCAGACACTATGAATGATGCCGAGAAGTGACAAGAGAGGATGATTTGGGTGCAATTGATCAGTGTGATTTCTACTGAATTAAAAAGAATCACATGATTTGCTTAAGGTTAATGGGAAGAGAATAACAATGGAAGAGAGATGAAATCCCGCTGTAGAGTTTGAAGAGGTACGAAAAAATTGGGGGAAAGCAGCTGACAGGTCTTCTCAACAAGAAAAGCTGGAAGATGTCATGCTAAGCATTACCTTACTTGATCTTTTCCAACTCTTCCTCATTAGCATTGTCTGCAAATGAAATAAAGCATTTCATTATGTTATCACTCGAGTCAAAACAGGGCAGCAACTTCTTTTCTAGGGGAAACACAACATTTAAACTGGGAACAGTAACACTGCACAAGTACTGTTTTCCACATAGGCAAAGTTAAGAAGAAGCATCTTTGACATTTAAGCATTCTTTCTGGTGAGAGTTCAATTGCTTTATTCTTTTGAACAAAGACATGGGATAGTGCATTGGAAACAGACTAGAATTTTGTAATATCTTAACTGTTAATCTAAAAAGAACACAGCAGGACCCTTGGGACGGGCAAGATTTCCTCTTGGTGCTTGCAGTTGCGGATATACCTTGACCTTACCAGGTCTAGACAATTTTTCTCTCCAAACACAACCAAAGTCTGTTTGTTTGGGTGATTTTGAGTGAACGTTTAATTACCTCAGAATCTGCAAATACTTTTAAATGGAAAAAAAAAAGCTCCATATCATGAGACTATCAGTCTCATAATTGGTGGATCCACTCGTGTCCTTTAAAAATGTATGATAGAATGAGAGAGAGAGAGAGAAAGAGAGAGCGAGCAAGGGTGAAATATAAAGACAGAGAGAAGGAGAAAGGCAGGGAGAGACAGAGAGAATGGTCACAGGTTTTAATTAAAGTTGTGGAGATTTGTGTGAGTGCTCAGCTCATTTGTGTCTTGTGTAAAGTAAGTCATAAAAGTCAAAAGATTCTTTTTATCTCCTCCCCAGTTTTAAACCTCTTTTCATGAAAAGGAGTATTAACTTCCTAATTCACTTCTATATCCTCTCTTAGTCATATCATCATGTTTAAGGCAGATGTACTAAATAATAGGGAATATTTGGAGCAAATAATATAGCTTATAAAAATGCTTGCCATATCTGTATATCAAGGAAATGCATCAGTGTCATAAATTTTTAAAAAAATTAATTTTAAACTAATTTATTTAGAAGGTAACCTTTAGCCTAAATCAAGACAATGGAACTATGTGTAGGATCTAGGAAAGGAAAGGAAAACAATTAGATTAAATAAGAGAATAATACTCTTCTCTTTTCTGCAAATAGAAGCGTTATAGATATTTTCTCTACATAGTCTGTTAAGTATTGTCCAAAACCTGGAAGAGTGATTAATTTCCCAGGTTATAATAATTTCATGTTTTTTCAAATGAAGTCAGAAAATTGCAAAACATTATTACATGTTGTTAAAGAAACATGTTGTATGTTTTCTAACTTCTAAGCCCAGGTCATTTTGAAATGACAAAATCCACTATTGGTTTGTGGAGGCGAACATCTAACAGATATTATCACGGCTGTTCGCTGTTGCTGCTAAGAGTTTACTGTCAGCCACAGCAGCTTCACCATGTTCTCCATCATCACTGAAAGGCAAATGTACACCAAATTCCTCTGGATATTATAGAAAATGTGCTATGAGGATTCAGATAATGGAAGTACAACTATGTCAAAGAACAGAATTTCAACATGCTAAAAAAATGGTAACTCCCAGGGGCTGGAGCAATAGCACAGCGGATAGGGTGTTTGCCTTGCACGTGGTCGACCCAGGTTCGATTCCCAGCATCGCATGTGGTCTCCTGAGCACTGCCAGGGGTAATTCCTGAGTGCAGAGCCAGGAGTAACCCCTGTGCATTGTCAGGTGTAACCCAAAGAAGCAAAAAATAAGTAAAAATTTTTTAAAAATGGTAACTCCCAAAGATCATACTTATAGTCCAATCAAATGAGAACAATTAAGTCAATTAAGGAAGGGGGGAAAATCTTTTCAAGCTTTGTAGTTTATCATCATCATCTAAAATCTAGGAATAGTATAAAATTTTAATATGAGAAATTGTATCTTTGTAACTAAATCGCACAATGCTTCAATTAAAAAAAAGAACTATTTTAAAAGTAATGGTCTAAGCACATGAGGATGAGCAGAATTAGGGCAATGTGGTCAATATTATATAGTTTCATTGCTGGTCGAGGAAATCCTCACATTCAATTAACTTTCCATTTATATAGCAAACTACTGGGTTAGTACATTTTCTGTCTCTCAAGGTTAGCTTCCCAAATAAATTGGATAGTATTCATTTTCAGTCTGAGAAAGTGAAATAAACAAGAAGTCAGAAATTTTTGTAAGTACAAATATGAAATATTTGGGAGTATTGGGGACTGATTCCTTACTTTTCTGATTCAGTATCTAGAATTTTGTTATTTTCAGTGGCTTTCAAAACAGTCCTAGATTTATAACAAAATTTCTGCTTCCTGAACCAAATTAACTGGCTAATCAGTGGTCTACGAATCTCATTCTCAGTCTTTTTCTTTTTAGAATGCAGTGTTAAGGTACATTCCATAAAATAGAAGATAGTTGAAAATTTAAAAACCTAAATTTAACAGATATACTATTAACAGGTCTGGAGCGATAGCACAGCAGGTAGGGTGTTTTCCTTGCAGGAGGCCAACCCGGGTTCGATTCCTTGGAGAGCCCGGCAAGCTACCGAGAGTATTCCACCTGCATGGCAGAGCCTGACAAGCTACTCGTGGCATGTTCTATATGCCAAAAACAGTAACAAGAAGTCTCACAGAGGAGATGTTACTGGTGCCCGTTCAAGCAAATCGATGCAAAAAACGGGAAAGACAGTGCTACAGTGCTACTATTAACATTGTTACCTTTGCTATCAGTGAGATATGTTATAAAAGAATAGCTTTTGGAGGTCCAGAGAGATAGTTACACTGTGTAGGGAGATTGTCTTGCATGTGGCCAACCGAGGTTTGATCCCTGGCACTCCATAAGGCCCCCTGAACACCATCAGGAGTGATCTGGGAACACAGAGTCAGAAGGAAGCGGGGCTGGAGCAATAGCACAGCGGGTAGGGCGTTTGCCTTGCACGCGGCAGACCCGGGTTCTATTCCCAGCATCCCATATGGTTCCCTGAGCACCGCCAGGGGTAATTCCTGAGTGCAGAGCCAGGAGCAACCCCTGTGCATCGCCGGGTGTGACCCAAAAAAGCAAAAAAAAAAAAAAAAAAAAAAACCAAGAAGGAAGCTTTTAGCACTGCTGGCTGTGGCTCAAAAACAAAAGCAAAAGAACAAAGAATAACTTTGGGGGAAACGTTAAAGATAGGAGATGAAGCCAGTTACAGAAAATCAAAATTAGTTTTTGCTTTATAATCTTAAGTGTAGTTGAGAAAATGGATTTTTGAAATTATTAATATGCTGTCATACAATTTAGAGTCTTTATCAGTAGTAATTTTTTCTTGATGTCAATTATAGAAATGAAATAATATAAGAAAGTAACCTGCGATGTTGCTGCCCAACTGATTTTTTTAAATAATATTTTATGATTTAGTCAACTTTTTGCTTTATCTTCTGATGCAGTGATAACATGGCTACCATAGGGGCCGGAGCAATAGTACAGTGGGTAGGATGTTTGCCTTACACACCGCCAACCAGGGTTCAATTTCTAGCATCCCATATGGACCTCCATGCACCACCAGGAGTAATTCCTGAGTGCAGAGTCAGGAGTAACCCTTGAGAATCACTGGGTATGACCCAAAAAGGGAAAACAAAAAAAGGCTACTATAGCAGAAAATAATCACAGAACACTACATACTGTAATACATATATATATATTTCTGAGATATATATATCTCAGAAAGCACAGATAATAATTTTTGTAGGTGAAAATTTTTAAATTATGGAATAGTTTAGAAAAATATTAAAAAATAAATGAACATAAATGTCCTGAAAATCTAGGGTCAACTCATAGGTTTCTTAGAATTTTTTACTTTTTTAGTTTTAGCAAAGCACTCTTTTTTGGTTTAGGCTATCAAAGAAGTGTGTAATACAAATTAACTCACTTTTATTTCACAAATTCTCCAATGAAGAAAGCTGTGGATTGAACTCTGCTAGAAAAAGAGCCAGAAAGAACTCAAACACACGATTATACCAAAATACCATATAAAGGACATACATATATGCACTGCATACTTATCTGGGTTCAAAAATAGGACATGCATGTAATACAGAGATGACAGATGTGCCATGCAACTCATCAGCATGCCCCCAATGAGATTTTGGACTCTTGTACAATGCTGAAAATTTAAAGATATATTGTATATATGTATAATAAGATACTGTTGCAATTATGGCTCATATTCTAATTACTCTGTTGAAATTCAATATTGCATGTTTTAGTAGATTCAGCAAACTGATAGATTTTTCAGTTTAATCTTTAATTTTACTGATTTCCAGAACTGAGAATACACACAATGAGACATTATCCTAACTACACTATTTATGGAGCATATTGCCAATATTAATAGCACCTCACAAGTAAACTGATGTAAAAATCTTAGTACTTAACATTAATCTCCTATATCTTATTTGATCATTAGGATTAGTTGTTAATGTTTTTTAATTTTTTTATTTTTGGTTTGGGGAAACACCTGGCAGTACTCAGGGCTTACACCTGGTTCTGCAATCAGGATCATTCTTTGACACTCTTGGATGGCTATGTGGGATGCTGGGGATGAAATCTAGGTCAGCTGCATGCAAGGCAAGTGTCCTACCTGCAATACTATCTCTCTGACCCTATTACTCATTCTTAAGATTCATGTTTTTCTTCATCTTAACATACTTGAAACATTTAGCAAAATTCTTTAAGCACAGGCTTTAGAATAAAAGTGGTTCTTTAACTTAAATTCCAAAGGTTTTTTAATAGAATGTTTGTGAGATTATAATCAAGAGAACAGAATACTTAAAATTTTGCTGTGTCATAGTAAGTATAAAATCAAGTTCTATTCCTTTGTTATATACCACTCTGGATAATGGAATTTTGAAACATTTATTTACTGATTTCTGATTTGATGAATTTTAAGTCATACTTTCTCTAAATAAGATTTGTTTCTGGATAATTTGTGCAAGTCCAGCATGACATTTCTCTGAAGCAATATATTCTGCATTTTAGATATATAAAATTTTAATTTGAAGACATAATGGATCTTTGTTTTAAGCTAAAAATTTTCAAATGTATTCCAAGAAGAATATTCAGTCATACAGGACATATTACAGAATAGAGAAAATACAATCATGGGTTTTTAATTCATTGTCACCATTAGAAATCTTGAGAAAGTAACACAGCTTGATTTTAAGAAGATGATCATTAGTATACTAATTTTAAGAACTAACAAATGTAAATTAGATCATCATTTATGATAACTTGGACAACTTTATGGATTTGAATACTGAAGTATGAAAAAATACTTAAAATACCTTCCCCTGACTACTGAGCATCCTTTGAAATCCTCATAGAGATTACAATCACTAAGTACAGAAAGTTGGGCAAGGTTTTGAGAGGAGTCTTGTAAAAGAAAGGTAACAGAAGCAGCAGTCATATACATATACATATACAAATACCTTTTTTTCAAAGCAGGAGTGATAGAGCATGGGAAGGAAGTGAAGTGAAGAATAGGCATGTGTTAGGACAAATGACCAAAGAAATGGAGCACTTGAGAGAAGGTGAACTATGAAAGAGTTTCCATGATTCAGTAAGGTTATAAGTAAGGGAACATATGATGCTTGTTGGAGAATTTTCAAGTTCCCCATCAGGAGTTTCTTTATTTAAGTAGACAACCATAGACCAGTGAATACTTAAAAGAATAAAGAGGGGGTGACAGAACTTAGCATAATGATTAGTAGATAATTAATAAGTCTATTTTGGTTTGGTTTGGGTTTGGGGCCACACTTGGTGGAGTTTAGGGATAATTCTTGGCTTTGTGCTCAGAGATCACACTCAGAAGAGCTCAGGGGACATTATGTGATGACAGATATGAAAGTGGGGTCAACTGCTTGCAAGGCTTAACCCCTATACTATCTCTCTGGCCCAGTAAGTTTATTTTTAAATTACATACCTAAAAATGGTTCCTTTTAGATTCTAAACCTTACACCTAATGTTGCTCAACACATCAGAGTAACTATTATTGCCATATTTTCTTTATCTGCAATAATAATGGCATTTTGGATGATTCGGACACATATAAACTTCAGGAAATTAGACATTTTAAAAATAAAGCTTCCACCATTTATTACATAGGCAAAACAACCATAAACAAAAATAGTCAACCACCAAGCTTAAAATCAGTTAAGATTTTAACTCAGATAAGTCTGCCAACATTTCTTCATCTCTGCTTTATGTAGTTCTAACTCAAGCTTCCATAATATTCCACAATGGTATTTTGTGATAATCTCCCAATTGTGTCCAAGCATTCACATTTACCGTTCTAGAAAGTTTTCCATAGTACAGTTAGAAGACTATTTTCAAAGACCAGTAGGATTGTGCCATTTCCTCTCTATGCATCTTTCTATCCCCACCTCCCTCACTTTATGGGGCAGAGACCACACCCCTGACAACCACAGTTTCTCAGTCTGGAACGGCCTGTTCTCTGACACTCTCAGGCTCTACAACCCTCTACATTCCTTTTCCTTCCATCTTTTAAAGTTGGTTCCAGTTCATTTCAATTCTTAGAAAGCAGTGTAGTTTCTTCAGCCACGAGGTCCTTGCACACACTGCTTTCCTTAGCATGAAGGTTTCCTTTCTTCATGGTCTTGCCTTATTAACTCATATTCATACTTCAGATCCCAGCTCTGACTTGCCTCCTTCAGAGACTCTCTGTTCCCCTGACTAGAACACACTCTATTCTATTTGCTGTTATGCCCACATATACCTCTTCTTTTTTTTAAAAAAAAGTCTCTATTTTAAGACACTTAAAATCGCTTTCATTTAATATTTTCTTTAGTAATTATTTGATTCCTGCATCCTTGAGGATATAAAGGTGATGTAATCCTAAGAGTTTAACACAGAACCAGCTCACAGTCTGCTGTTGGTGAGTACCAAGATCAATAAGTTAACAATCAAAATTTATTCCAGTGATTGAACTAACCAGCTAGGATATAATTCTTGACTGATGCTGGATAAGATAATGTCTTCTAAACTGGTGACTTTAAATAAGTGTTTTCCATTTCTAAGTACCTTCTGTGAAGTCATTTCTTCACTCACCCTTCCATCTGTGTACAAGAGTCTGTGCATACACACATACACACAAACACATTTTTTAGCATTCTAAATTCTCACAGAATTTACTATTTCTTAATGCTAACTAGAAAATAGAAATTCCTTCCTAATTAGAATAAACATACTTAAATCATACTTCATAATGGTTATATATATGTAGACATTGTTAATTATTTTGTGAGGCAAAACAGGTTTTATTGAAAGAAACTTAGAGAGGACAACATGAGGGGAGAGAAAGAGAGGAATACTTTCATTCAAGAGAAAACACAGGCTACTCCAGAGTGGGAAAAGCTATTCAATTTTTTTAAATATGGAGAACAATACTAGTTGAAAAAAGCAAAACTTGAGTGAGTTTGAAACTTCCAAATTTGGAGTTGCATTTCATTATTTCTACTTGTAATCTAGGGGGAAATAACACTAATATATTTCCAACAGAGAATATAACCAACTCTATTCCTACATTATTTTATGACAACAAAATCATGTTGCTGAAATTTAGTACTTGAACTTGCCCTAAAAAATCAGTTCCACTCCTAAAATGTGTTACAATCAGAATGAGTGAGAGTAATTTCTGTTGCTCAGACGCACATAAAGTCCAATAAATAATCTCTGAGATACTGCAACAGAATGTGCACTGGAAAGAAAACAGATGCAGGTAAAACCTGATGACTTTAATGTCATTTCAGCAGTCCTGGAGTAATTAGCTTCTCTGTGTCCTGTGTCAGTTTCTCAAAGCAGCATATGGTGCAAGGAAGTACAAAGAGTCAGTGTTGAGTAACGCTGATATGGAAACCAATCCACCGAAAATTGCTCACTCATCAGTTAGCAAGTACCAGAAAGCAGAAACTGTTAGAACGGTACCTAAGTTTCTTTCTGATGGTAAACCAGACAATACTACTATCAAACTACTCCTACTTTGATCTAGATAGATCAGTGTAGAATTCCAAATAGTCAATTCACTACTAAATATATTCCCTGAATTAATATCAACATTCAGTAACAGTACAGCACCTGAAATTAGGAAATAAAATGATAATAAAAGATGCAAATGTGTCCCTTATTTATAACAAGAGGATCTGATATGGAAAGAGAATAGGAAACTGGAAGTTCGAAAGATATAAAATGCAGGGCCCAGTGACACTAGGATACTTACAGTAGCAAAGAACAGTTCAGGTGTTCACACTTACTGCTCTTTGTTATTACTTCTGGGTTCAAAGAAGGCTCATCAAATTCAAACAAATGAGATTGAGAAAGCACTCCAGGGGCGCGGGGAGACTTACCACATCCCTGTGTTCTCCTTCTTTGGGGGTAAGAACAACCGAGAGCAAAATGGTTCCAAGATCATGGTCAGGATAATGAGGGTCTTTAAGTGTTAAAGTCACATCTGTGGGCCTGTGACATAAAATATTAAGTCTGTGAATATTCATTTAGTGCATAAGGCCAAAATTAAATTTTATACCAGCAATTTTTTGCAATGTTTTGAATCCCTAGTTGCCAAAAGCCCCAGATTAAATAAATGTGTGTGTTAGATTTGGTTACATTTTCTATAATGATGATGTACCAAAAAAACAGATTAAACATTTCCTATAATGATTACTTGATAGATATTCAAAAATATCTGTTATTACTTTATGATGCTTACATATTGCTTTCTTTCAAAGTGGTACTTTTGCCTTATATAGAGTAGCACGAATATAATATGATCATTGTTATTATTCAAATTCTGTACACAAAAACTACTGACTTACATGTGGAATATACACATGGAATACTATGCAGCAGTTAGGAAAATTGAATTCATGTAATTTGCTTCTATGTGGATGGACGTGGAGAGATCATGCTGAGTGAAATGAATCAGAGGGAGAGGAACAGACACAGAATGATCACACTCATTGGCAGGATATAAAAAATATAGTATGAGACTAATACTCAAAGACAATAGAAAAGAGGTCAGGATGACTGGTCGATGGTAGGAAGCAGGCCACAAGGGCAGGGAGATTGGGGGAAAGTTCAGTTAGGACAAAAGGGACCACTATGACAATGATAGTTGGAAATGTTCACTCTGAACAAGAACTGAGTGCTGAAAGGAGGTAGAAAGATAAACATACATATATATGTATCTATATATATACATAGATACATATATATGTGTGTATATATGTGTGTGGATATATATATATCCATCTCATATATATATGAGATACCCTTTCAGTAACAGTATTGCAAACAGTGCCAAAAACGGTGGGGAGGAGAAGAGACAGAGACAGAGACAGAGTGAGTCTACCATAGAGGCAGGCTGGAGGGGGGTGGTGGTAACTGGGGACATTGGTGGCAAACAATGTACATTGATGAAGGGATGGGTGTTGGTTGTATGACTGAAACTCAAACATGAACAACTTTGTAACTGTATGTCGTGGCAATTTAATTAAAAAAAAAAAGACATACACAAAAATGTGTTTTTCAAAGTAGCAATTTGGTGTGTACATGGTTCAGAATATGTATAAAGTGGTAACATATGCTTATGCACTTTTTTATTTTCTTATAATTATCTACTTTTTCCACTTAGAACCAATAATCTCGTAAAGAAATTTATGTTCTATGATTGTGTATAATAACTTTCATATCTTTCTGTAGAAGTCCACAGAAATAAATGAATCATGATCTGTTACTGTAGACTGGCAGTCTATCTCAATGAGAGCTCAGTTTTCATGATAACAAGCTATATTACCCACAACACTGCCTAGAAACTTCTGTCCACTGTCATGGGGTGGAAAGAGGCAACCATCTGCCTTCTATTGTTAGGTCAAGCCTACACTGAGCTCTTGGTTGGAATGAAAAATAGGGAGGGGCTGGAGCACAGCAGGGTGGGTATTTGCCTTGTATGCAGCTGATCTTGGTTCAATCCCTCACACCACATACGTTCCTAGACATGTGTGCATATGCATGCGTGTGTACATAGATATAAATACTGATATATAAAGAGAGATACAAAGAGAAACAGAGAGAGAGAGAGAAACAGAATGAATTTTTTTGCCACTCACAAAACAGGGGTTCTATTAGTTTTTTCTACTCAACTACATTTATAGAAGTAAAAAGTAGTCATCTAAGCCATTACTTTGCTTTTCTGTTTATTCTATTACTATTGCATAGTGAACCATGATAGTATAAAATATAAGAAAATCTTTTTCCTAAAAATCATCAGTGAATATTCTATTGTTTCCTTTCTAGCCCATCTCAACACTGCTTGATGTTTTATGAAAAACCATTTTTTCTTATGCAGTATTAATTAATAAATCTTACATTGAGAAGCATTATAATTTTATAATTAATAACTAGAAATAATTAAAATTAATATTATTTATGTAGCATTAAAAATAGCTGAGTAATTATAACTTAATGTAGCACTGTCTGTCACTGTCTTCCTGTTGCTCATTGATTTGCTCGAGCGGGCACCAGTAACGTCTCCATTGTGAGACCTGTTGTTACTGTTTTTGGCATATCGAATACGCCATGGGTAGCTTGCCAGGCTGTGCTATGAGGGCGAGATACTCTCAGTTGCTTGCTGGGCTCTCTGAGAGGGACGGACGAATTGAACCCGGGTCGGCCAAGTGCAAGGCAAACGCCCTACCCGCTGTGCTATTGTTCCAGTCCGTAACTTAATGTAACAAGGCAAAAAACAGTCAATTGACTTTCACTTCAGAGATATTCTATGATAACCAAGGATTATGATGATTATAGATTAGTTAAAGTGACAATAAAGTTTTTGCTTTAAAAGAAGAGTGTAGAGGTAGGAGAGATAGTGCAGCAGATAGGGCACCTTCAAGCAAGTGCCCATTCTTGGTTTGTTCCCTGGCACCCTGTATGGTCCCCTGGGCACCGCAGGACTAATTCCTGAGTGCAGAGCCAAGAGAATTCCTGAGAATCACCAGGTGTGATCCCTACACCCCACCCCAACAAAAAAGAAAAGTGTAGGACCAGAGAGAAAACTCAACAGGCTAAATGCATACTTTGACATAGGGGCCTAAGTTTGTTTCTGTTCTTTTTAATTATTTAAAAAAATTATTTTTATAATGTCGTTCATGATTTATTACATTCAATATTCCAACACCAACCCCACCACCATTGTACCTTCCCACCACCATTATTTCCAATTTCCCCAACCACCCCTCAAGCCTACCCCTAGAGCAAGAAGGCCTGAATTTGATTCCTGGCACTGTGTGGTTCTGAGCACTGCCAGAAATGGCCTCCTTGAACACAGAGTTTGGAGAAGCTCTGAGCACTACCAGAAGCATCTGCGAAACAACACACCCAAGAGTGTTCCTATTTTGTTTCCTATATCATGGTCTGATTCTTTAACATTTATGACTGACGTGAGTATTCTTTATACCTCACTATCACTAAACCCAAATAAGTGACCTGAGGGAAAAAAAAAGGAATACATCTTTTTTTTTTTTTTAATCTCTCTATTCCTGGTGGTTCCCACAGTATTGGGAGACAAAGCAGGTATCTAAGAATTTTTCTGTTGAAGAGTGATTGTTAAGGAAGATACTATTAGTTCTCCTGGGAAGATGAGAAAGATATCTTTTTTTTTTCTTTTTTGGGTCATACCCGAAGATGCACAGGGGACACTCCTGGCTCTGCACTCAGGAATTACCCCTGGCGGTGCTCAGGGGACCATATGGGATGCTGGAAATCAAATCCGGGTCGGCTGCGTGCAAGACAAATGCCCTACCCTCTGTGCTATCACCCCAGCCCCGAGAAAGATATCCTTGAGAAAAGCTGCCTACCGCAAGACTCACAACTGTAAAAGACAGTGGAGTAACTAGAAGCAGGTTTGCCATAATTTCCTGCCATAGGCCTGCTTCATAACAGGCTACAATGACAGGAAAACAGTTCCAAGTTACCTGTTTAACTCCAGTTGTGTGAGATCAAGAAAGGCTGAACCCATAAAGTCATCCTGTAGTCCAAAATCATAATCAAATACCTAAGAAGTCAGAGAGATAAGCATTATTATAAATAATTCCAATATCAACATAACTTAAAATGTCTTTATTATAAATTGGTGAGTAACTATGTTACCAAAACAATAAAACGTCTTAGGAATTAAAAATTGCATTTGTTTTGGTTCTTTAAAATATTTGGTTCTCACAAAATATTCAAAGGAAACTTTAAAATTTTAAAATATTATTGATTTGAGGCAAATACAATTCTTAAATTTTTAGTTTTGAGATCCTACGGTTTATAATACCATTAATAATGGTTTCTCATGCACATTATTCCAATACTACACCCATCACCAGTTTACCTAGGCCCCTCTCCCAAAAGCCCAAACAGCTCGCGCTCTCTCATCCCTCCACTTCCCAATTAACTGTGTGGATCAATTCTCCATTTTGTTGTCTTCAGATCCTTGTTGCTCCCTGCATGGATCTTTAAGTCTCATTTATAAGAGAGAAAATTCCGCATCTATCCCTTTCCTTCCGACTTCACTCAGAGCAAACAGGATTTTAAAGAAGGCAAATGAGAAAAAATTAAATAAAATACAGTAAATCAACAAAAATATGAGAAACACAGGCTTAGGACATTTTCCCATATTAAGGAAGGAGCATTGACATTATTTGGAGGAAAAATAAGTCGGTATGAAATTCAACAAATATATCTTCCACACCAGACCCTGGGTGATGAGAATTTTTGTTTTTAATTTTTAAAAAACATTTATTGAATCACATGAGATAGTTACAAGCTTTCATGTTTGGGTTACAATCTCACAATGATCAAACACCAATCCCTCCACCAGTGAACATTCCCCACCACCAATATCCCTGGTATACACCCCCTTTTCCACCCTCCCCCTGCCTCTATGGCAGACAATATTCCCCATACTCTCTCTCTACTTTTGGGCATTATGGCTTGCAACACAGACACTGAGAGGTCATCTCAGTGTTTGGTCCATTATCTACTTTCGGCATGCATATCCCATCCCAACTGGTTCCTCCAGCCATCATTTTCTTATTGTGGGTGATGAGAATCTGACCCTGATTTTTTTCAGATTTTCAGGTCATTGAAGATAAATTCTCTGATGTTATAAGACAATCTCATTTGGAATATCCAGATAAGGAAACATCAAAGTATTATCATTATAATTATTTTGGTTTAGGGGTCACATCCAGCTGTGCTCAGGGCTTTGAGCACAGGGATCACTCCTGGTGGGGTGTGGGGGACCATCTGGGATGCTAGGGATTCAGCCCAGGTTTTTACATGCAAGGCAATAATCCTACTGCTTTACCATCGGTCTGGCCCTAAGGTAAGATATTATTAAAGCAATTTGTAAAGTTATAGCACATTTTAAAAAATTGTCTAAAGCAATGACTATGGGCTGTCTGTAGCACTGTCCTACTGTTGTTCATCTACTTGTTGTCTGTTCTTGGCATATCAAACACTCCACAGGTAGCTTGCCAGGCTCTGCCGTGTGGGCAGGATATTCTCGGTAGCTTGCCGGGCTCTCTGAGAGGGACGGAGGAATCGAACCCAGGTTGGCCGCGTGCAAGGCAAACGCCCTACCCACTGTGCTTTCGCTCCAGGGGGGGAAAGTTAAGTCTGGATATCTTTCTCATCCACCTTAGTCCCAAATTCTTTATACAAGACTATGGGCTAGTATAACTAACTAACAACAGCAAAGGCGGGGGGAGTGAGGAAAAAAGAGAAGGATGAGGCCCCCCTCTCCCACTGGAGGAGCAGGGTTTTTTGGGTGGCTTATGTAAAGTGGGGAGATGAGAGAAAGAAATCAACGGCTTTTCTCTTTACCCACCTCAGTCACCCAGGGAAGTCCCCGGATCTAGGGCTAATGAGAGTTGGTCGATGAAGCCCTGCAAAGCCCAGAACTCAAGTTTCACCAGCCCCACGAGGCAGCTGCCCACTTGTTTTGTATAGTGTGGGCAAAGATCGTGCCCCTGATTTCTTGGGAAGTCATGGACTTAGGCTGGAACAAGGAATTGCTTTTTGCAGGAAAGGAAAATCATCATAAATCTTACCCAGGCTTTTTTGTACCCATTGCCTTTCCCTCACAAAAGAGTTTCAGGAGGAGATAAATAGTGAAGCCATAAAGGTTTCTGGGGAAAACAGTGGGAGGGAAAGAGAGAAGTAGATACTTGGAAGAGCCCCAAGTAGCATTTGGGGGGAGGTTAAGTCTGGTTATCTTCCTTATCCACCTTAGTCCCAAGTTCCTTACACAATTAAGAGTTAATGGGATGAACATATAAGTGCAGATGTCATTTCGACTATACTTTTTTGTTTCTCCAGGATATATTCCCAGAAGTGGTATTGCTGGGTAAAATGGGAGCTCAATTTCTAATTTTTTGAGAAGCGTTCATATTGTTTTCCAAAAGGGCTGAACCAGTCGGCATTCCCACCAGCAGTGTAGAAGGGTCCCTTTCTCCCCACATCCTCTCCAACAGTGATTGCTTTTGTTCTTTTGGATGTGTGCCATTCTCTGTGGTGTGAGGTGGTATCTCATGGTTGTTTTGATCTGCATCTCCCTGATCATTAGTGATGCAGAGCATTTTTTCATGTGCCTTTTGGCCATTCATATCTCTTCCTTAGAAAAGTTTCTGTTCATTTCTTTGCCCCATTTTCTGATGGGGTTGGATGTTTTCTTCTTGTAGAGTTCAGCCACTGCTTTATATACCCTTGATATCAGCCCCTTATCGGATGGTATTGGGTGCATATCCTTTCCCATTCTGTAGATTGTCTTTGTATTTTGGTCACTGTATCTTTTGCGGTGCAGAAGCTTCTTAGTTTAATATGGTCCCATTTGTTTATCTCTGTTTCCACTTGGTTGGTCAGTTGCGTGTCATCTTTGAAGATACCTGTAGCTTCAATATCATGGAGGTTCTCGAACATTGTATGAGGGAAACACAAGCACGAAGATGGGTAAATTTGTAACTGTACCCTCACGGTGACTCACTTATTAAAAAATAAATAAATAATTAAAAAACAGTTAATGGGGCTGGGACTAGAGCAACAATACAGGCAGGTAGGTTAGATACCCGGCATCCCATACTCCTGGCACTGCCAGGAGTAATTCCTGAGTGCAGAGCCAGGAGTAACCTCCATGCATCGCCTGGTGTGATCCAAAAAGAAGAAAAAAAAAGTTAATGGGACCTTTCCTGAGGAAAAGCACCGAACTTCAGGTAGGCCATTCTAGAGTTCCTGTCGCAGCCTTTGTTTCTGCATTCCTGATCTCTCAGGGATTCAACTCTAGCTGCAATTCTGCATCTCAATGGGCTTCTGAGCTCCTGAGATGTATCAGTTTTGTTTTGTTTTGTTTTTATGAAGGAGGCCTCCAGGCCTTGGGGCGGGCTTAGGTTTCACAAGCTGTTTTCCACCAGCAAACATTACCAGAGCCCCTTTCCCCATCTCCCTGCCTGCAAGAACAGTTGCCAGGGATGAGATGGGAATGGTCCCCAAACTCTTGCACTTGTTATTTAGGAGGTGAAATGTTCATAGTAAACTGCGCAGATACATGTAGTTTCATGATGAGCACTGTATGTCTTGACACCTAAAGGGGTTGGAGAGCTGCTATTTTTTCTAGGGAGTCTAGAAAGGTCTTTCTGAGGAAGTATACCTGCTTAGAGATCTGAATGGTAAGAAGGATTAACCTATACTAAAAAGAAAGAATCCGCCAGGTCAAGGGAGCAGCCGGCTATTCAGTTTTAGGAGTCCTCAAGAAGCCTGCTCCTGTGAGGTCAGCTGAGAAAGATGGAGATTTGGAAGGAGGCTGGAGAGATAGCTTAAAGCAACATCAATTAGGACTATCTAAAAAACAAACGAACAAACTTCAGTCAGTGGGAATTGAATAAATTCTACCTTTTTATAATTTTATTATTTCTTTCCTCAACAAATATTAGGTACTTTGTTATAGGCCAGACACTGGGCCAGGGATTGAGGAAACAGTTGTGAGCAAACTTGATGCTTACAGAACAGTGAGGAAGACAACTATTAAACAAGGAAGTGTCCAGGAGATAAGTAATTACACATTTTGATAAGTGTAAAGATGCAGGTCTGAAAAGAAAACAGTGAAAGTCAAGATCAAAGAAAGCTTTCAAGAGGAAAGAAAAAAAATGTTACTGATAAAATTTAGAGCTATGCATCTTGACCTTTTTAAATAGAAAGTCTTTGTATTGTGTATTGGAGTTAATGAGCATCAACAGGTAAGTTTGGTTCTTGAATTGAAAACACAGTTCATTAGACTTTCCAGGAGGTGAGAATCCATTAGGTTGAGATAATCAATAGCACAGCACCCTGTGCCTAATTTGTGGTAGACTAGCCAGAAAGCTGGAAAGGAAAGAACAGGAATAATATATACAGCAGCCCTAATCAGTTATCGTTCTTCTCCCTAGTAAAGTACACTTCAATTTAAGCAAACTCAATATGTTAAAAAAAAAAAGATACTTAAATCAAGAGATAAATACTTTGCAGTACAAAAAAGGATTCTTGAATTTGAAGAGTCACATGGGATTGGTGGATTTATTTAAGTAATAAGCTTCTCTAATGCCTTTTAAATTATTCAATTTACTGTCATTTGATTTACATACAACCTTTCAAGAGTACATTTGTTGTAGAAAGCACAGCACTCCTGTAATAAATATTCCCCTTTATCAATTATACTTCTGAGCTTTATTCATTTGCCAGTGGTGAATAACTAAAATGATATGCTGCTCTGTGACATATCACATAAATTTACTACTTATGTCTTATGTAACTGATACCTCAAAATTTACAAGTGACCACTGTAGTATATTTTGCACTATAAAATTTACTTCAAAAATCAGAATTTCTCTTATGCAGTTTAGTCTGATTATAAACCCCATAGCTTAAAATCTTGGGCGAACAATATAGTGACAGATGATCATGAGAATGCCTGGAACACACACACACACACACACACACACACACACACACACACACACACGTGGGGACAGAGCTATGATTTCTGTGAAATGACTGCCATAGTGACGCAACTGGGGGATTCAACATTCTAAAGCTCTTCACTCTCACTGTGAGTCTTTTTTATTGTTCTAATGCCAGATACTAAGTCCAGCCTTCAATTAACCAGCAAAGACATAAACATGGCTGCGAATGGAAACATCAGAATTCATTCATTATTGACATTATTAGCTATGCTACTTAATTTAAGCTTCAGAAATTAAATTACCCGTCAGAGGAAGCATTGCTCCGGGGGTTTCAGCGATATGATGTATAGAAAGGAGACTCGAGTAAGAGGAAAATGTGCTTTCACTGCAATAAGGGCAATTAATGCTGAATAATGTTTGTCTAATGTTTAGGTTAGGCATTGGGCTAAATACATTATATAAATTTTAAAATTCAACTCTTACATAAACTCAGTGAACAAGATACTTCTTTTCACATAAAGAATTCAAGCTTAAAATGTTATTGCTACTTCAGCCCAGTTCCAGGACTAAGAAGTCAGATAGAGATTTTGTTGGATTTCAGAAAGAAAATACATCTAAATTCAACAAATGTAACTTGGACACCCATTTTGGATAAATGACTTGGAACTCAACTGTGAACAATGCACAGGGGCTTATTGTTCTCCTGGCCCCTCTCTTCTACAAGATAACAAACACTAGGTAAGTGAGAAGGTGCTTGGGAAGCACCTTTCTTCACTGTTTTATGGCCTTAAAACAACTAGTGTTTTATTCTAATCAACATATTTATTTAGCATCATTGGCCCATTGATTACTATGAACATCTGCACTTGGGTGTGCATCAATTAAATTACTTTCAAGATTAAGTATAGAAAATTCAACTACTAGGGTTTCAACATCCAGGGCGATTTGTTAGCTCAAGTGATTGAAGTGTCCACAGGAAATTATGACTTCAGGGGAGACCAGATTTGACAGTTCATAGAATTAATATACTGCTTCCAGCCATTTATTTTAAAAAATACTTAGTGAATAGTAAATTATGTGTCAAATACTGTTCAACGTGCTGGAACTAAAGTAGTTAAGAAAAAAAAGCCTTTGTGGGGCCAGAGAGATAGTGCAGTGAGTAGGGTGCTTGCCTTGCATGCAGCTGACTCAAGTTCCATCCCCAGCACCCCATAGGGCCCCCCAAGCACCTTCAGAAGTGATCTCTAAGCACAGAGCCAGGAGTAAGCCCTGAGAACAGTCAAGTGTGACCACCCACACACCTTGGCATTGATTGTATGGGATTTAAATATGGAGGAGATACAGACAGAAACAAACACATGCCAGGTAGTAATAAGTGCCATGGGAAAAACATCACAGGGGATGGAGTGATGCTACTTACATAATAGATGAATAAAAGAACAATGACAGAAGGGATACTTGAATGGCATGAGTAGATAGAATGGGAATAGGAATAGGAAAAGTTCACAGATCATATAGAATGACCCAGAAAATAGGGTTTTTTCTGAACCCTTTTTCTGAATTCAGAAAATAGGATTCTTCTCAGCAAATATTTCCATGACTTATTTTCATTCCCAGAGAGCTTCAAAATAACCATTTTCACTATAAAAGAATAATTAAACTCCAGTCTAAGTCAAAACTGACACTGTAAACAACAAATAAAACAAGACAAAATCTCACTAGGACCATAGTAATTAGTCATTTTTAGTGGAAAATATAAGCTATGTTACCTAATTGTTGGGTGGACATATGTTATCTAATTGCTGCATGGACATAAAGAAACCCTTAATCTCTGAGTCTCATTCTCCTATAAAATGGAGTTGTGGATGATTACTCATAGGGTTGTAAGGATTACATGAGATAAAGTGGGTACTTAGCATTGTGCTCAATAAATGTCAGCTATTACAATGATGAAGGTGTGAACGCAGAGTCATCTACCCAACACTCAATCACTTCACATATTCTTCTCCCATAAACCAAAAGCAAGCAACCATGCATCATGCTTTACTGTGTTTTATTTTGCTACTGATTTGTGTGTGTGTGTTTAAAATGGTTGAGATTTTTTCCCCTTAGTGTTATTTTATTGTTGAAAATGCAATACAATATGATTATTTGGGGTGCTGAAGAGAGTACAGGGTTAGGACACTTGTCTTGCATGTGGTCGACCTGGATTTGATGCTTAGCATTACATATGGTTCCCCAAGCACTGCTGGGAGTAATTACTGAGTAAGCCATGAGCATCACCAGTAGCGGCTCAAAAACCCATATATATATACATATATATACATATACATATATATAACCCATATATATGGGTTATATATATGTATATATATACACACATACATATATAAGTGTGTATATATATGTATCAGAAAAAGTTGTAAGGGGTAAATTGATTCAAACATTTGCACTTTTGGGAACCATGTGTTTAGCCTCTGACACCTTCAGCACCCAAAGGGAAAGCTTATAAGAAAAAACATTTAATACAAACACCTTGTAACATTGGAATAATTTTCTTTGCATGCTATGTGGTTTGAGACTTCAAACATACTCCTATTCCAAATATTCAGTTCCTTCCATTTTAACGTCTAGAATACTGGCTCTCTAAATACACCACAATTGTTATTGAGTTTGAAAAATCTGGATATTTGGACTCTGCCTTTGGGGTCTTGAGAGACTTGGCAGCAAGATGTTTTAAAACTTTGGGGGATAATTCTGCTTTATAGCTGGGGGTAAGGATAAATGGAGTAAGGCATTATTTTAGGAACCTTAAAATCACTGAAAATTTAAAACAAACAGCAACATAGGCCTTAAATTAAATTGGGCTAAAAGGACATCTTAAATATTAAACCTGAAGCTTGGACAGATATGAGTTACTTGAGGAAGTGTCTATTTTTTTTTAAAGATCATTTTAGAAGCAGTAATATGGGCCCAGAAGAGTTTTCTTTCTATAATTTCTTTCTTTCTATTTCTTTCTGTTATTTAGCAAGCACTTCAACTTAGTAGCTAAATTTCTAACTCATTAAGAGGCCAATCAAGCAATAAATTACAGAAATACTTCCCCCCTTTATGTCACTTCTATCTCTTCTTCTATAATTCTGGGTGTTGGCTATGTTTCCTGAACAACAGTGTGAGATAAATGACAATGGGGAATTGATATTCAACTTAATTGAAATGAGTGCTGACCTTATTCTATTATTTAAGGCTTATGTCAGAACATTGCTATGGAGACCGGCTAGACTGCAGTGAGTCTTGTCTCAATTAGAGGTTCTACATTTTCACTCTCAGTTCCTACTGCTACCTTATTATAAATATTTTCCAAACCAAACCTGCATTCTTGTTTTCACCTGCCCATACTGTGAAGCCTACAGAGGTGAAGAAGTATTTGCTTCACTAAAATTAATATCTGTGTGAATCCTAACCATCTAAAAAATATATTGTTTTGTTTTGTGGTGGCCATATTCAGCTGTGCTCAGGGCTTCTACTGGTTCTGTGCTCAGGGATCACTTACTGAGGGATGAGATGTGGTGCTGAGGATTGAACTGGAGTTGGCTTTTGCACTGCAAATATTGTAACCTCTGTACTATCTCTCTAGCCACTGAAATATTCTTTTTGAAATATGCATTTTGATTTTTGATGAACACTCGTTTCGGGGGAGGGGTCTCACCCAGCGGTGCTCAGGACTTACTCTTGGAGGGGCATGGAGGACCATATAGAATGCCAGATATCAAACCTGGGTCATCAAGTGCAAAGCAAGTGCCCTACCTGCTGTACTATCACTCTTGCCCTGATGACATTCATTCTTGAGCACAGAAAACAGTAAAGAAACTGAACCAACATCCAGTGGGATCTTGTAACCCTTTGAAAGAGAGAGTCACATGGTTCCATCATGGGTAATATCCAATTGAAGGAAAAAATGCAAAGCAGAAATAATTTAAATTAAGTAATTTAAAATAAATTTAAATTAAAATAAGCCTCTTTCTTTTCATCATCTCTCCTACAAGGGCCTTTAAATGCTTTTTTTCCCCGCTTTTTCGAGTCACAACTGGCTATGCTTAGGGGTTACTCCTGGCTCTGTACTCAGGAATTACTCCTGAAGCTGCTCAGGGGACCATATGGGATCCTGGGGATCGAACATGGGTTGCTTTCCTGCAAAGCAAGCGCCCTACCCATTGTGCTATCACTCTGGGCCCTAAGGGCTATCTTTATTGAGATCTACTTCCCATTCCTGTCAATTCTCTAGTTATTCTAGATCATCTCTTCTAAACCTTTTTAGAAGGAACCTTCTCTTTACATTCTACCTCCTTTCCCTAGATCCCTACTTGACCCTCTCAGATTTCTTACAATGAAGGTACTTTTCTCTCTCTATTTCATATTTTTTTCTCTACAGAGGTGAGATGCAGGGAGAGACAAATTATGATGTTTCTTTGATGGGAAGATGGCTGGCCACAATTGTTTCACATAAATAACTCTTCTGCCGACACATATTATATATAAGAATTGTGCTCCTTAGTTTTATTTCATTGTTTACTTTAGCCAATGTTTCAGGAGACAATTTCTGTTGCAGGTAGGAACCTATTCTCTCATATAAACTTGCTGAAACTTATCAACTATAAACTATGGTGATTTTCTTTTCATCAACATTTTAAATTTCCCTGCTAAAATTAAAATAAAAATTTGATTTTTAATTTTTTTTCATGGAGAGAGAAAACATTAGAAGCAACCCAAATAAATATTTTAGAGGAAAGAAGTGCCCAAAGATTGCTAGAAAGGGGATTATATGAGATATTTTTATTTGCTTTGATTTGGGGGGTTTGGGGCTATACCTAGCAATTCTCATGGGATACTCCTGGCTCTGCACTCAGGAAATACTCCTGGTAGGCTTCAAGACCATATGGATGTTGAGGATCAAACCCAGGTTAGCCGTGTGCAAGACAAACACTCTCCCCACTGTACCATCTCTCCAGCTCTGGATTATATGAGATTTTAAGCTTATGTGCTAGTTGCAGGGAGAAGAATTAAGTCCATGATGTGATAAAAGTAGGAAAAGTTTTGGTCATTGAATAGAACGTCAAAACAGAGGAGACAACAAGATAATATAATCTACCTATGATCAAGAGGTACAAATGAAAGGGAACTCAGATGCAAACATAAGACAAGGAAACAAAGAACATGAGAACTGGTATTCAGTAGAAAATGTGCCGCTCGAGGGCCTGGGGAAAGGCAGCACCTAGGTGGAGGGAAGGGGTCAACTGGGAGGAGGACGTAGGACATGTTGTTGAAAGGTGGCAAAGTGTGATGTAAGAAACCCTATCAGCAACAGTTACATACAAATGTGTGTGTGTGTGGTGTGTATGTGTGTAGTGCCTGTTGTAGAAATAGACTGGTAGGTAGGAAGCAAAAGCGGGGTGGGGGGCATTGGTAGAGGGAACTGGACACTGATAAAGGGATTTGTGTTGAAATATTAGATGCCTGATACTACATCATGAATGACTTTGCAATTTCACAGTAACTATATTAATAAATTTTAAAAAACCAAGAAATTAAGGTTATAATTCTTCCCTTAAATTCTTTTTATCTATTGTTTACATTTTTTCTTTGTTGGTTGGTGCAGACCCAGTGGCATCTGGGGGCTACTTCCAGCTCAGAGCTCAGGCGTCTCTCTCATCGGGTGACAACGGAGATCAAAGCTTGAGCCACCAGCATGCAAAGCATGCACTCCACTCCACTGAACTGTCTCCTTAGGGAAGGAGTTCTTCTTTTTCGCTTTTGCTTTTTGGGTCACACCTGGCGATGCACAGGGGTCACTCCTGGCTCTGCACTCAGGAATTATACCTTGTGGTTCTCAGGGGATCATATGGGATTCTGGGAATCGAAACTGGTCGGCTGTGTGCAAGGCTAACGCCCTACCCGCTGTGCTATCGCTCCAGCCCCAGAAGCTCTTCTTTTTAAAAATAAAACTACATAAAAATGAGAAGACTTGTTTTCCCTCCTTTACTGAAATAAAAAGGATTTTCACCTCTTAGTACTTTATTACCTCTATTCTTTTTTTATTTTTAGACAAGAAAGATATTTTATTTGCAAACAGAATGGTAAATCACTTGATACAATTTTTTTTTTATTATTAGTTTTTGGGTCACACCTGGTGATGCTCAGGGGTTACTCCTGGCACTGTGCTCAGGCTCAGGGTTCACTCCCAGCAGTACTTGGGGGAGTATATGGGATTTGGGATTCTGGAACCAAACCTGGGTCAGCTGTGTGGAAAGCAAGAGCCCTATACCCTGTACTATCTCTTCAGCCCCAAATGCCTAATAAAATTCTTGAACAGAAAGGTTTAATTCTATGTAAGCTTTGCTTCTTGCTGGATCACATAGAGGGTTGTTTTCACATGTTCCCCATGTACACAGCATTGGTTATCTGGACTAAGCAGGAGCTAGACTTCATCACCCTCCTATGGGACTAGCAGTAGGACCTTTTGAAGGAAAAAGCTCTCACTGACTCAACACCCCTCATTTCTGTCATAGTATCTATCTCCTTATATAAAGTAAAAAAAAAACAAGAAATTAAGGGTAGAGTTGTGCACAGAATATTCTCTGGCGAAACGTCTCATCAGACAGAGAGATGTAATAATAAATACTAAGCAGGAATTTCTGTGTCATATTGTATTACAGAGAAATAGATAAATGGCTTACCTTGACGTACAATGGCTCCCTAAGATGATCAACAAAGATGCACGTTTTCTCCTCCCACACGGGATTAAGATTCTTATGTATTATTTTACTTCTGAAAACTTCCTTTCTTCCAATTTTAAACTTCACGTATGGATCACTTGTCCCTGTTAAAGAGGCACATATTGATCCACGTTAATCATTCCTTTCCACGGAAGCCTAGAATCAGTGACACCACACAATATTATTAATAAAGAAGAGGTAATAAGATGTTTAAAAAGAGTGAAGAAAAGTTAAGATATTTAATGGGCGATCACAAGAGGGACAACTTGTGAATCTTAGAAATTCCCAAAGGAGGGTAAAAAGAGTAAGGGAATAAAGACTGCTGGAAGAGGCGCTAAGTGGAAACTTCCACAGTCTGAGAGATAACTGGGTGCTGATGCACCAAGAAAACCTAACTAGAACACCCAAACACATTGTAATCAAAATGCAAAGAACCAAAGTGATAGACTCCTTAAACTGGCAAGAGAAAAACAAAGACTCAAATACCAAGGAAACAACACAATATCTAAATCATCTCTCAAATTAAACTCCACAAACAATAAAAAAATGGAGAGTTCTGAATTAAAAGAACCTGCAAGCATAAATCCTATACATTGCAGGTTATCACTCAGAGTTGAAAAATGATAGAAGCGTTCTTAGGCAAACAACAGCAAATGGGATAGGCTGCATCTAAACTAGCTCTGCAAGGAATATTGAGAGAACTCCTTAGAAAAAAAAGTTTAATGGCAATCAGCTAAAGTTCTGATAGAAAAATGCTAACAAATATCTTCATATCAAGAATTCCTGTAAATATCAGTCGAACTGTCCTCTCAAAAGGCAGAGAGGCCGGATGGATCAAGAAACAAAGTCCCACAGGTTGTTTTTTTTTTTTTTCGCCTACAAGGACACATCTGAACTCTCATGTTAAACTCCAACTCAGAATGAAGATTGGAAAACAATCACACAAGTTAATGGTAAACTAAAAGTGAAGGATTGACCATAACTGTATCAGAGAAAATAACATTCAAGCCAAAGAAAATAAAAAGAGATTAGGATAGACATTACATACTGATTAAAGGAATCAATAAATCAAGAGGGGTTTAAATCTCTTATTAATATGTATGCACTTAATGAACGGTCAGTAAAGCATATTAAGTAACTTCTAATAGACCTGATATGACACATTAACAGAACATAATAGTAGTGGGAGATTTTAACACTACTGTCATTGGACAGATCAATCAGATCATCAATAAAGGAACAAGAGCCTTCAGTGAGGAACTGGAAGAATTGGGACTAATTGAAATGTATAGGGCCTGCCCTATACATTTTGTATACAATTGAAATGTATACAATCCTGCCCCCAAATGAAGACAGATTTTTATTGACTGCACCTGGACAATTCATCAGAATAGGTTACATGCTAAAACACAATATGAGTTTCATAAAGTTACAAATATAGAAATTATATTAAGTATCCATTCAGATGACAATTTTATAAAGGTAGAAATTATCATGTAGAGAAAATGGAAAAATGTTCAACATTTGGAAACTGAACAACATGCTGTTAAGTGACCACTTAATCAAAGAGGGAATAAAAAAGAAGAAATAAAAATAGTTCTTGAAATTAGCAAGAATGAGAGGCAAATGAACAGAACCTCTGGGACAGAGCAAAAGCTGTACTTAGTGGGAAGTTCATAGCAACACAGGCTAAAATTAGGAAAGAAGAAAAAGCTCAAATCCATAACCAACCTCAAACTTGATAAACTAGAAAAAGTAGAATAAATGAATCACGAAGAAGAAAAAAAGAAAATAATAAAAATCAGAGTAGAAATCAATGATACAGAAGTTTAAAATAAATAAAGGGAAAAGGTCATGAAACCAGAAATTATCCTTTACAGTATAAAATAAAAATACTGACTAACCCTTTGCTACACTCACACAATAAATAGAAATAAATTGGATAAGATATGAGATACACTGTAACAGATATTTCAAAAATGCTAAAGACCATTACATATTACTGTGAACAATTCTGTCTCAGAGTTGGAGAATCCAAAAGAAACGGATAAAAATTTAAAAATCATACAACCTCCAATGAGTCAAGAGGAAGAAGAAAACATGAACAGACCAACCACAAGCAAGGAAATAAAACAATAAATTAAAATATCCCAATAAACAAAAGTCCTGGTCCAGATCAGTACACTACTGAGTTCTATCAAATTGTCATAGAAGACCTTACAATTTTTTTGGGGGGGTCACACCCAGAGATGCACAGGGGTTTCTCCTGGCTCTGCACTCAGAAATTACTCCTGGCGGTACTCGGGAGACTATATGGGATGCTGGGAATCGAACCCAGGTTGGCTGCGTGCAAGGTAAATGCCCTACCTGCTGTATTATTACACCAGCGTCAAAGATCTTACAATTTAGGCTGTACCCTCACCACCATCAAAGTGCCCAAGACCCTCCATTTCTAGTTCTTTTTAGGGAGGGAAGTACAGGCTGTGATACTCAGGGGCTTTACTCCTGGTTCTATGCTCAGTGATCACTCTTGGTGGCCTTAAGGAACCATATGGGGTATCAGGGATCAAACCCAGGACAGCCACGTGTGTCTTACCCACTGTACTATCTCCCCAGCCCCTCATCTTTTATTTCTCTCTTTATTTTATTTTTAGGGCTATACTTGGTGGTGCTTAGAACTTATTCCTGCTCTGCTCAGGGGTCACTCCTATGGGGTTTGGGGGACCCGTAGGCAGTGCTGGGGATCAAACAGGTCAATTCATACAAGGCAAGTGCTTTGAGCTCTGTACTATCTCCCCAGTTCCTCTTGCTTTCTTTCTCTTTTTAAAATTTATTTTTGGGTCAAACCTGGTGGTGCTCAGGTGTTACTTCTGACTCTGCATTTAAGAATCACTTTTGGCGGTGTTTGGGGGAACCTTATGGGATGCCAGGAATTGAACTCAGACTGGCCGCACGCAAGGCAAGCACCTTATTCCCTGTACAATCTCATTCTAGTTCTTATGGCACTTTTAGCCCAGCTTTACCTTAAGCCTCCTCCCCCTGCAATACTTGATGATTTCAGTTGTGTAATCAGAGGCCAAGAGTTTGTCATAGTTTGGTACTGTCGATTTCCCTGTTTTGTTTCTCTTTAAACCAGATGCATGAGATCATCTGGCATTTGTTGTTTTTCCCCTGACTTATTTTGCCAACCTCCAGTTCCATCCACATTGGAGTCAACTCTAAGATGTCAACATTCCTTACAGTTACATAGTGTCTCGTTGTGTATACTTTATTCATTCATCTATCATTGAACATTTGGGTTGTTTCCTTATCCTGACTATTCTACTTGATGCTGTATGTATCTTTAATGTTTCTGTATTTATGGGGAATATGCTAAGAAGTGGAATCTCTGAATCACATGGGGCTACATGTTTACCTTTTTGAGACATTTCCCTACTGTTTCCTATAGTGACTGAAACAGATACCAGTAGTGAATGAGGATTCCTATTTCACCACATGCCTACCAGCACTGTCAAACCCACTTTCTTATCTGCTTGATGACCACCTCTGTCAGTCCCTATTGTCTTCATTTTACAGATGAGGTTGGGAACACTTCACTGGCTGGTTCTAGGTCAGGCTAGGACTCAATTCCTTAGAGTGAACCAGTTTGTGATTTTTTTCCCTCGCATTTCTGACCACAAGACCCATTTCAAGGCATAGCAGCTCTCTATTTGTCTCAAGAAAAATAAGAGTAAATCCGATCATTGTATAACTGAAATGCAAGCACAAAAGTTTGTAAGTCTAAAACTGTACCACATGGTGTTTCACTAATAAAAAATTAAAAAATAATTTAAGATGGAAAAAAATAAATTTAAAAAAAATTAAAAAAAGAAAAATAAGAGTAAGTCTTTGACAAGAAATGATTTCAAGAAACTAGGCATCCTGTTTGTAAATAGTACTTCATACTATTTCTTCACCTAAACAGCCTAGCCATTATTAGGTTAGGCTCGTAATGGCTAACCATTACTAGTTATGGTTAACCATTACTAGTTAAAAGTATTAACTAGTAATACTTTTCTAGTAATTTAGTGTGGGCTTGCTCATCAAACCTGTGTTCTTCCTTGAATATGAATCTCGCTTGTCTCTGTATTTCTTTGTTTTCTTATTTCCACTCTGAAAAATACTGTGTTCTCTCAAACTTTTTGTGCTTCTCCCTTTCTCTTTCCTCACATTTTTCTAAATTTAAGTTTCAATAAAACTACCTTGCTTCACCAAAATAATAATAATAACACTACAGAAGCTAAGCTTTTATTTATTTATTTATTTATTTATTTAATTTGCTTTTTGGGTTACACCAGTGATGCACAGAGGTTACTCCTGGCTCATGTACTCAGGAATTACTCCTGGAGGTGCTCAGGGAACTAACTATATGGGATGCTGGGTTAGCTGCGTGCAAGGAGAATGCCCTACCTACAGAATTTAAGAGTTTTTGAGAGGACATGCATTTCTAAGTTCTTCCCAGAAACATTTTCTTCCATCAGTGTATAGGTGAATTTTACAGGTCAAAATCCTTATAGAGTGAAGTCAAACTGGTTCTGAGTATGCAACTGGCTAATCTAGTTGATCTTAATGGTAGAGTTTGAGTTATTATAAAAGAACCTATGCCACTAAAATTTTACTCAACACAGTGCGTCAGATATAGTACCATCATGCAATTTGGTGTCTTATATAAAAAATATGACTTAGATACAAGTTCTATAGTTCCTATAATTTTACAGCTGAAGAAACTACAGTATAAAACAGGTCAGTATATCCCTCGGTCAGACAGCTGGGATGCTGAGTTTTCAATGCTACATGAGTCCTCCTCCAAAGAGATTTCATGTTTGCTGTTAAATTGGAATGCCATCAAAGGCGTTAAATATCTTGAAGAAAATAATGACCACAAGTGTTGATCTAAGGGTAAGATTAGGGTTAAAAGAAAAGAGTTTTCAGTCTACAGGACAAAAATATCAGGACATGGTGAAGAGACATGAGAGAAAGAATGTTTTTAGATACATTGAAAACATGTTACAGGGTAAAATACTTCATAAGCAGGGTGACCTGGATCGGAGATATCAATATGCTAGCAAATTTTCAAGCCAGGAATGACAGGAAAGACAGATTCAGATATACATACATGGTGAGTCAATAATCAGAGTCATCATTCTCAGACATTTTCACTCCACAGGATAAAACTGGCTACAGGCTACACTGTCCCCCTGCCCCCACTTCCCCTTTTTTTTGTTTTTGTTTTTCCTTTGGGGCCACATCTGGTAGTGCTCAGTGCTTATTCTTGGCTCTACATTCAGGGATAACTTTTGGCAAGCTTGAGGGACCATATGGGATCAGGGATCAAACACAGGTTGGCTGTGTGCAAGTAAAGCACTATACTCACTGTACTATCTCTCCATCCCCAACACTGCTCTCCATCCCCAACACTGCTTTCTTTCTAACCATTGTTTAGAACCTCCTGGATGCTCCAAATTAATATATATATGCATATATATATATATATATAAAATTTTGTTTGTACTCAAAGCCCTGGACCAAGCCCAGGTCCTCATGCTTGCAAAGCAAATTTTCTACTATTGATATACACATATACATACCCAGCTCTCCACACACATGTAGTATGTATATATACAAACTATACACACATACATATATATATACATGTATATGTTAATAGCCTCTTCTGCCCAGATCCCCCATTTTCCAGTAGCTAGGCGGTCACACCCAGAAACTTCCCCCGGCGCCGTGTAATCCCACCAACGGCCAACATCCAGAGACTATATGACCAAGCTCCCAGAAGAGAGCGATGCAGAGTTTCTTGCCCCTGCGCCTGGCTGTCTTCACCAGAGCCCCTCAGAGGGGGTGGGTTGAGTTTCCCTTCCCACCCTAAGCAGAGCCCCCCATGATCGATGACCTCCAGAACCCAGCCACAGCCATGCTCAAGGCCCCTCTTCACATCTTCGAATGAGCCTCACACATGAAGGAACCAGCAGAGGAACACAGGTGTGTGGGACCCGGGGCCAAGATCTCCAAGCCTCCTCGGATTGGGACTCGGCCTCTTCCGTTCAGATCCCCCATTTTCCAGTAGCTAGGCGGTCACATCCAGAAACTGCCCCCAGCGCCGTGTAATCCCACCAATGGCCAACATCCAGAGACTATAAAACCAAGCTCCCGGATGCGACATCTTATAGCCTACTTCTCCCCTTTGGAGAACCTGGCAAGCTATCGAGAGTTTCCTGCCCATATGGGAGAGCCTGGCAAGCTTCCTGTGGTGTATTCATATGCCAAAACCAGTAACAATGATGGTTCTCATTCCCTGATCCTGAAAGAGCCTCCATGCCGCACCGTTGGGAAATACAAGTAAAAAGAGGCTTCTAAAATCTCAGGGCTAGGATGAATGCAGATGGTACTGAGACTGCTCGAGAAAATCGACAATCAATGAGATGATGATGATGTTAATAGTGTGTGTATATAGCATAAAATATATGCTTTGGGGCCATATGCATCAGTGCTCAAGATCTATTCCTAACTCTGTGCTCAGGAATAACCCCTAGAGATGCTCAGGCGGGTGTAGAGAGTGCTGAGTATTAAATGGAGTCTTCCAATGACTAAAGCTTCCCTCCTACCCTCACTCCCCCCTAGGCAAACCTAAAAGAAATTAATTACAATAGGTTGGGTATCATGTTTACAATAGTGTCTGCTAAACGCTTCAAGTGTCCAAGAACGTCAAACAAAATCCTTTCATTCCCTTCAATCTGCCTCCTCATTACTTCCTTACATACTGGCATTGACATTCTCAGCCCCCTAATGCTGGGCAGGGGGCAGCGTTGGGGGAAGAGGTCGCCATCATTTGATACCTTCTATTTCTTTGTCTTGTTTCTTAAGATACCATAGTTCAATGAGAAGCAATATTTTTCTTCTCCCTCTGACTGAATTTGCTTAAGTTGCTAGCCTCCAGTTCCATCCAAGTTGCAGCAAACTACACGGTTTTATGCTTTCTTATGGTGGCACAGTCCACCATTTTGTATACATGCCACAACTTTATCTATTCATCTATCATCAAAAATTTGTGTTGTTTCCATAACCTAAGTAGAGGCACCAAGCAGCAGAATCACTAGGTCGCAAGGAAGCTCCATTCTTTTTTTTTTTTTTTTAAATTTTTATTAAATCACCATGTGGAAAGTTACAAAGTTCTCAGGTTTATATGTCAGTTATACAATATTCAAACACCCATCCCTTCACCAGTGCCCAAATTCCACCACCAGAAACCCCAGTTTACCCCCCACCCCCACCCCCTACCCCCTACTGTATAACTAATGAATTTCACTTCATTTTTTCTTTACGCGTCCGCACGACTTAACATTTATAATTGTCATCAATGTGAAAGGGTTCCATTTGAACAGGTCAGACTTGGGGGGGAAACTCCAAATAATAACAGTAAGTTTTTGTTGAAATATTGAAGGTTCTTAATGTAACAGCCACCTCTGGACTATGAGCTAAGCAAAAGCCCCACGCTGGCCAACGTGGCGTGGAGTACACCATACTATGAGGCGCAGGAAGGGGGATGAGGGGGAAAACTTTAAAAAAAAAAATGGAAAAGGAAAAAGGGAAGCTCCATTCTTTGTTGAGAAATCTCCAAACTGCTCTCTGCCCGCCCTCTGTTTCTGCAGCGGGCCTACAATTCTTAGGTGCATCCTGCAGCGATAATGATCTTGACCTCTCTTTGGGAAGTTCTACCTTTATTTTCATAGCTACAGAGATTTCATATGATTTGGAGGGTCTTATATTGTAACAGACTTTCCAGTGAACTCAATTCCTTTTATCATAATGAAACCTCAAGCAAATCTGAGCCTCTAACACACTATTTATATGCAGTAAATTTTAAGAATTGTGAAATCAATGATATATGATACAATGTATAAGGATATTATTTATTTTTTTAAAGTTAGATTATTGTTTCAAAAATAAAACTAAAAAAATATATGTGCCTATTCTGTTTTGTTGCCATATTTAATACAACCACAAGATGGCACTAACTCTTATCAAATAAATTGTGGTTCCATAGTTTCAGTCATTTTCTATCAATTGGGCTTTGTTATTCGCTAGACCATAACCATCCTTAAAACACTTTAGAATGGCTATAACTATATAAAATGGGAAAATAAATACAAAAGGAATAAAGATGAAGGAAATAAAAGTTTAAGAATGCCATTAAAATCATTTTCATACTTAACATTACTTATAATCTACTTAAAATTATTATTTTATTTTGCTATCATAATTTTATGCCTCAAAATTTATAGAGTATCCTAGACTGGGAGTAACAATTGTTTATTTCTGAATCACAGAATCAAGCTATTTTCAAAAGATGATTTTGTAATATGTTTGCGTGTAGTACAGGAATGTATGTCTTCAATATTTGATTTTATTCTGTCATCCTTATTTACTTTTTGGTACTAAGCTGAGGGGCATTTCAATGTTGTGTGTGCTGGTTTGAGTTTAATTTACACTTAAGTTCTAAATATTACCAAACTCTGAATGGGCTGCCTTTTGTGTAGCAATAAACAAAGTAGACACAAGAGGGCAGCCTCTTTCCTGAAACTAGTATTAAGGCTCTAACAATACTCATCTAGATTTTAGTCTCAAGCTAAATGATCCTGATTTAAACAAATTCAAATACATTTTACATTTTAGTTGGTGGACACCCACCAACTAGATGGTCAGATTCCTTCGTCAAATCCCCGAATGAACGATTTGGGGCTCTTCCTATTCCTGGAGCAAGCAGATATCATTGGGCTGCACTAGCATGAGACAGGGACAAATGGCGACGTTACTGGCACTCGCTCGAGCAAATCGAAGATCAACGGGATGACAGGTGATGACAAGTGACATTTTACTCCAAACTTAGATAATAAAACAGTAAGGCTACTCTTGCTTTGGGGACCCCCAAATCCCATTTTTTAAAAATGCTAAATTTAAAATTTTTCTCTGTATTAGGAGATGGAGGAGGTAGAGAAGAAAAAGAGGAAAAAAGAAACTAGAAAATAAAAAAGAGGGAGGAGTGAATGCAAACATTAAGTGTGAGCAGTTCAAACGAATTGAAATTTGTGGTGATGGGTTTTGTCACCGTGAATGATTCTCAGAAGAGGCACTGTCTTTGAAGATCTGCATCACAAAAGTCAAAAAAACCCCAAACTCTTTCAATGTTTCTGATCTTTTTGGCATTTATTTTATATCTACTACAAATATTCAGTCATTTGAATTCTCATATCTATAGCTTTTGAAATTTTCAAAATAAGTAGATTTCCCCAGTCAAGGATTTCTGTTATGGGGCTGGAGAGATAGGATCCCATATGGTCCCCTGAGCACCACCAGGAACATTTCCTGAGTGCAGAGCCAAGAGTAACCCCTGTGCACCCCCGAGTGTGACCCCAAAAAGCCCCCCCAAGAGGATTTCTATTATCATTATTGTTGTTAATATTGTTATTTTGTGTCTTCGAGGGTTGCATCCAGGTCAGCTGTGTGCAAGGGAAATAAATGCCCTACCTGCTGTACTATCTTTCCAACCCCAGAGTCAAGGGTTTCTAATAAAATTTCACACTCATACTTTTCACAAAGAGGGAACTTCCACATAAGTGAATCTCCAAGGAAACAGATGTTTGCCATGCCAACCACCAAGATTGTTATTAAATGTGAGAAAATATTCCCCTGTCTTTTGCATTTGTGGGCAAACAACAATGTAGTTCTAATGACACAGAATTCTTTGTGACTACATGTGACTGGGAAAATAGTATCAAGGTTCTAGGAAGAAAAAATGAAATCATTTGTAGAAAAAAGGTGAAACTGGAGTAGGACTATTTTTAATTTCTTTAACTTCCAGCCAAATGCTACTACTAAAGGTCAGAAGATGTTTCTTTAATCACAGAGATTTTCTCCTGTGGGCATTTCTTTAAGTTGTTTATTCTACATATTCTTTTTGTGTTCTGCTTCATTCTTTTCCACTTGGAGTTGGTATAAACTCAACAACAGTATTATTTATATTATACACATGCAGTGAGTAGAATCGTAAAAATCACTTCAGCTGCAAGGAACCCAAGTTTTCTAATTGGTACAGAGGAGAGCAATTTACCCCAGAAGCAACTGCCTTGGGCTTGTTATGTGGGTGAAAAAGAAACTATTATATTTGAGCCATTGCATGCTTTAAGATCTATTTATAACTGATAGAAAATCCTAAATGTTAGGATTCTTGTCATTAAAATTCTACTTGCAATAGCAGTTTAGCTTAAGCTAGGTACTTCATAATTGTTCTTAAGTCCCTCATTTTAATTCTTAAAATAGCTCTGAAACTGTTCCCTTTTCCTGCTCATTCAGGATAGAGCTGATTATTCTAAGAATCTTCCTTTAGCCTGGCCTCCCAGTTTTCCTTCAAAGCTATCTTTCAGAATTCTCTCTGTCCTATCAGGTGACTTGATTTCCCATAGTTTATTTGTCTTCCTTTCTTCCTTCCTTCCTTCCTTCCTTCCTTCCTTCCTTCCTTCCTTCCTTCCTTCCTTCCTTCCTTCCTTCCTTCCTTCCTTCCTTTCTTTCTTTCTTTCTTTCTTTCTTTCTTTCTTTCTTTCTTTCTTTCTTTAAATTTACTCATTGAATCACTGTGAGAACAATTACAGAGCTTTTGTGTTTGAGCCTCGGTCATACAATGATCAAACACCCCTCCATTCACCAGTGCACATTTTCCACCACCAAAAACCCTAGTATACCCTCCATCCCACTCCTATCCCTACCTGTGTGGCAGATAATTTCTACATTACTCTCTCTCTACTTTGATTACATTCAATATTTTGACACCAGTCCTACCATTATTATTTGGAATTTTCCCCGAACACGCAGACCTGCCAAAAAAGCAACATTAGACAACTTGTTTCCTATTACTAGTTCAGAATAGCATATGATGTTGCACGGCCACTCTGTGAGATCTTGGAATTCTAAAATTTTAATAATTAGGTCTGGAGAGACTTCTACCAAGAGCCGCTTGGGTCCAATATTTGTTTGTGTGGGGAGCGTTCATGGGCGGCATGTCGGGTCCCGTTGAGGCGGGGGAGAAGGACCCGCTCCACCCCTATCCTGAGAGGCCCAGTGTGTGTCCTCACTGCTGGCCCATACCTGGATTATCCAATGAGATCTGGAAGATGGTGGCCACTGGGCTTCCCAGGGTATGGGCGGAGGGATGACACCTTTTCCCATCTGAGGTGGCCCAGCGAAGGAGGCCTAATGCAAAGTCCAGAGGCATTTCTGGACTCTCAAGTACTGGTCTAGGAAGAACCCAGATCTGAGATCACTGACTATGGATCAGTATTCAAAACTTCTCCTGGCTCAGGAGACTTTGCCCAACTGTGAGTGCATTTTTATCATCTTATTTCTCTCCAGGGAAACTTTGGATCTTAATCTGGCTTCTTAAATATAGGGGACTCCAACACCTACTGCTTTTTTCTTTTTCTTTTTTTTTTTTTTTTGCTTTTTGGGTCACACCTGGCAATGCACAGGGGTCATTCCTAGCTCATGCACTCAGGAATTACCCCTGGTGGTGCTCAGGGGACCATATGGGATGCTGGGATTCGAACCCGGGTCGGCCGCGTGCAAGGGAAACGCCCTACCTGCCATGCTATCACTCCAGCCCCACCTACTACTTTTTTCTTTGTTGTTTTAGTGCCATGGCCTCTGAATGTAGCAGGACATGTGATCTCTTTAGTAGAGAATTTCTCATTTTCCAAGTAACAAGTGTCACCTGTGGTCACATCCTGTTTTAGGGGAAGTGGCTGGCACTCCCAAGGTTCTTAGGGATTACTCCTGGCTCTGTGCTTAGGGATAACTCCTGCCAATGCTGGTATGGATGCCAGGAGTCAAACCTGCCATGTGCAAGGCATGGCAGCCATGTGCAAGGCAAGCGCTCTACCTGCAGTCTGATCTCTCTATCCTTGATACCACATCCTTGCCGTTGAAGTTGAAATGACATCTACTACTTCTGCATCTTCAGATGAAAAGCTTCCCACCAGAGAAGGGAGCCTCTGTTGGCAGGTAAGAGCTGCTTGACCCACCTCAGCTCTCTCATGTCTGGACAGAACGTGGGAGAAAAACATGTTTTAAAAACCATCCAATCCATGCATTTCTTGTTAGCAGAAACTAAATATGCACAATAATGCAACCTTCCAGATACAGTATGGTTTTTTACTGGAATAATTATTCGACTTTCATATCCAATTAATTGTGCCTGTGAATTCCATTCAGTTTCACAAGAGTAGGTGGCATGAATAAGCTTTTCCTGTAGCGTGGCTATTCCCAGGCCCTAAATATTTGACAGAATGAAAGCTATAATTCATTAGAGGGAAAAAATGAGTTCAAGGGAGAAGGAGCACAACTTTCTGAATACTTACTATGTGCCTGGGGCTTTTGATGCAATATTTTATTTAGTTATAACTATAACCCTGTGAAGTGTGTTGAAATAGGAGGCATTTGACTGATATTAGTGAGTAAATATACACTATGAGCACTTTACAGACAAGTAATCTGGTTCAGGGAAGTCAGGTGCCTGTCTCCACAGGCACTTTTCTTCTTTCTGTCTCTGTCTCTGTCTCTCTTTCTCTCTCTCTCCTTTGGGGCATTGTGGTTTGCAATACAGTACTGAGAATTATCGTGTTTGTTCCTTTATCTGTTTTCAGCACACAGTTCTTATCCAGAGTGATCATTTCCAACTATCTTTGTCATTTAATTGATTCTTTATTCTGAATTTACTCCAATATACCATGATGGTTAAGCTTCTTAATCAACTGACCTGTGCTATTTACTTCAAACTATCTTTATTTTTAGTTTGGCTTTTCCAAAAAATATCCCCACCCCAGAGACTGGGGTATTTATTAGGAGACCACACATCTCACTGAAGTTGACAGTTAATAATGCTGAACAGTTATCATGGTAGAGTGGCAGTTGAAATGGCTGAGTAATTTTAATTTTATTATGGAGAGATTGTCTTTTATTGCAGCAGACCAAAAAATCTCAGAAAAAAAAATCTCAGAAAGCAGCTACTCAACTACTCAATCAATATAGATTTGCTTGCATAATAATATAAATTGTTATTACCATATATTAATTTTGTTAAGTTGGGCACTTATTTAAATGCCCACAACTGGAATTCTCTGAAAAAAAGAGTAAAACTGGGGCTGGAGCAATAGCACAGCAGGTAGGGTATTTGCCTAGCATGCAGCCGACCTGGGTTTGATTCCCGGCATCCCATATGGTCCCCTGAGCACCGCCAGGGGTGATTCCTGAGTGCAGAGCCAGGAGAAATCCCTGTGCATCGCCAGGTGTGACCCAAAAAGAAAAAAAAAGGAAAAAAAAGAGTAAAATTGTTCAATGGTGCTCTAAAAGAAAAGTATTAAATAGTATAATATTTAATCAGACAACTTTCACTGTATCACTGTATCATTGTCATCCCATTACTCATTGATTTGCTTGAGCGGGCACCAGTAATATTTCCATTGTGAGACTTGTTGTTACTGTTTTTGGCATATCAAATATGCCACGGGTAGCTTGCCAGGCTCTGCTGTGTGGGTGGGATACTCTCGGTAGCTTGCCGGGCTCTCCAAGAGGGATGGAGGAATCAAACCCGAGTCGGCTGCATGCAAGGCAAATGCCCTATTCACTGTGCTATTGCTCCAGAATTGAAGGAAATAAAGGCCATTATTACTCTATGCATAACAGAGGGGGATTGATGCCATTTAGAATAGTGGTTAAGAACTTCATCTAGTGGGGCAAGAGAGATAGTACAATGGGTAGAATGCTTGCCTTGCATGCAGTTGACATGAGTTCAATTTCTAGCATCCCATATGGAGGCACCATCAGAAATGATCCTTGAGAATCTGAGTATGGCTCATTGAACTGCTGCTGAGCCTGTTGGCTGAGTGAGGTTGGGGTTCACCCAGACATGCAGTGTATCACCCACTAGTTGTATGAAGTTGTATAAGTGACTTAGCCTATAAGAAAATGGAAATGGTCATAGTACTTAATTTAGTCATTGTGAAGGTTTTATTATGTAATTCATCTAAAGTACTAACTAGTGACCTTAGAGATACTATAATGGGTAGCATGCTTGCCGCACACACATTAGACCTGGATTCAATCTCTGGCACCTCATACGGCACCCTGGGAACCACCAGGACTAAGCCTTGATCACACTTGAGTGTGTTCCTAACACTAAAATCAATAAAGTACTAACGAAACCCAGTCCTTAATACAAATTAAACATCAATAACTATTTGCAGCCATTCTTAATCTTATTCAACGAGACAAATTAATATAATTACATATAAATATGAAAATCTGAATCAGTATAATTGAAATATTTATAAGCTCATCAAATGGGTATCAGCGTTATGATTTCACATGTTGAGCAGTTTTAGCTGAGCTACTTCCTTAATCATTTAAGAATGTAGCACTGTAGCACTGTCATCCTGTTGTTCATCAATTTGCTTGAGACACCAGTAATGTCTCCATTGTGAGATTTGTTACTGTTTTTGGCATATTGAATACACCACAGGTAGCTTGCCAGGCTCTGCTGTGTGGGCGGGGTACTCTTGGTACCTTGCCAGGTTCTCCAAGAAGGACAGAGGAATCGAACCCAGGTCAGCCACATGCAAGGCAAATGCCCTACTCACTCAGTCTCATTCATTAACATTTAAGAACATAAAAATAGAAAATAGAAAAGTAATGATTACTATTTCTAAACAAAAGGACTGAGGAGTCCCCTGAAAATAACTGCTCTAGGTAGGATGATCATTTTCACAGTGTTAATTCTTCTAATCTATGAATGTAGAATACTTTTTGTTGGGGCTGGACTGAGCTATCAGGGCGAACCCATGTATACTGTACCGTACTACGGACAGGAACATAAGGACCCATGAAAATGGGCGAGATTTCTCATGTATCCTGACTGGTTTGGATGAAGCTGAACATTTTCACCCTTCAAGCTGCCTTCAGAAAAATAATTTCAGTATATTGAAAAGAGCAGTTTTCCTTCTCTCACAGAAGCCTGGCTGGTCTTTGACATGCAGATGGTGTTAGCCAGGCCTGACCTTTGATATTGTAAATTGTAGGCTCTGGCCCAGCCTACTCTTTGGGATGTAGATTTCAGGTGCTTTTAACCCAAGGAAGGTTTTGGTTTTGGTTTTGCATCTTCTTTTCTGAGGCCTAGATTACTGGCCTGCAGATACAAGGAAATAATGTTGCCTCAATGTTCTTCCTGTAACATCTTTTGATGCCTTTGGTGATGTCACTGTATTGCGCCCTTTAGAGCTACCGTGATCAGTAAAAAGAGGTCCACAAGGCCCTCTGCCTTTGCTAAGTGCCAGAGAGAGCCTTAGTCCTCCAATCAAGACATTTCTTCTGCATGCCTTATCTCAGCGCCTCCGACCACACGAATATTCACACAACAACCTTTCCATTTCTTGGTTCCCTCTTCGATTTCTTTCAACAGGGACTCACATACTGATACATATATCATACTGATACATATATCAGTATGTACATATACATATATCATACTGATACATATATCAGTATGTGTATCAGTATGTCATTGATATATGATATATGTCATGACATACTGATATATGACATTCACATCCTTGTTAAGTCAATTCCTAGATATTTGATGTTTTCAGACATTTGGAAATCTACCATTTTTGAGAGAAAGAACCAAGCTGGTTGAGATTCCTGATCTTTCATGAGCAACAAGTGAGCTATAAAAGGATTACAATTCCCAAGGACAGCAGTTGTAAGGGTAATGCAGATAAAGAAGAATGTACTCTGTTGCCATACAGAACAATGAAGAAGAAAATTCTCTCCAGATAGAATTCTGATTAAGAAATTTCTCTGTCTCTTCTGTAAGAGGCATTCATCAAGCATGCCCATGGGGTTTCTCTGCTAAGTAAACTTGCTATGGAAAAGTGAATGCTTTCATGATTTTTTTCCCCATTATATATTACATGTTTGTGAAAGTAGTAAGTAGATATTACAGATTTTATTTATTTATTTTATAAATAACATAGGCATTATTTATAGATTGTGAGGAACTGGCCCAGGACAGACCACAGGAATCTATTTAGCTTTCTTAAGACTCTTTTACAGGAGCCCACATTGTAGAATAACTTGTCTATCTGTCCCTGAGCAAGGAATTTGGATACAGGCACCCTGGGTCGCAAGAAGGGTGGTGGTCAGACCAGATAACAAGACCCATATCACAAAAGCCATATCACAGGACCCAGGACTGCCCCCAGAACCGGGACATTCCTGAATATTGGCGCGAGTACTGATCTCTAAAACCATAGGCTAAGGAGTGATGTCCTTTGAAATGGATTGGTTAAGAGAGTTTGTAATATTACAAATCTATTGGCTATGAAATGCACGGGCTCTGCTGTAACGGCCGGGGAAGGCCTATATAAGATCTCCTTTGAAGAAGCTCAGGGTCTTTTGCCCAACCTGCTGGACCTGCATGTCCACGTAGGCGGCTGGACCCTGGCTAGCCAGTCTTACAATAAACCCTGCTTCTGTTTGCAGTCTCTGGAGTCTCTTTGTCGTTATAGGGAGACCTCGATCCACGCCCTAACATAGATAATAAGTATACAAGAGACCACATAGGAACTAATGAAGAATTTCTTTTTTATAAATGAAAAATGAAATTTATTTATATGTATTCACAGTCTAAAACTAAAAGGAACTGCAACATTATTCATGACTCTCCTAATTGATAAAAATTAAGAATACAACAAATATATGAAAATGCTTCATAGAAGAGTAAAAATTAAATATACTTATTAAGAAATTGACACTAGTGATGGAATTTGTATTGACATATTATATGCCTAAAACTCAACTATCAATAACTTTGTAAATCACAATTCTTTAATTAAAAAATAAAAAAGAACATAATAAAACATTTTATTTTTAAAATTTATTTTTAAAATTTTATTTAATTTAATTTTTTTATCAATGAATCACCGTGAGGGTACAGTTACAGATTTACATATTTTTGTGCTTGTCTTTCAGTCATACAATGCTTGATTACCCTTCCCTCCACCAGTGCCCATTCTCCTCCACCAATGACCCCAGTATGCCTCCCACCCTCCCATCCCATCCCCCCTTGCCCCCCCTCGCCCCCCGCCTCTGTGGCAGGGCATTCCCTTTTGTTCTCTTTCTCTTTTTGGGTGTTCTGGTTTGCAATAGAGGTATTGGGTGGCCATCGTGTTCAATCTATAGTCAACTTTCAGCATGCATCTCCCATCCCGAGCAAGCCCTCCAACCATGCTTTTTCCCCCAGCATGTGAGGCTGGCTTCTAAGCCATGGAACAAACCTCATGGTACTTATTTCTACTATTCTTGGGTGTTAGTCTCCCATTTTGTTGTTTTATATTCCGCAGATGAGTGCAATCTTTTTATGTCTGTCTCTCTCTTTCTGACTCATTTCACTTAGCATGATACTTTCCATGATGATCCACTTATATGCAAAGATCATGACTTCATCTTTTCTAACAGCTGCATAGTATTTCATTGTGTAGATGTACCAGAGATTTTTTAACCAGTCATCTGTTCTTAGGCACTTGGGTTTTTCCCAAATTCTGGCTATTGTAAACAGTGCTGCGATGAACAATCAAGTGCTGTTGTCATTTCGACTATACTTTTTTGCCTCTCTGGCATATATTCCCAGAAGTGGTATTGCTGGGTCAAATGGGAGTTCAATTTATAATTTTTTGAGAAGCGATCACATTGTTTTCAAAAAGGGCTGAACCAGTCAGCATTCACACCAGCAGTGTAGGAGGGTCCCTTTCTCCCCACATCTACACTAACACCGGTTGCTTTTGTTCTTTTGGATGTGTGCCAGTCTCTGTGGTGTGAGGTGGTATCCATAGTTGTTTTGATCTGCATTTCTCTGATGATTAGTGATGAAGAGCATTTTTCATGTGCCTTTTGGCCATTCATATTTCTTCTTCGAGAAAGTTTCTATCATCTTTGAAGATTCCTTTAGCTTCAATATTGTGGAAGGTTTTACCGACCTTATCTTCAATGTACCTTATGGATTGTGGTCTGATGTTGATCTTTAATCCATTTTGATCTGACTTTTGTGCATGGTGTTAGGTTGGGGTCTAAGCCCATTCTTTAGCATGTGGTTGTCCAGTTATGCCAGCACCATTTGTTAAAGAGTCTTTCCTTGCTCCACTTCACATCTCTTGCTCCCTTATCAAAGATTAGATGACCATACATTTGGGGTTGTGTGTAGGGATATTCCACCCTGTTCCAATGGTCTGCAGCTCTGCCTTTGTTCCAGTACCATGCTGTTTTAATTGTTACCGCTTTGTAGTAGAGTTTAAGGTTGGGGAGGGTGATGCCTCCCTTTGTCTTTTTCCCAAGAATTGCTTTAGCTACTCATGGGCATTTGTTGTTCCATATGAATTTCATGATTGCTTGATCTACTTCTTTGAAGAATTTTATGGGTGTCCTTATAGGGATTGCATTGAATCTGTATAATGCTTTGGGGAGTATTTCCATTTTGACAATGTTGATACTCCCTATTCGTGAGCAGGGGATATGTTTCCATTTCCTCATGCCCTCTTTTATTTCGTGGAGTAGTGTTTTATAGTTTTCTTTGTAGAGGTCCTTTACTTCCTCAGTTAAGCTGATTCTGAGGTACTTGATTGTCTGGGGCATGATTGTGAGCAGGATTTCTTTTTTCATGCCGCTTTCCTCTTTCTCATTATTTGTGTATAGGAAGACCATGGACTTTTGGGTATTGATTTTATAGCCCGTGACTTTACTGTACAAGTCTATGTTTCTAAGAGTTTCTTGGTAGAGGCTTTAGGATTCTCTAAATATAGTATCATATCATCTGCAAATAGTGAGAGTTTGATTTCTTCCTTTCCTATCTGGACACTTAATATCTTTTTCTTGCCTAACCGCTATTGCATGTACTTCCAGTACTATATTGAACAGAAAGTGTTGAGAGTGGGCATCCTTTTCTTGTCCCTGATCTTAGTGGTAAAGCCCTTAGATTTTCCCATTGAGGATGATGCTTGCCATGGGTTTGTGGTAGATGGCTTTGACTATCTTGAGAAAAGTTCCTTCAAAACCCATTTTGGTGAGAGTTTTCATCATAAACAGGTGTTGGATCTTGTTAAATGCTTTCTCTGCATCTATTGATATGACCATATGGTTTTTATCTTTACTTTTGTTGATATGATGAATTATATTGATTGATTTCCAAATGCTAAACCATCCTTGCATCCCCGGGATGAATTCCATTGGTATTCATGTATGATCTTTTTGATGAGTTGTTGGATCCTATTTGCTAATATTTTGTTGAGGATCTTCCCATCAGTGTTCATCAGGGACATTGGTCTATAGTTTTCTTTGTTAGTGGGGTCTTTGTTTGCTTTTGGTATTAGGGAGATATGTGCCTCACAGAAACTGTTTGGGAAAGTTCCTGTGTCTTCAATTTCCTGGGAAAGCTTGAGAAGAATTGGCAACACATCCTCTTTAAGTGTTTGGAAGAATTTGCTAGTGAATCCATCTGGACCTGGGCTTTTGTTTTTTGGGAAGACTTTTGATTACAGTTTCAATTTCCTTGATATTAATGGGTCTATTCAGGTATTCCAAGTCTTCTTGGTTCAGTCTTGGGAGATTGTAGAAATCCAGGAATTTATCCATTTCTTCTAGGTTCTGTTGTTTCGTGGCATACAGACTTTCAAAGTAGTCTCTGATGATCTTTTGAATTTCATTGGTTTCTATTGTGATGACCCCTTTTCATTTCTGATTCAGTTTATTAGGATTCTCTCTCTCTTTCTTTGTGAGTCTTGCTAGTGGTTTATCAATCTTGTTTATTTTCTCAAAGAACCAGCTCTTGGTTTCATTGACCTTTCGGATTGTTTTCTGGGTTTCCATGTCGTTAATTTCTGCTCTAAGTTTTATTATTTCTTTCCTTCGGTCTGGTTTGGGTTCCTTTTACTGATCCTTTTCTAAGATCTTGAGCTGTGAAGTCAAGCTATCTATGTAGGCCCTTTCTTTCATCCTGAGGAATGCTTGCAGAGCTATAAAATTTTGCCTTAACGCAGCTTTAGCTGCATCCCATAGGTTCTGGTAGCTTGTGTTTCATTCTCATTTGTTTCGAGGCATGTTTTGATTTCTTCCTTGATTTCCTTCCTGACCCACTCATTGTTCAACAATGAGTTGTTTAATTTCCATGTGTTTGATTTGGTGCTCTGCATCTGTGTGTTATTAGCTTCTATCTTCAGCGTATCATGGTCTGAAAAGATAGTTGATACAATTCCTATCTTCCTCATTCTATTGAGGTATGTTTTGTGATCCAGCAAGTGGTCTATTTTGGAAACTGTTCCGTGTGCACTGGAAAAGAATGTGTATTCTTTCATTTTGGGGTGTAAAGCCCTTTATAGGTCTATTAGCCCTCTCTCTTCCATTTCTTCCTTCAGAGCCATTGTTTCCTTGCTGAGTTTTTTTCTTATAGATCTATCCAGAGGTGATAAAGCGGTATTGAAGTCTAACTGCTATTGTGCTGCTGCTATTGTGAGGCGATGTCCTTCTTAAAGTCTGTTAGCAGTTGTTTTAAGTTTTTAGCTAGTTGCTCATTACGTGTGTATACGTTTAAGAGTGTGATTTCTTCCTGTTGTACATATCCCTTGAAAAATAGAAAATGACATCTGCTGTCCCTTCTAATTTTTTTCAACCTGAAATCTATGTTGTCAGATACTAGTATCGCCATCCCAGCTTTTTTGAGGGAGTTGTTTCCTTGGAGGACTGTTTTCCATCCTTTGACTTTGAGCCTGTGTTTGTTCTGACTGCTCAGGTGTTTCCTGTAGGCAGCAGAAAGTTGGGTTTATTTTCCGAATCCATTTTGCCACTCTGTGTCTCTTGATTGGTGCATTTAGACCATTGACATTGAGGGAAATTATTGTCATGGGATTTTGTGCCATCTTTCTGTGGGGATTGTTGTTCTTATAGGATTTGTCCTTGTCTTACAGTAGCCCCTTTAGTCCTTCTTTTAAGTTTGGTTTTGCGTCTATGAAGTTCCTGAGCTGTTTTTTATCTGTGAAATAGTGTATGGTTCCTTCAAGTTTGAGTGAGAGTTTAGCCGGATAAAGTATTCTTGGTGAGGCGTTTGTTTCATTGAGCTTTTTCACTATATCCCAGGACTGTCTTCAGGCTTGGAGGGTTTCCTCTGACAGGTCTGCTGTAAATCTAAGGGGTGCTTCTTTGTATGTGATTTCCTTCTTTGACCTTGCTGCTTGCAGAATTGTGTCTCAATCCACAACATCCGTCATTCTGACTATCATATGTCATGGAGTCTTTTTATTCGGGTTTCTTTTTGCTGGTACTCTTGGGGCTCCTTGGATGCCTACCTTCTCCAGCTCTTGGAATTTCTTAGCAATGGTGTCTTTAAATGTGTTTTTTTTTCATTGGGGTTATTTCCCTGTGCTTCTGGTACTCCAATGATTCTTATGTTGTTCCTCTTGAAGTCATCCTCGAGGACTTTTGATTCTCCCTATAGCCATTTTGGGTTTTTGCCATTATTGTTGTCTATAAGCTCTCTGCAGCTCATCTTCAAGCTCACTGATTTTGTCTTCGGCTGTAACCATTCTACTTTGAGGGCACCTACTGAGTTTTTAATTTCATCTGACGATTCCCTTATTAGTGTCACTTCTGTTTGTAGCTTTGAAATTTCTTCTCATTTATTCCTGTATTTTCTTGGTGGACCATTCCTATGCGTTCACATCCTTCCTTAATTTATTTGATGTCTTTTCCATGGTTGCTTTGAGTTTGTTGACCATATTCAAAATTTCCTCTCTGAATTCTTTATCTGTGAGGTCATATTTGTGAGTAACCCCTGTTGAGGCTTCTGAAATCTTTTCTTCATCCCCTCCTCGTGGTGGGGATTTTCGCTCTTTCTTCAAGTTGTTATGGGACTATAGAGATGGAACCTTCCAGTTCTCTATCCCTATTCCCTCTTGCTGCAAGAGGAGATTCTGGATGAGCTAAGTTGATAATGGTAACCTTTTCCCCCTTCTAGAATACTTCCTTACTCTCAGGCACTCTTCCTGGTTTATATGGGGCCTCTAGTGAAGACTTGAGGCTATGATCTCTTTATGAAGGGCTTGTGCAGCTTCTTGTGTTCACTTACAGTTTTTGTGAAATTAGAATAGGCTAACGGACTATCGGCATATAGTGATTGAGATGGCCAGGGTGTTCTTCAAAGAATTAGGTTATACAGCTTGTGACCTAAGTCAACAGAGAAGGGAATAGGAGAAAATACCTGTGGGCACGTTAGTGGCCAGCATCACAGAAGGCCGTGCCCCCTTCGAGGCCACGCCCCCTGACATAGCGGACACGCCCCCATCAACCTATTGGGGAAATAAGGCTGGAATCCGGGGGGCGCTGCACACCTGGTCTCACACACCTGGTTGGGGAAGGGCAGAGTTAGGGCGGCGAGCAGTGAAGCTTGGCGGCGGGAAATAGGGGTGCTGCCTGAAGAATTTATTTGTAGATCATTTTTCAAGGATCCTTGATTTACAACTGGATATAGTAGCAATATGGAATTTTGGGCTGAGTTTTTTTTGAAATTATGAATGCCCTCTATGCAACAGAAGTTTAAAACATATTTGTTTACCAGAACGGTGAAATGACAATATACATGCTTTCTTCTGCCTGTGTATATGACTGAATGATAGCTCTTAGTTCCCTCTGAAATTAAGAGAGGTTGGCTGGAGCAATAGTACAGTGGGTAGGGCACATGCTAACATGAGTTCAATCCCTGGCACCCTTTTTTGTCCCCTGATTCCTCCAAGAGTGATCCCTGGATGCAAAGCCAGGAGTATTCCCTGAACACAGTCAGGTATGGATCCAGAAAAAAAAATTATTAATGGCTACGTTACTGTGTTCTGGTCTATTAAATATATATCCAGAAAAAGTTATGTGTCAATTCTAAGTCTGTCTCATGAAGCCTCCCCTGTGTGACTCTTACTCTATTTTATAGGCTAAAGAGACAAGACTCTGAGGGCCAAAAAGGAAGGTGGTAACACTAGATGGGAAAAAAACGTCATATTTCTTTATGACAGTGTGGAGCAGAATTGAGGCCCAACTCTCTGTCACCAATATGATGCTATACTATGATAAGAGCAAGATATAGATTCTATTATGCTGTCATTATTATATGGAGTTCATCTGTTTTTAGTTAATTGCTTTAATACATACCAAAAATCACAGCAATTATAATTTTAGGTGGAAATGATTTTTTAAAATCAAGACTTAAGGGCTTTAAAGACAAGATTTTTATTGCTACCTATTAAACACATTAAAAAATTCAATTTTCAAAATACCTTACAGAGATTTTTAGTTTATTCAAATAATGATTCTTTATGAAGACTTAATTTGCAAAGTCTTAATATTATGATATAATTTAAATAACAGAATTACAGGCTGGAGCGATAGCACGCAGCCGACCCGAGTTTGATTCCTCTGCCCCTCTCGTAGAGCCCGGCAAGCTACCGAGAGTATGGAGCCCATGCAGCAGAGCCTGGCAAGCTACCCGTGCGTATTGGATATGCCAAAAAAGTAACAATAAGTCTCTCAATGAGAGACGTTACTGGTGCCCGCTTGAACAGAATTATATACTACCTCTGTATTTTATTAAAATGTGGTGACCTTAAAAATAATATTCACATTTTTAACAGTTTATTTATTCCTTTAGTTGATTAAACTACTTTAATCAAGAGCAATAAAGTAAAAAGAGTCCTGTGATGAATACTGGTCATCATTCCCTTAGGGAATATCATTCCCTTAGGGAATATTGTGTCTTCAAAACTAGGTGATGAGTGAAAAGTCTTATAGGAATATAAGTCTTAGAGTTGGAAAAGATTCTATCCAATCTTTCATTGAATGTAAGAATCCTAGTAACCAGAATGATAAAATAACAGATGGTCAGTATCAAGAGAGCCTGAAAGCTTCCAACCGAGCACTTAAAAATTAAATTCCATTATTTGTTGAACATGTGCATTGTGTGATATGGTATATTTTTATAAATATTTGGGCTGGAGCGATAGCACAGCAGGTAGGGCATTTGCCTTGCATGCAGCCGACCTGGGTTCGATTCCTCTGTCCCTCTTAGAGAGCCCGGCAAGCTACCGAGAGTATCCCGCCCATATGGCAGAGCCTGGCAAGCTACCCATGGTGTATTCGATATACCAAAAACAGTAGCAACAAGTCTCACAATGAGACATTACTGGTGCCTGCTCGAGCAAATTGATGAACAATGAGATGACAGTGCTTATATATTTTGGACAGATCTGCTATAAAATGTACATTACAGCTATAACATTTCCTCTATCCAAAGCACAGATTCAACAACACTGAAAACATGAGATCCAAACTACAACCTTCAAATTTTGCAATGTCCCTCACAAAAAGGGCACCTGGGGACACTGGTGGAGGGAAGTTGACACCGGTGCTGGGATTGGTACTAAGTATGCAAGGCTTAAAACTCAACTATTAATAACTTTGTAAACGACAGTTTGTTAAATAATTTTAAAATGTATACTATAGACCTAATGTGCTGCTTCTGCATCATTGTAAGGAAAATAAAAGATATTTGAATGATACTGTTTCAAGCATGTGCAGTCCTAAATATATTTGCCATCTCATAATGATTTTATATACACACACACACACAAATATGTGATTGGAACAGTTCTATATGTGAGATCATTAAAAGACACAGTAGGGGCCATAGATGTAGCTCATGCAGTGAATTGTGTGTCTGCACGCAGAGGCCCAAAGTTCCTCAGACTCTATGTTTCCAAAGTACTGGTGGGTGTAGCCATAGGGCTCCAGAACTACTGGATCCAGGCAGCAGCACATCACTGAGTCCCAACAACGAATGATTAGGTCCACGATATAGGGCAGAGTATGTCTATGAGTGTTTTCAGCTCCCCCACCAAAGGTTCTCACAGAAAATAAAGAGGTATAAACAGATCTCATTGACTATTTTCAACAGGAAAACGTTTAAAGGATATGCTTCCAAAAATTAGCAAATATATTTTTTAACTTTTTGAAATACAAGCTTAAATGGTGCGATTAAAATTACCCCAGATCATTAGTTTATTAATTAAAAATTTCTATTTTTAATTTTTTGCATTTTTCAATGATCAATTTTTGATAGTCAATGGTTATATAAGTTTTATAAGCAAGTAAAAAGATAAGCAAAGCAAAATGTTAACACCTACAATGTAACTAAAATACTTGAAGAACAATGAAAAAAACCTTCGCCCTTTATGCTAAAAACAGTTAATAAGTGTGTAATGTGACAAGTGACTTCAAAACTTGCAATTATCCTGCTAAAGCATGTCGTCACCGATAAAGGAAAAGACAGCAGATCGAGGGTAGTAGTAGGTGTTGTGAGCCCTTGTTCCCATCTTCAACAAAGTATTTCCTTCA